>NC_082637.1:82213559-82522163 GCF_030936135.1 Gavia stellata | reverse complement strand
AGCTGTGGATTAAAAGTGTCATTCAGGGATTTGTGCAATACCACTGCTCTTTAAATTCACTTATTAAATGAATAGCTTATTTTGCAATAATTTGTCTGCGTAATCAAGCTTATAGCAAGGCCCAGAATACAAGAACTGTTAATACCAGGGTGACTAAGCTATCCACTTGCAAAAGCCAGAGAGAGAAAGGGGATAAAATGCATGTCTGAGGACAGGAAATGTTCCACACTGAGAGCACAGAGTGGCCTTTTTCTGAAGAATGATGAGTGCTCCACAGCTGCCCTGACCTCATTATATTCACTCTGTTGAAAGTCAAACTTCCTATTCTGACACTTTCTTAGGAAGGTGAAGTAAGAGGTTTTTAAACTCGCCAGTCATGGATGATTAGACATCTTCCTTCCACTGTTAATTAAGGGGGGTTAGATGTCTTAACAGTACTCGTGCTCTCCAAAACCTCTTTCCTAGGAATGCAGCTTCTGGCAAGCAGTTTTTATGTTGAATAATTTCACCTGCCCATTTTCTCTCACCACCCCTCCCAGCTTCAATGGCTACAGTTCAAAATGAGAGATCTCCTATTGGCACGCCTGAAGCAGATTAGGGATAAATTGCTTCTCCTCCTATTAAGCAATATTCAGCACATTATTCTGGTCAATTCAGCAGGTGACCATTCTCCCTAGGAAGGCACAGGGACCTGAAGGGATGAAGATGAAAGCTTTTTTCTCCATAGATAAACATGGTACATTTTTAATTCATTAACATCCTCACCTAATTTCTCTAAAAACAATAGATTACTCACAATGTTATTTTAACTGGAATTATAGTGGATTAACAGCAAGTACAAATTCAAAGATAATCCATATTTGAGAATTTAATTTAGTACTTCCCCACAACTGCATTGCGAGTATTGTCTCCCTGTCATCAGCATTTTTGAGAATTTCTTGTTGTATTATTATGCTTTCACTAACCTAAAATACCAATGCAAATATTTATGCCCAGTGCAGTTCAAACTGGTGGTTTCAGTGGGACATCACATGGGTGCTGATTTCTTCACCACGCACCAGCTTGAAGTATCACATTCCAACGCTTTAATATGCTGTCATAAAAACTTTTCCCTTAGATAGGAGATGCATTCCCTCCAAATCAACAGTGGCTTCCTGAGGTGGGGTTTCTCAGAAGAGCAATCTCCAGAGACATGATGTACTTCTGCTACACAACTATAAACAAGACCTACTGTTCTCGTGTCACACTGTCCCTGGATTCCTGCAGTCTTTCAGGGAGCCACAGGATGCAGTGTCTTCCTATCTCCTCTGTTTCCATCTACTTGAATGGATGTCATAGGCTAAATTCCACAATCAGGATAAAATTAGGTTGTTGCCACTGACTTTTGGGTTGACTTTAAGCTTTTACAGACTGCCTCTTTATGAAGTTATCTTTTGATAGAAGTCCTAATGGTTTGTGCGATCACAGGAAGAGAGTTCAGTAATTATATTTTCCATCATTATTCTTTCATATTAGAGCAAAAAATGCCTTTTTGTTTCCCAAACAAAAAACTTCATGCAATGTAAAAGAAATATAGATGAAATTTTGCTTAGATCCAAAAAAGATCTTTCTTTACCAAAGCCCTGCAGGTTATCTAAGAACTGCAATCTTATGATTTTGGCCGCATCTTTTCTCACACAGCAAAATCATCTATGAAAATATTTCCTGTGAAACGTATAATAAGAAATTTAAATTTCAATCCACAAAAGTAAAAAACTAGTAATTCACTCCAGCTCCATGTAGTTATGGCACTGCCCAACATAAGAGCTCCATTCTGAAATAACAGAGGATTCAGTCCTCCAGAATTAATATTTTTATGCTCACCTTCTTTCTGACTAAAAATCTCAGAGGCCCTATGAAAGTATTCTAGGAGGTAAGCCCACTGCAGTAGCTCAGTATGCACCTGACTGATGTGTGTAAAAACAAACCATTCAAAGGCTAAGAGCGGGTCCACCTCCAAATGATTTTTACAATTGATGAGACTAAGTGAGGAGGCTGGGTCCATACATCAAAGGAAAAGTATTTATTTCAGACTTGAGAAGTATCTATACACATCCATTTAATCACACTATATTGATCATGTGTTTGCTAGAAAGAATTTTTTCCCTAATCCAAGTGATTCCGTATTTATAGGCTCATTGTCTTACACTTAGTACTCTGTTAAGTTGTATTTTTTTCAGACAATGAGCTGCATGTAATTTTTTCATTACTAGAACAGCAAATGGATGCATAAGAAATCTTCGGTCGCTTTCTAGTTAGGGCTACAAAGGCAACATATCATCTGTATAATAGTTTTGCATTATTTAATATCATGAATAGTTGTATAGTGTACTAGAATACACGGTATAATAAAATTAGTCTAAATTATCTCCGGTGCATTCAAAGAGAAAATATTTGTGTTTTCTGAATGTAAAGAGAGAATTGTAAACTGCAAACAGTTAACCTTCTGTGTTGATTAATAAGTCTAGAGACAACATGTCATGCATGCAATATTTATTACTCTGTTCTTTGTATTTCAGAAGTAAGTGTATAAAATACCTGAAACACTATAGCATTGTCAGATAGGGCTTTGGAGATTATGTAAAAGACAACTCCATTGATAGGAAAGAGACTATAAATAAAAACACATGATAGATTTCATTGATCTAACGCCCTCTGAATGCATAACTCATCAAGGTGTTTGAGAACATTTAGATGCCTTGTTTGAACAGCAATCCACGTCTACAGTAATTTGAATTTTAAATTCTTGCATTAGCTTCAGGGAAAAGCAGTGGGTGTACTCAGTCGGCTAGAGGTATGAGGAAGAAGAGATAAGAAACATTAAAATAGAAAAGCAAGAAAAAGTGTCTATTTCAAAGTGTGTACTGTTAATTAATAGGTTATGAGCCAAAAAGAAAATGCATAAATATTCCTGTGATGGGGTTCACATTTTTAAAATAGATTTAACTCAGAATTCAAAACAACTCTAGCAGACCTTTTTTTTTAGCAAATACCTGCTTTTTCAGTCCATGAAGGCAAAATACACCTTGTTTAAGACTGAATCCTTTGTTAGTAAAATCCATACGAATTTGGCTAATGATCAGTTGCTGGCCAATGACAACAACCAACAGATTATGCCTGAAATGCACAGAATATACTTATTTGTTCTGAACTAGGCTTGAGCCTACAGTAATTGCAGGAATCTACTCAAATAGGTATATGCACCAATGTACCATGGTGAGATAAATGCCTGACAGATCAGATTAGATGAGTGATCCTGCCAGGCACTGACTTGTGATGCAATTAACACAGTGCTGCGCGGTCCTCAGGAGGACTAGGAGGTATCTTGTTCCATGGGTTCATAAAGGCTCCAGGAGGTCTTACGCCTACAAGAAATCACCTGTTCACAGCTGAATAACAGGTACTCTATTCTTAATCAGATCTGTACAGTGATAAGCAAGGAAAACATCTGCCCAACTATAACCAGTTTTGGGGAAGTGTCTAATGCGTGGGAAATATCCAAGGGGTGAAATATATCTAGCTTAGGAGTCTAGGTATGAGAGTAAAGAGATGCAATGAAAATTGTACATTCTAAGCCTGCTTCCCTAGTACAGGACAACCATGTGTTGTACATCTAGTTATTTGTCATGCACAGAAAATGCCTCCCCAGTTGGACAGATGGAGGATTTGACTGGCCTAGGTAAAAGACACAGATGGACTGGATTATTTCCCTACAGTTGCCACTAACTCCTTATCATGAGTTGATCATGAGTTAATCTCTTAAGCGGGTAGATAGATAAGCCATAGCTCAGCTGAGACCTCACCTCTTTGTCTCCTTCAACCAGAGAACGCTCAGCAACCTGCCCGCAGTAAAGGGATACCCAAGTAGTCTGTAGGACAGTCTATAGTCTATATAGGATAGCCACCTGCCTGAAATAGGCAGGAGCAAGAAGGAATTTTCCTAGCAGGAGGAGAGTGGACTAGGTTTTCTGCTGTCTTCACAACATCACAAAAAAATGAAGTTGCACAAGAGGGATACTATTCAAATTTTGTCATAACTTGTGACTTTGGAAACCTCCCAATAGGCAAAGTCTAGCATGGTAGAACATTGACAGCCATCTCTCTAACGCAGAAGGTATGACAGAACCTGGTGGGCATAGAGAAATGGTCAGATCCAGCCAGCAAGAAGACACAACCTGGACTTTGGGAAAGGAGGAGGAAATCGTCAGGCTCTACACCTCTAGCCTCCTAGCAGTTTACTTAATGCAGTCTCTAAACAGACCAAGAATTTTTCTGTCCTCTGTCTATATCCGTGCACTGCTTATGCCTAATTATGTTTTCTTCAGAAGTGCTTTTTAATAAAATTGAAGCCTGCTGCTTAAGCCCTTGTCGCTCATCTGTGCCATCCTTGTGATGTCAGTTCATTTATAATTGAACACTAGAGAGCTTTATGATCTGTCAGTCATCATTCATCCAGGAAGTTGTCCTGTTTATCCAATTAAACAGGTATACTTTGTCAATGTATTATAGTCTTTCTTGAACTGCTTTTTCAGCACTTGCCTGGTGCTGAAGCCCCATATTATTTGTGTACACTAAAATCTAGAGCAAAATTCTTCTGAAATCACTAAGTGTTATAACAAAAACAGCAGCTTCAGAGTTGGTATGATCTATGAGTTCTCATGTAAGCTTCATATACAGATTGAATATGGAATTGCTATTGTATACTTTAATGTGGATTACTCCTTTAGTTCCCTTTTAAGTTAATATAAATTTTATTATTATTTATCTGACAGCTTGGTTACTGGCAGGAGAATTCATTTTGCTGAAAGATGAAGAAGAGTGAGAAATAAAAGTAGCACTCTATTGAAAATAATATAAAATAAGGAAGGAGAATGAAACAGTATAAATTTAAATTTTCCTGTTTCTGAGAAGAAAAGACAGAATTCCAGGGAAACGTCTTGCCCACACATTTATAATAAAACCTTAATTTTTCAATTATATCCCAGTAATGTCCTGTCCTGCAGCATAGATTACTTCCCTGGCTAACTGAAAATTAATTTTGTATAGTGTAAAACGGTCTTTTGAAAAAAAACCCACAAAAAACAACAACCCACCTTCTTCTCTAAGACTTGAAAATTCTTCTCTGCCAATAGATCCATGATAACACCAGTAAAGAATCGACATGTTAATAACGTCTGTAAGAACTTGGTAAAGACTGAGGACCCAGATTATGTCCTGTCACTATGCTGACCTTATTTAATTTCTTCTATACTACAGAGTCTAAGTATGAAGTGTATCAGGCTTCCAAGACTATAGATCTTGTCATCAAAGCTTATAAATCGTCTTGAATATTCATTCAGAAGTTTTCAGTTCAAATGAGATTTCACACTACCAACATAATTCAATAGATTTGAATCGATAAACTATAAATCAATTTATAAAATTTTTGAAATATCTGGATGACCTTGGCCTACCAAGAGCCCACTTAACAACTAAACCAGCTATTTGGTCTACATAGTTTCTAGGAATGCCCAACTTCACAAGTACATGAAATGATTAAGCAGCTCCCTAGAGAGCCTAAAAGTTCCTTGGGATCTTACCATTAGCTATACACGTGTGTCCTGCAGTACCCTTGCACTGAGTTCTGATACAAGCTAGAATTAGCAGACAAGCTCCAGGACTGTCAACAGAATCTTCTAGAAAAGCTCAGAAACTTAGATGAAGTCAAATTAAATGAACTTTAAGCTTGACATCACACCACATAGTGCCCCCTTTTTCCCTGAAGTCTAGATGAGAATACTTGCCTAGTGAGACTCAGGATGTTAGACTCGACACAGCCTGAGAGACTGAACTACACCTGTTTTCCAGGACATGGTCCAAATCCAGCAGCTTTCAAATATTCAGATGGAAGAACCGAACTTTTCCTATTGGTTCACTAGAGTCCCTTGAGGGACTAAGCAGCAAGTAATGGAGACTGTGCTGAATCTAAGCTAGATGAACCGGGTTATTCTTCACAGTTCTTCCAAGGTACCTAGTTTTGTCAATTAACCCTATAAGAAATTTAGGCTGATATATTTGTCAGACAGGACCTACCTTATCTTGGGCCATACCTAAAACTGAGGTGAGGTAATTGCCTGAATTAGACACCGTAAATGGAGTAGACTGGATTCCAAAAGGTATTCCAAGATGCTACTGACAAAGTTATGAGCTGCCTCCAGAAAAAACTTGCAGCTGTGGATCTTATATTTGTTTCTGTCTAAATGTTTAGGCGAAACTGCTGAGAAAAACAATCTGACTTCTATTTTCTTCCCTGTTTGTCCACATATATTAAGGCAGTCACATTTTGCTCCAGCAAACAATAGAGACTGTGTTACAGGAGACAACATACTTTTGTAAGAACATACAATGGAAGAATAATATTTGTAGATGTCAGGTGATAGCAAGTTAACCTACACACAGGTGCACATTTATGCAGACAGTGTTAGGCTCCACTTCAGTTCATTTTCTGAATTCCATGTCAAATTGACTAAGTCTAACAACTGGAAAGTTTTCAAGATGAAAAGCACTTGTCAACATGACTCAGCCAAGGAATATATTTAAAAGCAGAGAACTCAATTACATTTGGAATGTCTCTGCCCTGCTAAGGACACCAATTTTACGTGTGACAGAAATTTTAACGCTAATGATTTGGAAGTCCTAATTGAGACTCAACTTTTTTAATGTTAAGCTAACAGCATTTAAATAAATACCAGATGAATGCAAAAAACTAAATACTGTGCTTAAATATTACTCAAGACAGGAATGTCTAGCAAAAAAAGTGAAGATGTGAAACAAAAATCTGAAGAGCCAGCTTAGATTGAGGAAGATTCAAGTAATTAGAAAGACTTGCCTAGAATATGCAAACTTACCTGGCCAACAACATTCAAACCTGTTTACCATCTATAAAAATTGATACTGAACTTTACTAATACAAATGTCTGTCAAATTAGCATTTTCTTTCACTCTCATATTTCTAAATTGAATAGAAATATATCTCTCAGTTGATACATCACGAAGCTCAAATGGTGTTTGGAAAAATCTTCTCAAGCACTCAGTGTGGCTCAACTTTGTTCTTAAAGAAGATTTGGGATTGATTTTAAAGTTGGGCTAACTTTCAAGGCATTTGAAAAGCACCTTCAGTGCTCTAAAAAGGCAGGTCATTTTGCAGTCTTCCTTATCTCATTAGTTTTAAAAATTCTGATCGGTCAAATGCTAACATCAGAAGATATACAGGCCAATAACACATATCATCACATTCAATATGACCTATCTACATATGAGCTGGTTTTGCAAAGGGACCTCAGCAATAGAAAGGTTAGAACTAATGAGGAAACAAGTATCTTTTTAGCTTGGCAAAAGGAGAACACGTCAGGACACAGGAGTCAGTGCAGAACTGGGAGTGGTATGCAAGAAACCACAAAAAAGAGGAGTGCCAGGTTAACACTGTCTTAGGGTAACATGAAACATTGACTTTTTTGTAACTCTAGCCTAAGAAAAGGTCATAACAGCATCAGAAACATCTCAACCTTGCAAATAATTTCATTAGAGACAGTGTGAACTTAAGATTGTGGTCTCTGGCAACATCCTGTACTAAGTCATACTGAATAAACAGTCTAACAAGCATTCATACTTCTGTCCTAAGATGTGATGGTTGATTTGGTATTATTCAGAGAAGAAAAGGTGTAGATGCGTATCAGGCATGCAGAAGGCCATCGTTACACACCTCTCAAGTGTTTTACTGCATAGAAGAAAGTAGGAAGACAAACAGAAGACTGAGAGGTCTTACACGAAAAAGCGAATAAAGACTCAGTTGGGCAACGCTATATCCCTCTAACCCTAAGTCCCATGTCACTACATCCCTTCCAGATCTTACAGTCCCATCCCCATTTATTTCAGTGCCTTGACATAATTTTTCTGTCTCCTGCTGTACACATAGCTGTTTCTAATTTCCTCACCCTCCTACTGCAAAACCACCATGTCCATTACCTCCCCACTACCGTGCTCTCAGCTACCACCCAGCCAAAGGTGCTAACTGGACAAAACCGATATGGTGCGACTGTAGGCATATCATGAGAGCTGTGGTCATGCTGTTTGTTTGGCTAGTGGCGGTACGCCTGCACCCATGGGCAGCCAGATCAGTAAGTTTTATCTGTGTTTAGACTCGTCAGCCATCACCTGATTGCAAAGGGGCACACAGGACATTGCTCCTCAGTGGCTCGTTGGCCCAACCAAACACTGTTGCTCCGACCATTGGCAAGTACAACACATACCCTGACGGAAAGTTGCACAAACTTGATATATACTCTAGAAAGACTGTTTCGCTCCCCTCTGCTCCTGTTCTTTCCCTTGCTTCTCTTCCACACCATTATCACTGGTTGGGGGATACTGGTTTGAAAGTTTTGCTTACACTAACTCTGGGATTGCTCTGAGTAACACTGATAAAAAGTTGATGCTTTTGGCTTTTTTTAAAACTTTGAATCTGGAGCTCACGAAGTATTTTTAATCCTTTAAAGAGTCAATAGGGAACTCATCATTTCCTGATGATATTTTATTTGGAGAACGTCTGTTTGTGTTTTCAAATCCATTTTTACATTAACTGAAATAGCTGTTCAGATTCTATCACTGTGGATTTTGTCAACACAACTGGGTATAATCTGAGTTTTTTTCTTGTTGAACATCTTCAGGCCATGCTGTAGCTACACAGATATATAACTAAAGGGGAGTATTTACATACCAAGGGATTCTTTCTTAACCTGATGTTTCAGTACAGCTTGACAGTGATACAGCACTTGAGCAGAAAAATAATTCTGTATTTGTGATCAACAGCAAATCCAATAGCTATACTATTTTGTAGAAATGTTTTATTGTTTAGTGGTGTATTTTAGACTAAAGGCTTGAGGATTTTCTTCACAAAAATATATAATTTTTCAGGCTACTTTAATGAAAGTAGGATTTTGTTCAGGTACTTTAATAGTTATCCAGGGAGCAACTCCAGAGAGACAAAAGCAGTAATAGTCTGGATGGTTCACACCACCTCTAGAAACTAAATGACATGATTTATCATCACTTTACTTCAGTTTTACACTTGTGCAACTTCAAGGTTTAGCGAGTTGCACTGGAACATTGGAGTGATGAATAATGTACCATATTGCTCTCTGAGCAAAAAATAACCCCTGCGAAAATATTCTAAAGCATTGCTTAGGAGTCTGGGGAGTGAAGTGGGGCAGATCGCAGTATGAATTAAGTGTTGATAACAGTTTTCTTCCTGCAGCCAAATAATAATTCAGAACCTGATAATTTTAAATAGTTTGTGTTTAACTTCTCAATAGGGAAAAAAATCCATCTTTTTTCCAAACTTTTGCTAAATTCAGTGAAGCAGATGAAATAGATGTTCTAAAACTTGAACCAAATTTCTTTCAACCTGTTTCTACAATTACCACCTTTTTCAACAACCTTCTCACAAATTATTTTCTCAAATTAAATACCTTCTTTACTCTGTCTTTTCTAGAGAAACACAAGGCTAGAGGTACCATTTTTTAATTTAACAGACAAGTCTCTTACTTTGATGTCAAATTCTCTTTCTGATGTCTACATAAGTGGTAGAAGTGGTTGTGGAATTATTGCTGGAGGTGACTTAGAAATTAGATGTATATTCGCATTTTTAGGAAAGGTACAGCATTGAAGAAACATTCAGGGTGGCGTGTGGCAGTCATGCAAGAGTTCCATCCCACAGAAGTTCCCTAGGCAACCTCAGGTGTTGGCAACACCAGGGCAGCTTGGTGTGCTGACTCTAAGAGAAACTGTGCGGAGGTTGGAGCGGAGTGGAGACACCGCAGCCAGGCTCTGTGATAAAACGGGAACTGGAAGGTACTATGGAACACAGAGATGGAGACTCACCCTGATAATTAGGATCCGTACCTGGTCAAAGACAATGCTATTGTACAAAGATACAATAACATATTTAGTGTGTGTAATGGTGTGTAGCGGAGTACCTGGGAATGGGCCCACAGTCTGTCACCTTTTGACAAAATACTCATTATAATCTCATTACAATACTAAAAAACACACCTCCATCCCAAAGCTACCCACCTCCAAGGTGCAACCACCCCTCACTGAGCCCGCGCTCTGAATTTTTCTTGGTCTATACCTTTAAAAGCAAAGCAAGAAACTTTTACACCAATTACAACAGAAATACATGACCAGAGTCACTGAAGCTCCACCTGTAAAGTAAAAATAGTATGAAAAGGCTTAAGAGAGGAGGGGTGTTAGAGAAGATTCCATCGCAGACCTGCTCTGACATCTGGGATCAGTCGACGGGCTGAGCCTCTCTTCCCCCCAGTAGGGACACCGTTGGGTAAGATTTGGACACTTGGCTATACCAAGCATTCCCCCCGGAAGATTTAGCAACCTCTATAGAGTGGTTTTGTGATTTAATGTGCTTATGGCCGGCCATATTCCTCATATTAACACTTGGCTATACCAAGTGTTTCCCCGGGAGATTCAGAAACGTCTATAGCGTTGTTTTGTAATCTAGTGAGCTTATAGCCAGGCTATATTATTCATATTAACACTTGGCTATACCAAGTGTTTCCCTGGGAGATTTAGAAACCTTTGTGATTTAACACATTTGTAGCCAGGCTATGTTACTCATATTCTTGGTATGTGCACATGCTTTGCGGGCAGTAGTTCTGTCACCGGCAATCCAAAAGAACTTGTGCATCTGTTCCTTTAATAAACTGCACTATTCATTAATCTAGCCTTAAGAGTTCTCATTGAACATGACCAAATTCTTTAAGGGTGGCCATGATAGTTCATGCAGCATGGCTGGACTGAAAGTGTATGGAGTTCCAAGTGCATCCGTAACCACTAGGATTCTCTCTATATACATATATATACATATATGTGTGTGTATGTATATATATTGAACACAATCAGACTTGTAATACAGGGAATTGGGCATCACTCAGAATTTAAGCCCAGCCGCCCCCAGCCTCTCTGATATCTGAGGACAAGCTGGAACACAAGGGGGTTTATTTTCTGCCAAATTGCTCAGTCCTTTAACGCGACAGTGGCATACAAAATATTTATTTCTATACTGTTGAATAATTATCAGCTTTTAAAGAAGCACATTAGAAATCTCATCTATTTCTAGAATGAAACTTAACCTCATCAAATAGTAGTGTTTACATGCTCATTTGGCCCTTCTCCTCAGTTATAGTCATTATTACTGTGCTCATTCTAAACATACAGGATGAAATACTGATGTCAATGGCTAGACTATTGTCAGATTTTAATTCACCTTAGTACTTGATGTCTTTTGAATCACTGAGGTCATTTTGAAAAGAACCTTTCATTCTATCTCACTTCTGCTATTTACCATGCATTACAACATTTACTCCTTTGCTGATCGTTTTTGAATACTGACCATTTTCCTCTGGTTTTATACCAAGTCCACTTACAATAATTGCTATACAGTTAAGAATCCGAAGAAAATACAAGCATGTAATTAATTTTCAAATTACTGTTCATATGTACAAGCTTGAATGATGCAATAGCTACATGAAAATTGTTATGAATGGTTTGACAGCTGAATAAAGTAAGGGATTTTTTTAAAGAAGTCTTCCAGCAGTATTCTGTGTAAACAAGGATTGTATTAATCTAATTCTGTACCTCCCGCAGCTTCTAATAAACTCTTGTTTTTACTTACGTTCAAGCAGATTGAAAGGGTAGTTAAAATATTTTAAGAGATACATAATGTGAAATTTGTCCAACTTTTTTTCTTATTCTACAAGTTTTTAGACTGGTGCATAAGAATGTGCTACATACCCTCCCACAGATGGCAGAACTCATCAAAAAGGATACTGATTAATGTCATGCTGAATCCTGATACAATTTGACAGAAACAGATGAGTCCTCTCAACCGACCATGAAAATGCATTTGCTCATACCGTATGCATTAGTCACAGTGTATAAATTTATGAATATTTATTCATACAGACCAGATTTGGGGATGCTCTAAATATTATTGAAAATCCATTGTCATGGACTTCAAGTGCTTAATGTACTGCTTTTGGGAACATATATATGTGATAAATAGGAAAACAAATGCACAAATCGGTGTCTCTCATGATGTTCCCTCTCATCTGTCTGCTCAGTAATGTGCCTAGTGTCATCTCTCACCCTTGGGAGGCAGAAGGTACAGGATTAAAATAAAAATCAGTGCAAGTCTGTTTACTTGGAGTCCTTTTCCCCCTGGTTTTCCTATGTTTTTTGGACTAGATTTCAAGCATTCTGGAACAGAAAATGTCTTGATATCTGTATCTTGTTCAGTTTCATCAGCATCCTTGGCAACAATGAAACAGTAAATCTAATGAAACTGTCATAAAAGACATAAAAGGAGATGGAGAGAAAGCCACAGAAAATGTTCCTGAATGTACTCTGTATTATATATTACATACAGGAGGTCTAGCAGGTCACCTAAGTCTGATACAATGTTTTTTACTGCCTGGATGTAGGTCTTCACAGTCAACAGTAATCAGTGAAATTAAGCAGTGAAAACAAATAAGCAATCTAGACACAGCCTTCACTGTTTGAGGAGCAAAGTCACTATTGGAAAAAATAAGTTCCATAGATTTAGTTCTGTGGTTTTTATAGAGGACTAATCACTTATTTTAGCATAAAGAAATTGAAAATTGTTGCTAATTCTAAATGGTAGCTTTTTAGCCCTGCTTTGCTGAGGTGGGATATTTTAGCAGAAGCAGAGGGAGGAAGAAGGGGTGATTAACTGGTAAGAAGTTAAGTACATAAAAAAGACAAATACAAATAAAAATATTAATAGCTTCATGCAGTGAATCTGACACTTGAAAAGTGCACTGAACTGAGCAAAAGCTGAGCAATCACTTCCATCGAGCAGAAGCATTTGCAAGTGTTTGTGAAATCATTTCCCATATCCTGACTTCTAGTGTAGTGTTCTGTATGGGATTTTCTCCAGAATGTTTCCTGGAGTGCATAATGAGTTAAGGGATTACTGGTCTTCACAGACCGTTGTGCTATATGGAATTCTCTAATTTAATCCAGTAAAGAAGACATATTTCATGATCAGTCTAACGAACAATAAAAACAGATATTTGAGGCAGCTTTATCTCATTAATATAGCCAAGTTTTCACATCATTCTCTTCCGCGCTGTCTATCTTTGACATCAGGACTGAGCTGGCAAAGCATGGTTACTTAGGCTTTCCATCAGTCTAGCTGTAATCTCCTGCCAACGTGTATAATCAAAATCTTAGGCATCTACATTATCCGCTTCTTCCTATTAAAAGTAATGTGAAAATAATTCTTCCTGAAGAGCTGTTTTAGGAAATGGAGGTTTAATCGACACCATCATCAAGAGCACTTTACACAGTGTTCATGAAAAGAGCGCAAATATGCTGCCGTACACTAATCACAAGGATGTACAAGGAATTTTAAATATTGCCTTCTTTGTTGTTTTCTTATTTCCCACCCTTCCCCCTAAAAGACTGAAAATACTGTAGTTTGGTCTACGTCAAAACCCAACAAATATTCCAGCGCTGCTGGTTAGCTCAACCACACATAATCCTTCCTCCTTCTTACTGTAATTTACACCTGAGGAGCAATTCTTTTGCCTCCCACATTAAAATACCCCAGCCAGGATTACAGTATTTAACAAAACCAATCCATAGTGTGATAAATTAACTATACCAACTCACAACCTACCTAAGAGAGGCTTAAAATGCAACATTTAGTTCAAACATCATCCCAATATAAAAACTTTGTTAGAAAGGCCAGGGGAAAAAAACACCAAAAATTTACCACAAGGGTAATGGAAGAAGATATTGTTTCAATTTTTTGAGCTATCCTCTTAAAATCTCACAGCTACCAGTTTCACTGAAATACATTATAGATTAATCATTTGAGGCATATATCTCACCAGATTTGTCACAGCAATAAAATCCTGCTCTAAAGAACATGCCCTGGGAAAACACAGGGTAGAGTCCTGTCAGTCTTACTGAGTAATAACTTCTCCATCAGCAGTCAATTATTAGGCTATTACTAGTGACAAAAATTGGTGAGATGTGTTACAAACTAGAGAGCTGAGTGACTTTGCTCAAGAGAAATTGCAGCCTTGGAGGTCAGCAGATAATGTTCATTTTTCCCTGCCCCGGGCTTTCAGCCTTCATATTTTCCCATCTTTCCCTAGGGAGTCGGGGAAATGGTGAATGCGGATACCAATTCCTTGCACTTCCCATGGAAATAAATCATCCCTTCCCTCATGGATGGAGGAAGCCTAATTAGCTACCGCTCAGTTAAAACAAAGACGCCCGCTGCACAGAAAGTCAGGGTGCCACCAAGAGAAAAGCAACTGCTCTGTCTTGCATTTATTTCTGCCTTATTCATTCCAGTTGAATATGGAATAACTCTAGATTTTTTGCAACTTGTTTTTTGCAGATATAGTTATGCATTGTAATCAAAGGCTTCTATCCTTTTTTCCTCTGATGACGCCCCATTTTTGTACGGCCATAAGTCACATAACACAGGTATTAAACACAGCTCTTCTCTCTACTCCAACCTTATGCAACCTTAAATATTTGCAGAAGATGAGTATCACTTATCAAAGCTCTCATCAGGCCACACAAAATTACAGTCCATATTTTAATATTTGCACAGGTGAGTCAAAACAGTCTGTCTGGTATGACCGGTGACTGACTGCTGCTGCCAATGTCATGGTAAAAAGGGAAAGAAAGAAACCATGCAAAGTGTAAGAAAATGCTGAGTATGAACGAAACATAAAAAGGACTTGATTCAACTATTTAAAAAATTTTTGGTTTGATTCTCACATTAGAGTGTCAAACGAACCTGACTGTCTGCTTCTAAGAGATTTCTTAATCTGTTTACATTCCAGCCTGAATGAGTTAATTATAAAAAACTTTCTAAATATTGCATTCCATAAATTTATTATAGCAGGAATGAGCTTTTCACTCCTGTACACAGACACTACATTGACTCACTGAGACACCAGTGATCACAGTGCTTTGTCACACCATGCAAGGCTCTGCAAGTTCTCTGCAATTGTATTAAATAAATACACTTAATGAATAAAAAAGGGACATATCAAATATATCTTTTTTTAAAAGGGGGCAACTGTGGTGTAAACTTTATATCCCCTCTGGACCATGGAAGGTTATGGTATCATTGTCACTGGACTCCACATTTCACTTGGTTAAACTTTTACGAGAAAGAATTACTCGTTGTGTGAGACAGTAATACTGACATCTATGTGTAACCCTCTCAGAATGCCACATTCCAGGACAAATATATGGTTTTGCTACCCGACGCACTGGTGGTGGCAAACCACATTTTAAATAAACCTTGCATTAGGACTTTAAAAATGTGAACCGCAAGCAATAAATTAAACAAATGCAGAGAGATGATCCCTGGGGAAATCCTGGCACACCACAGGCTCTGAGTGCTTCTAAAGGGGTGGAAGGTCATCAAAAGAAAGACAAGTCCACCTTATTACAGTATTGGAATATAACACTAAGAGCTTTCTTTTCAAATAAATGATATATACCTATGAAGACTGTAAAAACCTTTTGAAGGTAGGAGAAAGAGATTAGAGTATGAAAATAAAAACCCCCACATTTACCATGAACAAGCAAAAAAATATGCAGCTGATTCTACCCACAATTACACACGCGACTAACTTCAATCAGACCCTTAAGTCAAGAGCAAACACTGAGCATGAGGACTGTAATAATAGTATTTAAAGTAAAAATTACATTCTCTCTTTGGCCTTTTCTGATGGAGCTGGTGATGGCAATGCAAGTGGCACAAAACACCTCCTGGCAACCCCTGGCACTTCCAAATACCCAGTTAGCAATCTGAGTATGTTTTTTTACTTCATGTGGATGTTTCTGAGGACTTCTAGATATATGTCGAACACTTTGAGCTCTCTGAAAAAGCAGCATTCATATGTAAAAAAGAAAGATTTAAATTACTGGTGGCAAATAGCCTATCAAATTCAGTGGGGCGATATGACTGCATCTCAACATTTCAGCAAAACCAAACATACTGAAGTTAAGTGAAGGCATCTCTTTCCTTCAATTTAAATGATTCTGACAGTCACTCAGTTTTATCCATAAAGCAAGAAGTACCAAGCCAGCAAAAGTCAAATTTCAATTCTAAGGAAAAAAAAAACCAAGACAGTAACAGCTACATCAAATGTACAAAAGCAGACTTCTACATATGAGACTGAAATTTATGACATGCAGAATAACTAATAATTGAGAGTCACAGCGCTATGTATAAACACATATTTCTTTATAGAAAAGGCAAGCAAATAATACCCGTTATTTCTCAGTCAATTGAATTAAAAGTATTTCTTAACACTTGCTTCTCAGAATTATGAAGCATTTTCTCTGCAATAACATTTTTTGCTTGTCTCTACTCTTATTCTCAGGAGAATCCAGTGTATTTGCATCCATAATAATGTCTTTCCTGTATTTAAGATGCTTTCCCCCAAACCACTTCTGTAATTGTACATATCCTCAACAGTATGTACGCATTCAATGGCAAAGAAATTATAAACACTATACAGCAGCCAGAATGGATTACAATTTGAAACATACAGAATAACTTGAAAGAAATTTTGAGTCTTATCCAGTAAAGCCTTCCTCCTAGGAAACCCATATCTGAATGAGGACCATAAAACTAGATCCTTTATTAGTAAGAAATAACAGACAGAAAAAAAGGTTCTGCTTTTCTTACCTCTTTAAATAAAAACAGTTCTGATAAACCAAAGCAGAAAGATAGATTTTTTTACTTGTGGAAACAAACTAATAGTTGTAAGCTGTACTAGAAAAGGAAGCTTTTTCCTGATTTACTTTTGTTTTAGTTACAGAGACTCCAGCACTGGTTGGGTTCCACTGTACTCTGTGACTACAGATTATACACGGTACACAAAGTATTCTGTATTCAATGACTATGCATAATTTATAAAATATTATAAAAAAATTTGTCATCTTCAGTAGGTACCACCTTCTCTCGAATAGGTTCCAATACTTTTAAAGTGAAATTATTATAGAAACACCCAATTATTTATAGGATTCAGGCTGACAGGCCATACACTTAAGCCTCTATATTGAATGCATATTCTACATAGCTAATAGTGTTATTCATATGCAGTCCCCTGAGAGATTTGAGTAATGCATCAATAAGCATAATTTCTAACTGTGTATTGGGATTGCTCTTATTAATTTTTCTCCTCCAAGTATGAAATGCAAATTGTGAAAAGTAGAATTTGCATCTTAACTTGACTTACATATTATCTCTGCTTTGCACCTTAGGAAATTGCCAGATATTAAGTTACAGTTAAGCTTCACCAATACCATCACAGTTTACTTGAATCAGAGTAATTTCATTTTACTTCCTGACTCAATCATGTTTTGACCTGTAAGAACCATCCTTTGTCACATTTTAAAAATGTGTAAATTGCGAGCCACAGTTTGACTGTTATCAACTATAAGTAACATCTGTCTGCCTAAAGAAGCACTTCCTTTCATTGGATATCTCAGATTTGAAAAACAACCTGCTAGAGAGCTGGATAAACCTTAATCTTGGCAGTTCACTGACCAACTAATTATTCTGAATTTCTACTTTATTCTAAATAACATCTTTATCTCAGCAAATAATTAAACAATTCATTTAGCAAACCTTGTTCTACAAATCCTAGTTCAGTTCTTTGCTGATCTCATGTCTATACTACTTTCACTAAGCTTAGTATTACCCAAAGCACATTTCCAAGTTTCATTAAAAATGTTGATTTAGTCCTAGAATAAATTGTCACAGTAATACAAATGTCTATATAGATAAATACAATTCAAATCCTTTTCCTGCCACTGCACCCATACACAAAGCATGAGAAAGGCAGTACTCCTTTTGCTCTAATTTCTACGTTAAACAGATTTTTATTTGCATTCTTCTCAGTATTCTTGGTCATATCTAAGAATATATTTTCATTCCAAAGGACTAGAGAAGTGCTACATAACTAGCTTCAACATCCATAAATCTAAAATATTTGTGAAAATAGAATCCTTTCATTTTTCATGACTCAGTATTTACTTTAGATGCTCTTAACTTTAAGCATACTTTAAAATCTTAGGAGAAATATATAGAAGTTAAGATATAATTCCTATTAAGTGATAACAATGACTGTGTTGAAAAACACTGTATTTTCAAAAACCAACCTGAAAGCCAAAAAGAAAAGAAAAACTTGGAAGCTCTCCTTCAGTAAAGTGGTATTTTTTCTTCTGATTTAGGATCTTGTATCAGTCGACTTACGATTCATCAATATAAAGACAGCATTATGCTCTTGATGTTTGGTTTGTAACTGCCCTTTCATTGCCTGGCAAACACGAAACAAGCACTAATGATGTCACCAAAACTTGCAAATGGAGTATGATTCTAAATAAGCTTTGGTTTGTTAAAGCAAGAACTGTGGGATACAATTTTATGTGATAGCACCTTAAAATATTTACATTACGAACAAAGAATCAAATCTTTCTGCAGGTCTGTTCAAGAGAGCTCAGAAATAAGGGTTCATTTGTCCATTTGCAAATGTGATCACAATCTGTCATTTGATCCTCCTGCCAAGCAGAAAAGCATGACATGCTTTCAAGGGCTGTACATCTTCCATATTTGTGATGAAGCATTTCCGAAGGTGAAGGAATTTAGAGGTTAACTTCCTCCCCACCTCCCCAGCAGGCTGGGGTGGTTTGCTGGGATTGGTAATTTTTTGCTAAGTGACTGGAAAACATTTTGGGCAGGATCCCAATGTACCATCAGCTTAAGATAAAGCCTTGTGCACTGTGTAGGATCTAGCCTTCCGTCCGTACAAATTACTGAAGAGGCTTCATAAAAAGATACATCCATATTTGTGAACTGGATTTTGATACTAATTCTACATCTCCCTGCTTTTGACAGGCTGAGGAGAAGTGAAAACAATTAGCCAACCAAATTGACTGAAAGCCTGATTAGCAGCTGACAAAAGACTTAAGATAAAGTTCAAAACCCAAGAACTAAGCAGGGACACTGAGAAAAATAATCAGTAAAATGGAAATTATTACAGTTCGGCTTTTGTAATGTTCCAGGTAAATGAGGAGATCTAATATCTTCTATCTAATCAAAGAATTAGCACTGCCACTGTATTTTTAACTACAGAAAGGATTAAAAAACATACTCCAGCATTGAGCAATATCACATTTGATTTCTGAAGTCACCACAGGATCATAGAGAAACATGGATCTTTCATTGTCAGATACACCTTCACAATACTGGAAGGCACGTCACACGCCAAGCAATGTTGTGACCTGTAGTGCAAAGCTGTTATTTACAATACAATTCATACATACTTAATGCAAAAAGAAAAATAGAGATAGAGACTGATAGAATGTTTGTTCCATATGGTAGGCCTTAAAATATGACTTATTATGTTACAGCCAAGAAGAGCTGCTCTTCAGATTCAGCTCTGACTTGATTCTGTAAGCATATTAGAAATGCTTTGCACAGTATGAAAAACATAATGTTGCTCTGTTTTTTTTTAAAATTTGCCTTACTTAAAGGAAGTAAAACAAAAACATCAATACCCTCTTAGTCCTTCCCCTACACATAGGACTCAGGTATTCATACACTGAGGATTACTCAACCCAAGGCCTCTTTATTCTCCTTTGTAATTATTTGCCTCTGTAGGTTTTACTTCCACAATAAATATTAAAAAGAGTGAAATTGTATTTCAAACAAACACAGCCAGACTCTCAAAATCAAACTGACTGCATACAATGGGGAAAGGGCATTGTTCATCGTAATATACTAGACTCTAAAAGAACAGAAGAGCAGAATTCGACATTTTTCTAGACGATTCTAAAAAAAAAAATTTTTTTTTACTAGTAAAAGAGGATTGCAAGTTTAAACATTCCTAGCTGGCATCAAGCCACAACCTTCTATGTCAGAATAAGATAATTCTCTTGCTGATTTAAAGAGAAATCTTTGCTAATCATGGGAAATGTCTTTGTAGTCTACTTGTGTCCGTGTCTGTTTAAACAGTTTATTATCCATTGTATACTACAGATGAAAAGGGAATTTTCGACTCTAACTTATCATAGATCTTAAAACAAAGTTCAGTTTTTGAAGAAAATACCAACAATATTGGAGCTCCAATGTAATTCTATGCATACCTAAACACCTACCAGATCATGTGAAAATATTTCCAAAAGTTGAGAGTGACATAAGAAAAAAAAAAAGACTTTTATTAAGTGTTATAAATTCTGACACCCTTGTGTTTAAGAGTGAATTCTTTTTTCTCCCCACTAATTTTATTTTCAAAAGAAATCTATCCTGGTCTATTAAAAATGGTATTGTAAATTAATTTCCACTGAAATTACGAAGACAGGACCCGGCACTTGGCCTTGTTGAACCTCATACAGTTGGCCTCAGCCCATCGATCCAGCCTGTCCAGATCCCTCTGCAGAGCCTTCCGACCCTCCAGCAGATCAACACTCCCTCCCAACTTGGTGTCGTCTGCAAACTTGCTGAGGGAGCACTCTATCCCCTCATCCAGATCATCAATAAATATATTAAACAAGACCGGTCCCAAAACTGAGCCCTGGGGGACTCCGCTTGTGACCGGCCGCCAACTGGATTTCACTCCATTCACCACAACTCTCTGGGCTCGGCCATCCAACCAGTTTTTTACCCAGCGAAGAGTGCGGCTGTCCAAGCCATGAGCAGCCAGTTTCTCCAGGAGAATGCTGTGGGAAACGGTGTCAAAGGCTTTACTGAAGTCCAGGTAGACAACATCAACAGCCTTTCCCTCCTCCACTAGACGGGTCACCTGGTCATAGAAGGAGATCAGGTTGGTCAAGCAGGACCTGCCTTTCATGAACCCGTGCTGGCTGGGCCTGATCCCTTGGTTATCCTGCACGTGCCCCGTGAGCGCCCTCAAGACGAACCTCTCCATAATCTTCCCCGGCACCAAGGTCAGGCTGACAGGCCTGTAGTTCCCCGGATCCTCCTTCCAGCCCTTCTTGTAGATGGGCGTCACATTGGCAATCCTCCAGTCATCCGGGACCTCCCCCGTTAACCAGGACTGTTGATAAATGATGGAGAGCGGCTTGGCAAGCTCCTCCACCAGCTCCCTCAGCACCCTTGGGTGGATCCCATCTGGCCCCACAGACTTGTAAGTGTCTGGGTGGCATAGCAGGTCGTTAACCGCTTCCTCCTGGATCATGGGGAGTTTATCTTGCTCTCCATCCTTGTCGTCCAACTCAGGGATCTGAATACCCTGAGGATGTCTGGTGTGGCTATTAAAGGCTGAAGTAAAGAAGACATTAAGTACCTCAGCCTGTTCATCATCCTTGGTGACAATGTTCCCCCCGCATCCAATAAAGGATGGAAATTCTCCTTGGCTCTCTTTTTGTTGTTAATACTGTGTGTAAACACTCATAATGCTGCAACTTTCTGTGACACAACTTAGTTGAAGCTGTCCATCTTAGTTTGACACTTGCTATAAATGCATCCTTCTTTGCCTGCAAGGTTATATGGTAACCTACAGAGCATCATTTTAGTAGGCTTCAATGTATTTCCTTAAAGTTATCCAAGTCAATTAAAGGAAAGAATGTATTAGAAGAAAAGGTGCATTAAAATCAGTAAGTCATTGGGACCGACAATTTAATCATTCACATCTATTCAAAGTTGGGTAAAATTACTGTAAATAACTACACAGAATGCAACACAAAAGTACTTGGTCTGAAATATGAAACTGCACAAGAAAACACAAAAAAACCCAAACAACAAACCCTCTGACACCTGTACACAGAAAAACATTTCAATACATTTGAAAAATGCTTACTTTTCTTTGGCTGGCAGTTCTGACTCATAAGTAGCCATCTTAGCTCCTGTCCCAGCAGGCTTTGCTGTCCTTTGTCTTCGCTTTCTTCTTGGAGCGGTATCAATGACATCTGGGCTACCCAGAAGGGAATCCCTTTGTTCTGGTCCTGCCAAAAGGAAAAAGACCAAAGTTGAAAAGAACTTGAATATGAAGTATTACAAGACAATTTTAAAATATTTTTTGTTTCTTTTTATTAAAATCTCCATACTGCTAAGATGGGCTCAGATCTGACCACAGCTGCTGTTAAAAGAAACAGATGACATATAGGGAAATTCAAAAAGACCAAATTTAAACTAGAAAGATTAGCTTCCCTCGACTTCTCTTTGTAGTCGGTGGAGAGAAAGATGGGCAGTTATCAACTGGAAATATACTGATAGTCTCCTCATTCCTCCTTGTAGACTCTACAGTAACTAGAGAGGTAGCCTATAGAGCCCAGTTTCACCTACCTGAAGTTAATCTTTGTCACCTACAGAATAATTGAGGAAGGTATGCACGTAGCACAGGGAAAGGAGCTTAGGTGTTCTGCTTACTGCATCTCTTTGTTCAGACTCTTGGTCTGAAGTATGGACAGCATTAAAAGAATTAAATAAAGAACAAAAGAGAATTAAATAATTTTCAATATTCTTTAGGATAAAACCTTGAGAGAAGCCTATTGCTGTGCTCAAGCACTGTATTTTGTAATGTACTAGACATTCTGCTGCCATGGACCTCCAGGCAATAAATCCTTACGGGTTCTGCTGAAGACTCCCTGAAGACAAAGGGCAGAAAGACTGATAGACAGCCTGATGTCCATTCAGTGAGACAAGAACTATCCATCTGCAGCAAACCCATGCATAAAAAGCAGTAACACCAGCTTACTGCTCTACCCGGGGAACAGGTGGCCCTGGTTCAGACTAAACCTCTCAAAGTGACAAAGAGTAGCTGCAGTCTGAAAGGGAAACAGGGAGAATTCCTAACACTTCACAACCCAAAACTGGATAACCCATCAAGGTTTCCACTGACAACTCTGCTGAAGGTAAGTAAAGTAGGCTCTGTCCAGGTTCATTTACCTACGATTTTAATTTCCCCCATTACTGCATAAACTACGATTTCACACCTGGTTCACATTTATATTATCATGTAAATTAATAAAAGATGCATTATCTACACTTAAAAAACAATCCCCTCTCTACTCTGACAGTTATCTACTTGAAGCTCAAATGTCAAGACAACCAGATCCTTCCTTAAGCTAAAACCCTCCCTTCCCTTGCTATTAATGCACTCAGAAGATATGTAGACATTTTTATTCCAGCTATCTCCATCCTGTAGCATGCTTTTTTTCGTATGCCTGCTTTAAAAATAAGATCTTTAATTACTTTGAATTTTCAAGATAATGATATCCAGAGCAGCACACATTTTAACTGAAATATATTAAATAATAATGTGGTGACTGAGGCTGATGCTGTTATGGTAACTTCCCTGATTATTACTTTCTGTGTGTTTTAGGAAGGTTTAATCTTCACATGGATGAAAGACACCATAATTTGAGATTTAATACCAAAGGTTTTCACAGAAAGTAAAGAATGGGTCCTATTTCTTCATTCCTTTCACAGTTGTTACCCACATCTACTGAAAATGAAAGAAGAAAATATGCATCCCACAAGTAACATTTTCACTCTTTCTCAAAAAAATGTATTTCTGACCAAGAACACTACTAAATTAAACATGTAAATAGAGGCTCCCTAGAGCCAGTGCAACCACTGCTTACAATGAAGCATATGCTTAAATATCAGAACCTCTTAGCTTTTACCAGCATGCACTCTACTACATCGCAGACTTTCAGATCTTTGTAGAGTGACAACAGGCATTAGCTCACATATTTCCACGGCACAAGCTAATTAACAAGTTTCAAGGTCCAGTACAGACAAGATACATTGCCTATAGTAAATGCTGAAAAGGGTTAAATTACAGCCTAATTCTCCACATTAAACTTTAACTAGCTATGCATACTTTTCCAGTGCTAAATGTTGAAAATATGTTCATGATTGTTAGTTACTATGTACTGGCAGCACGTTCAGGGTAGTATATCTTACATTTACTCTAATACTATTTTATATATTCCAACACCACTTCCTAAAGTCGGCACCTTCTTAATTAATACACATAAAACAGTTTACTGTCAAAAACCAAACAAACTTGAATAATTTTACAATCATAGCTCTTATCCTTCCTTGTTGCTGTTCTCCTCCCACACTCCCTGCTTTTGCCAAAAAATAGATCCAGAGGTTAGCTACACATACAAAACCTACATAATGCTGATGTTAAATAAATAATGTTTCTGTGCTTTTACTTGTGTAATATGCACCTGTGTTCATGCTCTTCATGTGCAGCATTGTTTACTGTTGACACACAAATCCTGTTTGTCGTCTACAACAGTCCCACTCATGCTTGATTGAGAAAAATGACAGAGAAATGTTTGTCTTTGCAGCATACTGCATTTGTGGTAACTTCAGGCTGGGAAAGGGTCTCAGTTTTCTACTAAACATCTCAATCTAATCTTTCCCATGAAAACAAATTTTGCTCTTTTGACCTATTAAAACCAAGCAGAATAAAAAATATTGACCTAAATGATTCAAGTAAACCTCTGCAATAAAGTTGACAGCTTCTATTGTAAGAATGTTTCTTTTAATAATAGCAAGAAGGCGGCTTCTCATCCAGACAGTCTAGAATGCAATCTTATGAATAGTAGTAGACTGCCTTATAGATAATAGTTGGTCACCGTAGGCTTGGGTTTTTTTGGTTTGCTTCTTTCTTTCTTTTAAGCCAAACTACCTCTTAGCTTAGAACTGCTAATGAAAAGATGGCATACACATTTGACTAAAAGCCAAAGAAAGCTTCAGCAAAATACTATTCATTGCTCGACACAAAATCATTTGGAAAAATGAGAGACAATCTTGAACATAAACCTAGTTTTTCATTCTGAAAATCTTTCCTGCCTAAATTTCATCACCATTTTAAGGAAGTAAACTTCCTCGACTTCTCATGCAATTGAAGTTCTTATTTTGATATTATGTAATACAATATGAATGATTGCTATACCTTTGAGAAGAATAGTACCAATTTAAATACAGACATGAGTATTGTTTGATGAAAGCCAGTTAATTAAACCACCTAGAACAACAAATGTTGATCAAGAAAAGGAAATGTTCACAATATGTTATCTATTCTGCAGGTGAGTAACTGCAAGAAACAAGATTGATAAAAGGGCAAGAAAGGGAATCATAGTTCAAGTACTAAAAGACTATTTGTGCTAAGAAGATTAAAGACCTTAAATGAAAACTCTTGATGTATGTTTCCATTGTTTGTTTTGAAGAGTGGTATTATTTGGTGAGTAGAGGGAGTTTTCAAATAAGAAAGGATATTCTAGAAAATAATTTAAACTGAAAACTAGAAATAGCTTTCACTGGTTTGGAAGAGTCATGATGAAATTAAGTCAATACAGTGTTGGGGGCCTGGAAACAGAAGATACTTTTACTCTAATACAGAAAAATGCCAGGACCCATTCTCAAGACATTTGGTACACAGCACCTTACATCCATGCAGAACAGCACTGCCTCTTCCAAGCTCTATGCTGGGAGCAGTCTCTGGCCAGACAGACTCTGCCTGGGGAATCACCTGGCTGAGCAGGTACAGAGCAAAATCTCTGCAGGGAACGTGCTAGCAATGAAAGCGGGCAGACAACTGGCAGCATCGAGGTCGGATCCCAGCATTGTTTAGTGTACTAACATAGCATCATGATCTCTGAAAACTACAGGCATTTTAAAATTAATTTCTGTAGCTTGGTTAAAGATAGGCAGTCCAGTTATATTTTAAAATAAACTTCAGCATTACTTTATTTTGATATACAGAAGTCAATTATTTAAGAAGAAATACCTTCCAATCGATCATACTCAATTTTCGGTCTGAAAAAAACCTCCACCCACCTTCATTCTCTGTATATCTTCACCTATAATGAAAATGCTACAGCTTTGACTTGTCTAATCATTAATGACAGTGTTGTACTCACTGAGAAAACAGAATCCAGGTCCTCTCAGTACAAGCTCTATTCTCAATAAAGGACTAAAACCAGTACTAAAAGCTTAGCTTTGACATAAAAAAATATACAGGGAGCAAAGCAAGCAAAAAATGAGTAGAAGCATTCCAAATTTGAGCAATCTGTTTGCCTACAATGACCTGACTTCACACAGATAGAAAACACACTCTCAATGCCTGAATTCCTGAAAGGTGTACTACAAGCAAGAAAAAAAGTAGTAGTTCATGAGATTTTACATATAGGAAACACAGTCACAGACATAACTTCACTTCTCTTCACCTTGTTAGCATATATTTAAGATGTAACAAAGAATCCCCAAACTTGAACACTTCTATTTAATTCAACATCTGGTAGAGCCGCTACACTTGCTTAGCCAAACTGTCCTGTGTAGGTCCAGATTAAAACCATGTACTCTAATAGTATTTTGCAAATGATCTACTGCTGACTTTTAATGCAATATGGGTGAAGGCAGAACCTGGACCTTGCTATTTGTATTTGAAAGACTCTATCAGTGTTCTCATTTGCTTATATTTGGTAACTAGCCTAAAGCGTACCATGTTTTTTGTTATCTTAAATGCTGATCATTTGTTTCCCTTGATAAAATATTTTTTTTTCCTCTCAATGTTTGTATTCCCCAGCATGCTAAGCTACGGTGGAATGGGATGTGTCCTTTGCAAATACAGCTCTACAGCCACAGACCCCATGGGTTAGTCCCACTGCTTATAATGCACAGGATGGATTCTAGGTCAACCAGTCACTCCAAAAAAGGAAGTACTGCAAAGGAAAACATATTTGAACACTGTACTGCTATCAGATTTATGTAATTGAATTTTCAGGACATAACTTGATAATTTTAAAATGAATCATCAATGTCAAATGGATTCAAGGAACATTCACATTTCTGGCATGTACCACCAAATAAAATGTATTTAGCATTGTAAACTTGCTTTGCTCACAACAAAGACTTCTCAGTTATTGAAAAAAAAAAAAAAGCTTTACTTATTTTTGGATTGGAATGGAACAGGAAAGATTTATAAAGGACACAGGCATTTATCCTCAAGAAAAGGACTAGCTTTTATTTAAAATTATGTCCTATCCTGGAGATTTTATCAACAGCACACAAAAGTTTGTCAATTTTAATTTCTGTTCTGAATGAAAATTTACCTGATTCCTTTTTCATCAGAGTAGTAAGGACTGATGAAAATTTCTTCAGATTTTCAAATATTAATGCTATCATAGGTCCCCTAAATTCCTCTCAGAGCCCCCTGTTAACAGAACAGAATTTCCTGGTTGAATTCTGCTTAAGTCCAGGCAGCATATGTTGCTCCATAGAACCTCCAAGTTCTGCTGTCTCTCTTTAATGAAGCGGACGATGTAACTTAAAATCAGTCCCTTGCTCAAAGATCTTGCCATTTTCTCTAGGATAGTTTCTTTGGGAAACAACCATATACAATTACTGCCTCTCCTGCTTCTGCCCTTGCACAGCATTGGTAGCAGATCAACTAGCCTGAAAGAGGACAAAGTGGTCACAAAACGATCACCTAAAGAGCACCAGGACTGCCTGCGACAGCTGCTCCCCAAGCCATGAAAGAAAAAATAAGAAAGGGAGCAGAACTCATCACTTTAATCCTTGACTATAGTGTAACTTCAGTAATTACGTGGTTTCTCAATCTCAGCCTAATTCCTAAGGGATCACCATAGCTGATAATAATTAGCATCTCTTTGACATTCTCAGCAGAGAGTTTCCTAAATGAACGGGTATGGAAATGAATGTGTCTCACTGATGTCGGCAACTCCTGCAAAGTAGGATTAAGTCATTCTTGACAGGCAATTTAGGAAGCACCCCTTCTACCTATGCCAAAGTTATCCTGTATATACACATTCTGGCCATAATCAGGCACTTTTCATAAGAAATAGATCCATTTAGATCACTCAGAGATCCAAAATTAAACATAGGTATTTACGGTTCACTCATATGCTTACATGAAAGTAACGGGAATATGTCACTATTTTAATTTTAGGAAAACAGTAAGAACCATTCTCCATTCCCTTTGTTCTGTTCTACTTTATATTTCATTCTCTGTATAAATTTGGGTTTACTATACCGTAATCCCCTGGGGCCTAAAGGCAGTTGAGACTGCAGTTCTATAAATTCTCTGTCAGCTAGTTATTAATGTTTATTTTTATAAAGAACATCTCCATGGGAAGTGTTTATGAAGACACATTTTAAAACAACTCCAGCAAAAAGTTTAGATCCAGCTATACAAAATTTATAAATTGTATCCAGTTCAGTAAGGAAGTTTACATTTCACCCTGCTAGACTGTATTACCACTGACAAAGCGTCCTATGTCTTAACATGTAAACTTTTCTATTTGCAAAGCCTATTCTTTTCCTGACATCACCCTTTTTCAAAAGCTTTTTAAATACAATTCTTTTCTTTAATTAAAAAAGCTTATCTCAAACCTGCACAGAAACTTACCAATTTATAACAAAATCTGGTTGACATATGGTTTCCTTCTCAATGCTTACTTATTGGAGACAACTCAGGTGCTCATCTGTTACCAGTTCATATTGTCTTGAAACTAGATGGCAAAAAAATCAGGGTAAATTTGACAAGCAAATAATAAGCTTGGGCAGGAAGCATGAAAAAGTCTCTTTTCATATATCAAAATATTAGAGGGGAAAAAAACCTGCGTTTTTACAAAAATCTGCAGAGACTCTGAAGGAACTCATTAATTTTAATCGTCAAAACCATGATCACAAATAGAAATCCCTCTTTTAAAAATACTTTGATATGGGATATTTCAATGAACCAGATGTACTTCATCAGATCAGTTATTAATTTTCAATAATCCATAATAATGTGTTGCTAAAAATACTTTAGTAATGCCATAATTCTAAGAAAGTCACTGGTTATAAATATTGTCAAAGGTTATGATTTATCAGTAACCCAGTGATCTTGAAAATCCTCACAGTATACAGCTGTATACTATATATTTGTAGTGTCTCCAGCCCTAAAAATTAGTATCTGCCTTACCATACAAACAGATAGAAGCTCCATTATGAAGTGGTGAAAGCTAAGAGATTGCAATTTTGATATGTGAAACCTACTAACAATAAAGTTGCTTCCCCTGCTTTATTTTTTATGGGTGCTTGACAGAAACAACAGCAACATTGGCAACTCAAATGCTGTGGTTGTTTTTGACTAGCCAAAGACTGTTTGGTGATGAGTTAGGCTGCTCAGCAACAGCATGCTCCAGCTTTCCAACGATCCACTGAAAGTCCAGATTTATTACATGCAGTTTTAAAAACCCTCTTCCATCTCTGACCCTCAAATCTTTTTGAAACTCTGTATTAATGCTGCTCAATGAAGCTAATTTTTGTGTACCATGGTTGGATGCGCCATCATCTAGCACACCAGCACATCCGAGTTCAAGCTAGAGCATTTAAAGAGTCGTCGTCTGAAAAGGTTTAGATGAGCTCACTGTCCCGGGTGTGACTGTTTGCTGGAGTCATTCTCTGGACTCCCCTGATGTCCTATTTGGATCATCTGTACCACCCAGGGTGGAGGTAGGAGGCTTCTGAACAGCATCCCCAGGAGACATTAAACAGCATGCAGGTCAAGTAAAAAAATCAACAAAACAGACAGATGGAAGAATTAAAAATATGAAGCTAAGAAAAGCTTTGGAAAAAATTTCTGGGCTGTGATCTTTCTTTTCAATGTGAGGTAGTGGAGCCTAAAGTCATTTCTCACCAGGCATGTAGAACATACACCTCATGCCTGGAATTCCAACTGGCATCGTTCTTTCTCTAGTAAATTTTTCTGGTGTCTACAACTTATCTCACTAAGCCCACCCAGCTGATCCAGGCCCTGGCACTGGTGGGCTTCCAAGTACCACCTCTAAGGTCACCCTATATGTCAGTCAATACTTATTATTATGCCTAACTCCTGGCTGTGTGGATGCGGAGCCTGACAATTGAAAGCCAGACCTAAAGATGACTTGGAATAATGGTAATTATATTACTTACCAATTTCAAATCAGTAAGATTATTTTGTTAGCCTTTATGTAAAATGTTCACCCGTAATGCTGTTTAGAATGTGAAAATAGAAGTAGCATAGCTATTTATGAGCACTTTGAAACAGGGCTTCTGAATTAATACTAACAGTAAGTCTCAAACCCCTCAGGCATGCATTTGTAAGAACTATAGCTAATCCTGTGCTAACTTCTTGACTCAAAATCAGTATCTCTTGGATGGTGACTGGAAAGATCTGTAAAAGATAGTCTCTTTTGAATTTATTTATTTATTTATTTATTTATTTGGATAAAGCATTGGTTGCGCTTGTGCTTGAATAGTTTTTAGATTATCTAGTCTGTCTCCTGGAAACTTACATACAATCTAGCTGGTTTAGAAGATCATCATCTTGACACACATATTTTATTCACTAAGAACCCTGCAGGGATCATGAGGCCAGAAAGATCTGCCTCTGCGTACTGAAGGTAGTCTTAAAAAACGAGCGTGAGCTGCACTCGGGCCATAACCTAGCCAGAGCCCTGAAGTTGCACCATGGTACTTTGAAGTAGCTGGAGCTTATGCCACGAGAATGATTTCTTTCCTCATTAAACAGTTTTTGAGGAAATCAATACAACTCAAGGGAAGCCACAGGCTGCAATAACTCTGGAGAATGTATGTTTTCATAATGATGGCATTTTAGAGTGGGTAAGTTACTAACCTTTACCGATAACTCTATTGTGTGATATTTTCTAAGCCTCCTTAAGATTTTTTTCAATTATTTTACAAATTCCAATTTTTGGTGTACAGATATTTCTATTTTAGGTTGAGCAAAAAATTTCAGGTGGAAAAATCTAAAATAAAAATCTATTTAAACAGGAACTTTGCCTGCCCATATTTCACTATATATTAGTAATTAAGTACAATAATGTTTAAACAAATACTACATTCAGACCAGAAACTGTTTTGCTGCTTACATTATTTATACAACAACATAAACATGTGGTCCTATCTGTTTTCTTTGAGAGACAAAAAGACAGTTTTCAAGCTTTAAAATCATTTACTCTAAAAGTTAGTGACATAAGCACTATGTCCCTTCATACAGATACACAATTTTAACCTTGGAACACAAAACAGCTACATTAAAACTGTCCTTACATGTGAACATACATAATTAATGATTGGCTAGAGCCTAATCATTCAAAACTTCATCTTCAAAGGAAAAATGTTGAGAAAGCATTAAACAAGTAAAAAGGAAATGAAGCATCTCCTGCAGTTTATAAGTAGTTCTACATCACTAACAATAGCATTGGAAGCAGTCAAGGGTGGCTGCTTACTCAGAAAGTTACTAACATGCTTTTTACCACTAGTTCCCCAATTTTAATCCTGTCTATGGTTGTGGTAACTAAAAGTCAACATTACTAGTGGCTGTTTTGTAGTTAGTGTGAAATGATTTAATTTCATCATGCTCCAAGGGAACATTTGTTACTTGCCAATATTTGAGTAAGATTTGGGTACGTAGGCATGGATAAAATCTTCCGGAATCTATAAGCAGAAGTTAAGTTTCATCATTTTTTCCCAACCCCACCATCTTCTGGCATCCCATACTACAAATAATTTTCTAAGGATCAAAGTTATTCAACACACAGGGTCCTGCACTGCATTGAGGGGGACACGGGATCTGTTCCTGATCCTACCACTGACCTTGATGAATATCCATGCTTTGGTTCCTTGTGCGTAAACCATGAGCAATGTTTACTTGACTTTATAAAACATCTTGATACTGAGGAATGAAATGGGTGACACAAGCCAGATCCAAAGGAGAGAGGCACCTCTGTAAATGTAACAGCAGCTAAGAGGTGTTATTATTCCTGTAGACACCAATTATGTGCATCTGCGTAAGGCTGCTGGAGGATGGAGAGGGCAGGGAGGCTAATCCTCTGTGGAGGAAATGGTGAGTCTTGGGGTGGGCAGGCAGGGACAGTTTTGTCAAGCAAGGCTCAGCCACAAATAAGCTTGGGATCTAACAGCCCAGTGAGCCACTCTGACAGCCAATATGCTGTCATATACTTCAGCATCTGAAAGTTTATAAAGTGTTACTATAATCTTCCAATCAATGTTAATAGAAAACAGTTGAAAGACTAAAGCCTAATTAATACAATCAAACAGTACTACTGACAGGATCAATGGTCATGGTCAATATTATAAACTGTGTAATTAAGAAAATAAATTGAGAAACTCATGGATCAAAACTGTAGGGGTTTTGTGTTGTGTTTTTTTTAAATTTTTATTTTTATCTGAGGTAAACCATTGCCCAAAGTATTCAATGTCTTGAATACTGAAGTGAAAAACTGGGAAGTCAGACATGACTGTGGGAGACATCATAAGAAAGCCCATGCTTTGCTCCAGCATCCTCTGGGCTTCAGTGATCATTACGAAAAATTTTGGGTGAAGCCCATAAGATTAAGACCTGCCTTCTTTTCCACCTATTCCCTTTTCCTCTTTCTGACTTCAGCAAAATTTGAGACAAATTGAGTGTATTGTGGTGATTGGTAAAAGGAGATCATTGCCCACAAAGTGACTATACAAGGTCCTTGACAAAATTATAACAAAGGCCAAAACCCTTTCTTCTGAAAGATTTTTCCATGAGAAGCTCATGCCCCTTCCAGATAACCTTTCCCCAGAAGGGATTTTTAGAATATTTATATTGTGGTTTTTGTGTGTATATACCCTTCTTCCAAATTTAATATGCTTTAGATCTTATATTTCTATTGTATATTTTTTAATTTGTATAGTCAGCTGATACACTTCCAAACTCTGGCATGCATTTTCTTATGTTTGCTGTGAAACAAGCAAGCTGACCTGAGATCTCAAATGTCATTCACCAGGAACAAAGTTCTATTTACACCATTAGCTTTCTGGACCCATTTATTTCTATTAAAATTAATATAAAACCTCCACTAAATAAAAGACATACCATGAATATTATCCACAAATTGCTGTTAGCTACCTGCTTTTTTCATAGTGTTTTTAAAAGGCTTTTCATGCTGAGAATTTAAAGACAGCATTTAAGATGTCATTATGGCATGTCTTTATATACAGCTACCATTAAGGTCTTTATAATGGATTCAGAAATGATGAACATAGAAGGTGCATGTGTCTCAATCAGACATGACATTAATGTTTTTATGGCAGATGCACTGGCACAATTTCAATCAACATCACAGGATAATTTTGCTGTGGAAAATGCTACAGGTAATTTCGGTTACTCTAAGAGGTTCTGAGAATATATTTAAAGAAGTTTAAAGATCTCAATAAGTACTTTGAGAGCAGCAATACATTAATATTTATTATAACATTTACTCAGCAATGAACATGAAATCTGATCATGTAGACGACATCAATATATGATGAACAAAAAAGAATATCAATCAGTATGTCTCAATCAGAAACAAGAGGCTGGTTTAATCTACAACAACTTCTATTTAGATGCTTTTAAACACTTACAATGCAGTCTGTAAGTCACATACATAGCACAATTTTAACTTTTATTCATCATTTATTATTCATTGTGAGTGGATAATAAAACTTATGATAGGACTCAAGACCTGCGTTTACATTCTGATCTGGGCTGCTTTTCTTCATCAGGTCCCTGGACATCTGCAGGGCTCTCCTCTCCTGACTTGGATGGCCTGTACACATGTGCAAAGGTCACCACAAACAGACCACAGCTGAAGACCAAGTAAGAAAGGAGTTCAACTTCAGAAGCTTTAACCTACATCATGAAACCATCTATGAAACACATTGTTATTGACAAGCTGGAAGGTATTCAGGGAAATTTTAAAGCGTAATGGTGAAAATGAACGGCAAAAGACTATGGCAAATAGCCTGGCCCCAAGTTAATCAGACAATAGAGATGCACAGCCAGGATGCAAGATGAAGTAATTCTGTGGTGTGATGGTAAGAGTCACAGCCAGACTCGTTATACAGAACTGGCTTTGTTCCCCTGGGCTCCACTAACTCTGGGATAGTCTTTCCATATGGCAAAAACTCCACTCCTCAGTAAGAAAAAACAGGATCACGCCCTGAGCTGTGCTAATGTTCCATGTATCCTTCCCCAGCCAATGTCCCTACGAGTCACCAGGGCCAAGAGGCACCACACAAATTCTTTATTAAAATGGGAATGACAGATTTTTGATTACCTAAATGACCAAACCCATTTGATAACACAAAACAACATGTGTTCAAGCCTAGGAAACATTCTATCTTCTTCTGATAACGAATCTTACTACTAAGCCTTTCTGACATTCAGATTAGCCTTTTGCAGTGTGCAGCAGCCTGAGAAATTACTTAAGGGTAAGAACACAGCTTGGACTGGCAAAGCTTCATGCAATTCCTCTACCCCTCCATCAACGTGCAGTAATACTAAAAAGAAAACCAACATAGGGATATCTATATATAGGGATAATTTATGGTTGCTTAATATTTTATGCAAGCTCAAAATATCTATATGGAAGAAGAAAATACTTTTCTATATTTAATGTATTTTGTAATTTCATTACACTGGGAAATTCTCATGCACCTTTACCATCAAAAATTCATTCAAATTATTAAGGCCCTGTGGAGATTTGAACACTTCCTGACATTCCTCCAAAACAATAGTCACTGTGATGGTACGGTGGTTTCATTATAAAAAGTAATACAGTCTCCCTGTAACTAAAGAAAGCTTAGAGCAAATGGGATTTAAATACATAGGGTATAAATACACACTCTTTTCCCCACCACAACACAGCCCAAGCCTAAGCTACAGACACAGAGTTTATCAGAATAGCACTCAAGAAGATCAGCAAAGGATAGGTAAGGGCCAAAAAAACCTCCTTTACACAGTGAAAAAACGCAAATATGTCTGCAGATCATTCAATGTAAGTGAAAAGAAATGCATGTAGATTAATTAGTTCATCTATTCTATGTGCAAGAAGAAGTAACTTTGATCATCCGTGAAATAAAAGAGATGGGGGAAAGGCAGCATGGCAACATTGATTTTACAAGAGAACTGCAAAGGCATGCAAAAATGAATTCAGCAAATGGCAATGGCAGATTAAAAACTTCTGCCTAACTAATAGTTCCAAAAACTGCTCCCACACTTTTAAAGAAACAGGAATAAATGACATCTATACTGCTTGAAATTAAGAAAAAAAAAATCACTATGCTAGAACTAGCAGACAATTTAACAGACTGATTTAGACTGAAAAGAGTTTTTCCTCTGGCACCTTGCTGCAGGGAGAATATGAAGGGATGATCACTGTGATATAAACCACATACTAAATTACAGTGATGAAATACTAGAAAAACATGATGCCTTCAAAGAAAGAATGTTAGTGGGTTATTTGCAGCAAAATTTGCTGAAGATGTTAGAAAGCATGCATGATTTTATAATGACAGTCTCTGAAGAACCAAGAGAAAAGAAAGTGTTTCAGGCTACAAAGACAGAATTAAGTTCACTAACACTAAATCAGAATAAGGTCACTAGGTTAAGTGGCTGATGTGTGAGAAGACAGAAAGCCGTAACAAGGTTTTATAAGCAGAAAATACTGTACTATGTGATTTTTGACTCTTTCCAAGAAAAAAGAAATATACAACAGAAAATCTTGGTATCAAATTTTCTCACATTACAGGCTACATCTTATAAGTACTGCAGTTATCCTAAATATTACTATATTTGACAGTTTGATCTTTAGAAATAATAATGTTGATATTATTTAATGCTAGAATTTTTGCCTTTAACTAATATTGTTTCTAACCATCATAATACTTGTCTAAAAGGACATTTGAGAACCTGTAATTTTCTTTTATTGGAATGGATTAATAATTATTATACTGGTATAGCTGAATTTAAAAAAAAATTAAAATGACACAGAGTTCCAAATCAAACATTTAAGAAAATGTTTTCTTTCCTTGTCTGCTCAAGTTTGAGCAGAGAAGTCTTCACAATACTGCCCTCAGTCACATGGTCACTGGTACTGACTGTTATTTTGGCAGCATGCCTCCCATGAAGACCAGCTCTGATTAGACTACTCGTGGAGGAGAATACTATGCAGAAGAGTAAAAATATCAGAATAAAGTTCAAAAGCAGAGAAAGATACATCTAATCTCTGCTCATGCATACCCTGTTGTGCACAACACCCTCTTTGTTGATCAACAAAAACCACATTAAAACATCCAGGACTGGGCACAAAATACTAATGTGAATAACAGCTCTTAAGATGACTAACACTTTTATTACATATTCAGAATTGAACACTTTGGCCAGAAACGGAGCCAGAAAAAACCAGAGTAGCCTCTCTGGAAGCTAATGGAACTATAATGAATTACACCAATTCAGAATTCAGAGTATTATTCTGGGATAGCTTGCTGGTGAAATACACAAAACAAAGTAAAAGACTAATTGCATGCTGTGCATGAACACAGTCATTTTAAATTGTATTTCCTGAAAAGGCATCTGAATAATACCATTACCTGAGAAACACCTGGAATCCTTCTTGACCATTTTTCCTGTAGTAAAAGCTGTACATAGTAATTTTGTACTTTTTTTTTTTTTTTAAATTATACAAAAGGGCTTACAGTTGATCCCTCTTTTCTTTCCCCACAAGCTCTGATTTAGCAAGGAAAAAAGCATCACCATGACTATTCTGTAAAACACCGTTTTAATTGTTAACACACTATATCTATCCTGGAATATGAAATTCTATTTGATATAATAAATCTTTCCCAACCTTGGAAAGGTCAAACAGAGTTGCGTGGCCAGACCAGTTTGAGAAGGACATTCCCAACTGCTACAATGGGCTCCCAGTCCATGCAGCTAGCTGATCCCTGGATTGCTGTTAGCCTGCATGGTCATGCATCAAGACAGCCATTTCAGAGCCTCTTGTTTTAGTGGTATCAAAAAGGAAATGCTATGTACCTTCATGATTTACTCTCAGTAGTCTTTACTACAAAAATACCTGTTATTTTCTCTAAAACTATTTTTACTAATAAGAACTGTGTTGATCTTGTTATCCAAGGATATCTAAAGAAAATAAAGCCACACCCCCTTCACCAGAAACTGTGTCCAGAATCTTTCCTACCATAAATCACTGCGTGAGCTCAGCGGTTCAAAGTGCTGCTTTCTCCCAGGCAGGGATTTTAAAGTTCCTCAGATCCATGTGCAACAAGGGGATGATTTATTCTGAGATGCGGCTGCGAATTAGTCAATGCATTTCTGAAGAGCAACGGCAGCAGTATAGATCCAGCCTGAGTAATCAGGAGATGCAGGCGGTTCAACTCTGAGACACCAGACTGCTGGAAGGAAGGGTTTGTTTTTTGTTTTGCCTTCTAGCTTCCAGGTACAGGATATAGATACATACCACAGGTCAGGGTTAATACACCACCACCGAGATAAGGGTCAAGACTGACTGAACCAGTGGCTACTGTTAACAAATGTGATTTCACTTCTCTCCTGTACTACAGTATTTTAGCAAGCCACAGCAAAGAGAAGAGGATGAAGTGGGAAACAGCTTACACACACCAAAAAGCGGTGCCACTTATTCCTGCCTGACATCCCATTTCATAAGGAAAATAAAATGAAAATGCAACTTGATCTGTCCTTTACTCCTACTACTCCTTGCTGCAGAAAGATAGAGCGGCACAAAGTGAAACAGGCATGGTTCCTTCCTTCAAGCTTGTAAAAGAGCTGCAAAATCCCTAATCTGTACAACAAATTTATTACCTTGCCTCCCACCGAAGACAGGAACCGTGGGTTCTCCCCTTGCCCTGCTAAGGCACATCTTGCCCAGACGGCGCGGTCCCCTTGCGCCCACTCCTCTCCTCCCAGCCAGAGAGAGTTGCTGACAGACAGTCTCCTGCCCAGGGGGAATTTACCAGTGAGTTATTTTAAGGCAACTTTGCATTGTTCATGCAAAGAAAATTCTCCTCAGTAGGCCAGAGACACAACCCTACTAGGGCTGTAGCTTTAGAAAACTATTTAAAGTAATGCATTTTAGCTATAAAATATAAACATCTCCTGAAAGTGCCTGCTTATCTGGATGCTCAGTACAGCTCTTCAATGTCTATGCCACTTCAAAGAACAGAGGAACATTCTCAGAGTTGGCCTTTCTCTGCACATAAAAGTAACTTCAATCCCCCAAACATCAGCCAAACCTCACAAGCAAGGCCTACACTGAGGGATGGCATACTACCTACAATGGATGACTGTATTTCTTCTATCGTTAGTTATCCAGCCTTGGGGGATAGGCAGGGAAGCAATAACTCAGCTCCTCTCCTTAGCTCTCCAAACCTTAATGACTACCTCCTCAAAGGTGCAGCATGAGGTGGACAAGACTCTCCTTCTTCTCAGGAGGCAGTGGGAATGATGGTTGTTCTCAAAGTAATGTATGATTTTCCACCTATTATTTTCCTAGATTATCAAAATTTAATTATGCTACAAAGCCTAGAAAGACTTTTTTTCACTAGGCAATTCCTGAACTAAGTATTGTAACTGAGTAAAGAATAAACCACCAGTAAGCAGTTCAATGCCCTAGAAAGTAATATAATTCACTCACACAAGTGCACAAACTAAAGGCCAATCACAGTTCTGACCTTGCTGATGCTTTGTGAAAATGACTGACATCAATCTCATGGTCCAAATATCTTAAGGATAGCCTGAAAGCACTCATAGTCCTTAAAAATTCTCCACTGAGAATCTTCTAATCCCTGCCATGTTTCACAGGCAAGAGACTCCTGACATGATAGGACTCATGACAGAGATCTGATTTTACCCTTGGTCTGATGTAGTCAATGTCATCAGCCTGCAATAATTGGGGTCATCTGCTCAGTGTAATGGTTAGCTGTGCAACACCTTTCATTCCTTTCTAAAAAAAAATCAGTTTAGGTGCAGGCAAGTGGGAAATCGAAGATCACATTTCCATCATTTACTACCCACCTCCATCTCTGATCACTGGGAAAAGACAGATATATTCATGTCACAAGTGCCAAAAGTCTTTGTCAAGTCCTTGGTTGCCAGAAGCACTTTTTACATATCCCTGAAAGCTGTAAGCCTCAACTGTTTCTTGGAAATATAAACTAGAAAACCCAGAAAAAACCCAACTCTTTTCCCCACTTTGATGAAAAGATAAAACACGCTCATTTGAGAAGCTTCATCTGCAAAAGGAAGTGCACAATAGGAGCTTATCCCTCCTGGGCACCCAGAGAGGATGTGTATTTAATTTTCTTCTGTATCTTGATGGCAACTTGTGCTTGTTTAGTGGTTTGTTAACATTCTCAGAGCTTACAAACACTTGGCAGAACACATTCCTAAATTTCAGTGGTTAATATGTTTTTAAACATGGGGGGACATTAAAAAAACCAAAGTAAAATAAAAATAGGGCACATCTTATGAAAATGAATGACAGCACAGTGCAGTGATTGAAAATTCATTTAATCTAAAGGTCCATCTGCATTTTACATCTACACAAAAATTCCCAAGTTTCTCACCTTCTCCATAATTCAGTATCAGAAGTGGAGCTGCTCTGTCACTAAGTGCCAGTTCAGCCTTCTCACAGGCTCCCAGTCTTAGCTATCAAACAATATAAAAGCAACTGTAGTTATATTTGTCCAAAGTGATTGTATTTCAACAGCCATAATTATCAAAAAGCCAAGGAGACATTTGTCTAACTTACCATCACCCTTCCCCTGTCATTAAATCAACAGCCAAAGGGATTCAATTAGATCAGCACTAAAGTCACTTCCGTTCCTGTGCCATTTTCTCAAAAATTTAACATTCATACTTTTTTTCTCCTTTCTCCTCTATTTACCCCCCAAACCTCTTGACTTTCTTGCATGGAGGATACTGTTCAGCGCTGTTCCTCCTCTGCTTGTGAGACATGTGTTATATCTCCTTTGACACCCACAGCTGCGTACTTGCATTGCTTTGCAGTAAGTCAACTGGCCACTTCAGAAATATTCCTGAAAATCCACCAGTTAGTTCTTATGAGCTGCTCTAACACATGCAAGACAAGAGTCTTAACTGATACAAGTCAGTAACAAATCACCACCCAGTTACCTGAGCATCTGGCTCTAATAATTCAACCAGAGTCTTAAAGTCGATGGTGAAGTTCGGTGCTGTATCCCCATGATAACTCACCTGTTAACAGTATAAATCTCTTCTAAGGAGTAGGGCTAAGCTATGCCAGTGAGAATTTTCTTTTTAAAATCAAGGTAGGTGACAATATTCAATGACCTTTTTGCTGAACAGAACTGAAATCAAATCAGATATAATTTACAAGCAGCTTCAACTGAAGGACAAGTATCAACATGTTTTTAATCTTCTGCATAAAGGCTCATTTCTCATGGAGCAGCCACACAAACAAGTAGCAGTGTTTTGTAGGGAGGTTTATTAAGCACACCTTGCTACACAGTTTAAAACAAGTGAGCACTGGGAATTGTGACTCAGATTTGCTGTTGTCAAGTGTGGAAATCAGGGAACAGAGTCTTCAGGCAGCCTACAATCAGTCTCAGTTAAAGCAAACTGTGAGTATGTGACAGACTTTCACCAAGGAACAAGTAAAGAACTGAATGCACTAAATGGTAATTTGAACCAAGGAGCAGTGTCTGAATAAGCTGTGGATGAGGATTCATCTTTGGATACAGATGAAAGCTGATGCCAAGCAATTAATATAAGTGATGTTTCACACACAGCAAATGGAGAGGCAGGTGATTTTTGTCAAATGAAAGCCCTTGTTAATAAGCTTTGTTTAGCACTAGGACTAAACATAAAATGAACTGTTCTATGCTGTGTTGCAATTACAGCCACGAAAAGCAGCCATAGGCACTGGAAATCTACACACAATTCTGTTTTGCAGATTTTAAGGAATTTTTTAAAAACAAATTGGCCAAGAAAATTATTTACTACCAAGTATCCTGTTCATACTGTACATCCATTTTTTCCTTTCCCATATCAGTACGGTGTTTCTGGAAATCCCAACAAAAAAATGCTGCAAACCTTTCACATTTAGAAAACAGGAGTCATTAGAAGCCAAGAACAAAGTATCTTAATTAACAAAGGACATCCAGTGGTTCACAAAATGCAACTGCTTTGGAAAAACAGCATTTCCATGGGATTTTTCCAAGGCTGCCTGTGGGGTTCTCCACTTTGAACGATCAATCTTACTGCACACAATCTAGCAGTTACATTCTCTGTCATATAATGCTGTTCAAATATGAAAGCATACATTTTGTTATCTGCTTCATTTACATTCCCCTTAGCATACACTAATCAATGATGCAAGAAGCCGCTGTCCCACTTCTCAGAGATGTGTCCCAAGTCTTCTACCTTTTGCTGTGAGATATATTCCTTCCATGTCTCCTGGGCCACAGGGCAACTTCAGGGAAGTGACTAAGTGTTTTTATAATGTGTTTTCTCTCGTTACCTCTTAAAGAAAAAAGACTGAGCAGTGAAGCTTTCACCTTCATCAAAATTCTGAAAGTCTTATTTGAATTTAAAGATTGCATATAAAATGTCTTGATGCTTTCAGTAGGAGTGATGAGCTACCAGTGAACCATATAGTTAATGATACTGTTCCTAAACAGACCAAGTTTTATGTGTAACTAAAGAAGTTAATATTTGGTGAGGTGTAATGAAGTAAACTACTTTCAAGTAGGGAATAGACAACACCTTTATTTTTCATTTAAGTTTTTGCATACTTTCTTTTAAATTACTTTAATGTCTTCAGCAAATGAGCTGCATTCACAAAACATTGAAATGGTAGAACTAAATTAAAATAACCTCAAGCAACTGAGAGCTCCCAGAATGCCAACATCACCCTTATGCAAGAACTGCTGGAGGTTACAAACAGGTTAACCCCTTTGTTTCACATAGTGTTTCTCAACTCCTACTCCAAAGCTTTCTGATTGCCTGCCTCATGTTTCCCAGGAAAGGTCTTAAGGAAATTGCTGGCAATCAGATACCCATGACCTGACCCTTCTCTCCCAGGAACCTAAGTAATGAGTATCCTTGTGAGAATTCAACTCATGGCTACAGATTAAAGAGTTATTTTTTCCTGACTAAGACAACAGTTCACAGTATGGCTAATTCCAAACAAGCACTGCTTTTGCCTTACTGAATTGGAGACAGTTGCAGTTGGCAGCATCAGCTGATGAAAATCTAGGGACAGCACTATATAAGCAAAGCCAATAGTTTAGCCAGGTAAACAGACCTGGAAGATCCAAAGTCTCAACTGCTGGAGCAAAGCAGCCAAAGCACTGCTAGGAGGTGTTCTCATACAAGTTGACTTTATTTCTCCATTTAAAACAAATATGTTCCTAACAGAGACAAAAATTAATTTACTGCTATAAATGGGTTAACTAATGACAAGGCTGTAGGCAAAAGAAGGTGCACGGTGAGAGGAGGATGAGGAAAACAAATTAATGTGGTGGCAGGTATAAAAATTGCACAAAATGCTCCTCTGATTTGCAAAAAGGTGGTGGTGGTAAACACAAACCAGTATTTTACTGTTAAAAGCATATGTAACAGGTATTCCTGCAGTATCAGCAGTTTTCTGTAGTAATCTACAAACCTCAGACCTGAGTAAGAAAAGTTACAACAACATAAAAAACTGGTGTTAAATCCAGCTTTAGATTAAGTTTAGTCTCTCCTTATTTTCCTGCATTCTACATTTTTCCACCCAGTTCTTCCTCCCCAACTCACATTTAATCTTCTCCCCACTCAGGTCATACTGTTTTCTGAAGATGGCCAACACTGAACACAGCAGCCTGCTCTGCAGAAGTTTGAGCATAAAAGATTTGACATTTCTATTCTTGCTTGAATTGGTTGCATGAAGTAACTTTCCAAGCTACTGACTGGTTAATTAACGAAATCATGGAAGTTACTTTGATCATTCTTGAAACTTTAGGTTGTTAGCTATAAGCACAGTTGCTAGTGAGGTGCTTATTCACTTCTGTGCTAAGAAAGTTTAATATTTTTACTAAATAAAAAATAAACTCTCCTCGCAAACTAAACAAAGGAATGCCCTGGCAGTAAAGTGGGAGGCATTTGAAATCGGCACAGTAAACTGGTTTTCTGTCATGGATGTCAATACTGCAGACCAATTTGTTTTGCTTGTGTTTTTCAAATGATTGAGGCAGAGCTAAGAAATACTATTATGCAATAACTGGCAATTTAAAGTTTTTATTATATTCTTAATATATTCCAAAATACTGGTGTATATATAAACATATGCTAATGTACCTTTCTTCATTTTAATTATGGCAATTTTGGACACAATTGATATCTACACAAAGAGCTAAGTCCTACATTTAATGCTCATTCCTTAAAAAAAAGACCCATTTTAATTTATATTTAGATATCCAAATGTATGCACAGATTTCTAGAATAATGGGTAGAGAGCAGCTCACTGAGCATCCAAATTTTGTTTGTATGAAAAGAGTTGTAGCATGTCTTTTTACACGCTGACAGAAATGGTAATAAGTTATAAATGAGCTATTAATGACATCTTTGTAAGCTACAAGGGAAGAAAAGGTTAGCAGCTTGACTACAGGGATACCTTCTTGGGAAAGGTGAATTACTAGGTTTAAATTTGCAAAGAATACAAAAGAAGGCCCAGTGATTTCAGTATGATGATTAGTCCCAGGTGATCCAGATCACACCTACTAACTGCTGTCTCACAGGAATACGAGAAAAGCTGTCACTAGGTAAAGACTTGTGAAGTGAGGATGAGAAGTGCAGTTCTTTCTAAAGAAAAGTTAGATCTTCAACTTCTAAGACAGGGGAGTCATATTCAGGATGTACAGACCCACATCATCGTTTTATCTGAACACATAGCTTTCAGATAGAGATTCAGTCTAACTACAGTAAAAATGATCCTGTTTTAGAAGACATACTGCGAAATACTAGAGAGTGGGTTTTGCACCTGTCTTCCTATATGTATGTAAAGCTCTGAACCTCAGGAATTGCCATTTTGCTCTTTACAGAGGGTTAGCAGTTGTCACGTTATATGTGTCATACTAGAGTAAAATAAATCAAACATATAAACAACTATGTAAATAAACTGAGGCATTTGTAAACATGAGGTTACATTTTCTGTTTCAGAAATGTTGGGTTCTAGTCTCCATCCAATTAAAAAAAAGCAGAAGACAGAGTTTATGATACATTTGATTTGGCATTGTCTCTGTTGTTCCCTTTAATTTATACACTAAGTTAAAAGACTACTAAGATGCTGCTGACAGCTCCAGTTTTGAAAATGTCTCTTGTCCATCAGGTCACATGTGAGTAAGCCGTCTTTCAGAGTGTGTAACTTAATGTTTGATCTCCCTGAACACAAGCTTTGTAACTGACAGCTACTTTATGAGATCATTTAGCATGTTGTACATAAAGGAACACAAATCAACAAGCTCAGGTTAATCTTTAAAAACAAGCAGAATATAGTGAAACGCACTATAAAAACTGGAGTAATAACTACAGACGTCATTTGCCTACTGTCTCTGAATTATTTTAAAGCCCTTTTTTCCCTCTTAAGCTTTACAAATGCCTAATATTCTACATGAAACTTGTGTATTCGATGTATGTAGTGTTATGCAGATTAAGAAAAGGGGTCCTGGGGGAGAGCATTTCCGCCTAGAAATGAAAAGGAACTTCTCAGCTTTCCAGCACAATGCTCAACAAAAAACCTGCTTGCCAAGAAATCTGACATAACGCAAAATGATTTCTGTGGACTTTGTGTATCAGTTAGAGCTATCATTTAAGGTTTCTGTTAACTAAAGAGATTTTTTTCTAAGACAATTTTCTCACCTCAGCCTCAATGTATTTTAGATTGATCTATGTGCTATTTTAAGAATAAAAGCTAAAGGACAAATAGGAAACTGATTTTATGACAGCACCTATTACTTGAGAGGGACATAGATAACAAAAATAAGCAGGACAGAAGAGGAGAGAAGGCGGGAAGAAGTGAAAAAACCAAAACCCAAACACAAAAAGTTTCGGGCAATATTACAATCATGACTTTTAGCTCACGGAGCAAAGGGGTTTCCTTCTTCTTAATCAAAGACTTTTTAAAGGATTAAAAGAAAATAAAATCTTTTTCTATTCTTATTTTATACAGTGTGAAGATTTTGACATTTCTTTAGATGTAAACTATGTTCACAATCAAGTATTCACAGAGTTTTAAGAAACAAAAAAGGATTACAGGAAGCAAACCCAAACAGAGAAACCAACTCTTAAATCTAGCAAAGACGTACCAGACTCACAGTATGAACTTTAGTTAAGAAAGTTTCAAGTTAAAAAAAGGATGCAGGCTTTAACCTGGAAAAGTAATTTATCAAGGAAACAACCTTAGGTTATAGTGCAATCTTCAGCAACCCAGCTTTTAATCAAGGTAAGCTGTTTGCTCAAATGAGACATTGTAATACAGTTGGGAAGTAATTAAGATAATTATTACAGTCAATGTTACACAGGTGGCCAGAGTAAATGAATGCCCTTCCAGGATTTTGTCAGAGAGAAAGCAACATTCAAAATTCAGAAATGGAAGCTTGTTACTGTGAAAAAAAAAAAAAAAAATCAGTGTGGGTGAACAGCAGTGGAAACTTTTGATTACTTGAGTCACTACAAGCCATGACAAAACACACATGAAACATGAAGTGTAAGAAGAGAACCTACAAAATATTCCTCTTAAACTGAGAAGAGCTGTTACAAAATGTGCAACAGCCACAGGTTTCAAGTTATGCCAGCAAACTTAGCTTGAATGTACTGCTCACTGAACACAAGGCTCTCTGGCCTGCAACAATCCACAGTAACTGGCCTTTGTTGGTTGCCACTGATATGTAGCCCATTGAATAGCTGAAGATAAGGGCTTTTATCCAAATGTTCAGGATTATAGAAACTTGCTATCAGTACCCCAGCAGGAACCATTTTTCTCAAGAACCAATACTTCTCTTTGATGAAAGGATACTTCTCCAAGAGCTGATACTGCTAAATCCAAGATCAACTCTTCTAAAGTACATCCATATTTCAAGGAGGGGAAACAAGGAGGGGAAACAAGGAGGGGAAACAAGGAGGGGAAACAAGGAGGGGAAACAAGGAGGGGAAACAAGGAGGGGAAACAAGGAGGGGAAACAAGGAGGGGAAACAAGGAGGGGAAACAAGGAGGGGAAACAAGGAGGGGAAACAAGGAGGGGAAACAAGGAGGGGAAACAAGGAGGGGAAACAAGGAGGGGAAACAAGGAGGGGAAACAAGGAATAAAAAAAGCAAAAGGAAAAAAAGAAAAAAAAAAAAGAGTCTGCCTCAGTTTTAGCTTTCCAAAATAACCCCCAGGAAAAGTAAACCTCTGACTGCACGTTCTGGGGAACCAATTTATAACCTGCAACTCAAAGAATTGTTTAGAGCAGGCATGTGGCATGATGTTCATAGTGAAACTGTGTGATAGAGCAGTTTCACTGGCAGGTTTGCATATATGAAAATAAAGTGCTTTTATCACTGTACATTGCATTCAGTAATTGCTATGGTCCATAATACATGTAGTGAAGCATACGTTGGTCTAAGAATAATAATTATTGCTAGTTCTTTTAATCACAACAGATCCCAAAAGGACCATTGCACTGGATACTAAACAAATACACACAGTCTGTGACTTAAAAGCACAAGAACAAACAGAAGTGTTAGAACAGGGATCACCCCAGGCAGGCTACTGATGACTGGCAGAAGTTTCCTATTTACCTGATAAGCAGCTGTTCTTTAACTATTTATTGAAGGAGGATGAAACAGAGCAGGGCTGTTTGTGGCACCGCTCCAGCACCACTAATGCTATGGTTTCACAACCGATGAATTACATTCTCAACCAACGGGTGCTGAAATAGGTCTTCTGTAGCTCATGAAGAAGAGAAAATAAAGAAAGAGTTCCACTGAATTAGTGCCATCTTATAGATGGTCAAGTTACAGGATTTTGCAAAGGAAACAAGTATCAGAATGTGAATGCTCAGTGCAAAAGTGCCTTGACTCACAGAATTTATGTCCAGCTCTGATCTAATTACAGCCTGTTGGGTACACGTCAAATTGGTGTGAAATACGAGCAAGAACAGAAGGAGGCTCTACATTTCCTTTATGTGTCCCATAGGAACATGTTGGTACTCTACATAAATACAATGAGGATTTGTTATCTCTGCCTAAAGCTGCTTAATAGTTTCAGGCTCTCAAGGCATAGGAAAGTGCAACGCGTTTTGAAGAGAAGTATAGGGAATGTTAAAGCTCCAGCAAGCCGGGAACAAACATACAGATAGTTTGCTTCCTTAGGGAGAAAACCTGTTTATTCATGGAAGCAGATAAAATGTATAAACGTACTGCTTCATTAATGGATTTGATTTTGATTTTTTTTTTTTTTAAATGACTGGAACTTTATGTTATTTGTTCTTCTTCTTTGCATAGATATATTAAACCCAAAGAAAAAATATGAAATAATTCCACCTCCGTTTGAAATGTACATTGCTGAACTGTTTAAACTAGCTTTGTTTTTAAGCGGAGAGAAAAAACCCAACAGTACTCATGGAACTGCATTAAGTTCGGAATTTCGAGCTTGGACTGGAAATGATTCTAAAATTCATATATTCTTACAATTTAACTTAAATCTCATAAAGACAGTTAATTTGACTATTTAATCCGAGCCTTAATTACACTTCCAAAAATTTTACAGCTCACCAAGGAAATAAAGTTCCTTCATGTGTAACATTTAGTAATATGTGGATAATACACCAACAAACATTTTTTAATTTTATGTTAATCAATGCTGTTGCATCTAACCTGCAGTGTGGTCATTAGGTACTCTACTTTTTTGATCAATCACCAAATTTAGGAATCTGCAACAGTCTAACCAAAGCATGAATCCATTATGATTATATCACCATTATATCACTTCACTAAATAAATAATGACCCATTTAGAGGCAAACACATTCAGCTACAACACTTTAAATACTGAAGCACATACAGTAAAGTGTATGCAGAGGTATAAGCAGTTTTGATAGTTTTCATACTAATATTTTAAAGTAATACTTTAATTCCTCTTAGTGCAATATTCATAACAGGATTTTTAAAGGGACATGAAACATGCTGACATTTGTGCTGTAAATGTATTTTGACCATGGCACCTGGCATAACACAGAGGGAAAGCAGTTTGGCAACTGCAAATGTTTAACAGGTATAAAACCACCAGGTTGGGGGGAAAAAAAAAAGGATCAGTATCAATTTCAGAAAAAAGGTATCTACAGCTTTAAGGGAAAGCAAAATGAGATTATTTCTTCGGATGAACCATTTCCAATTATAGCTTGACAAAAAAATAAAATAATAATTTAAGCCTGAAGTAAATTAAAATGGCTAAGTTCTAAAACTCCTTAAAACAGGCTTTAAAAGAGAAGCCTTCACACATGGAACTTTAACAGCACAGCACAGTTGGGTGCTATTATAATAGGGTTTTTTTTTAATAACTTTGATCAAAGCTTATTAACCAGCAGCATCAAGCCATTGGCGGTTTGGACTACACAAGAGAACTAATTAAATTTAAAGGGCCACAGTCCCCTGGAGGCACATGTAATCCCCAAGGCAGGAACTTGAATGACTGGGATAAGAACATTTGCATAGTAAAACAGTGGAAAATGGCAAGGTGCTTGCTCTTATTTATTTTGGGCATTATAGCGAGTTTATTAGAACCAATTTTAAATGCGTCCTCATCATCAAACTTGTAGAGAAGTATGAGCATTTAAAGTCTGAGGATTCACTTAATATGGAACATTCCCACACATATGGCAAAAAACGCAGAACATAAAATTTCATTTAATCCAACAGGCCAGATAATGAGATCCTTCCTTACGCCAATGAACAGTAACTTCCATTGATTTCAATGTGAATTATGACTAAGGAATTCATGGGCAAGAGAAAATAAAATAGAGAGAAAGCAAGCTGACTGTAAATTTGTGCTCAGTAGCCTTGTTTTGTCTACAGGCAGCCACATATAATAGCATTATAACTGAAAATAACAGTAATAAATTGTAAAATAATGTCTTCCATTGCTTATCTCCCACCTGTGATATTATCCTTCACATCTATTACAGATTTCAGTATATAACATCTTTCCCTGCAGTTTCGTCATATACCCGCAAAGAGGAATAACCTTTTCTTTTCCGGTCATCTTCCAAACACTGTGAAAAGGGAAACTATTACCCTTCATCTACCTTTTAAGCGCCAGGGAAGGAAGCAGAAAGGGTGAATGTTTATCCAATCCTTACTCCCGTTTTAAAAGCTTCCTGACATATGGACTACTAATGTATTTTTCAGTTAATAAAATGGTTTCATTTGTATGACAAAGACATGATTGCTAATCACGACATCAAATGATGTTTTCTTAGTCTGATAATCTTACTGTCATTTTAGGTCCCCTAGGAGAAATGACTCAATAGCTAGAGTAAATAATGCCAGTAAAATTTAGCACTGAGAAGAAGAAAGAGGAATCAGTACCTGCTGGCTTGTTTTTCTGGATCATCCTTAACCAAGAGTAAGGGTTTCTGCATTCTAACATGACAGAAACTTCTTGCATCAGTGTGATGGCATCATGCTGAGTCACCAAGTCACTCTTGTGGGCTATGAAAAATAGAGACTGGTGATTTCCTGCCCATTTTTTTCTTTTTTTTTTTTTTTCCTGAATTGAAAAAAACAGGTCCTGTTGGCAATAGAACATGAAAAGAACTACAGTCTTATTCCAATCAACATCTCTCTAATCTTTCCAAGCCTGCTCCAGGTGCTTCTTATGTGTGTCTGTGTGTGCATGTATCATCCTTTCTACAGTCACAGGACCTAGCAGTCCCAACCAAAAATGATGACTCTAAAAATCCTAGACAAAACCTCAGATATTTGATTAAAGAGCTGAAGTGCAAGACTACGTGCCACACATGAGGGAGGAGTGAAACAACGAGACAGCACAATAGCTGAAGTGTGAGGTGCCTGCAAAGTTGCTGGAACTGTACTGAAAGCAATACCTATATCTGGTTTTGGTGGCTCAACTAGAATCTTACCAGCCCTGGAGTAAAACAAACAACAAAACCAAAAGCACCTTCCCCCTACTCCCAAGAAACATCCATAGCTCCCAGTTCACGAAGAACTGCTTAACAGTTGAAGGATTTCCTTCTTGTCCTCCCTCCAGAGCTAAAACTCTCTCAAACAAGGAGTTCACAGGCATTTACAAGGAGCTGGCACATCATATATAGCTCCTGCTTAACAATTTATTAAACTGCAGTGAAAACGGCATTTGTGTGCCTTTTTCAATCTCACATTCACAATCCTAACCAATATGTCAAATAAATTTCCCCCAAGCTCATGGCATGATGGGCAAAGCTTTTGTATAGAAAGACATACAGTATTATTTAATAAAGTTGTACTATTTCTAAAAGTTGAACTTCTCATATACATCAGTTGTTTTCCTGAGTGCTTTACGTTAAAATAGAATTCAATTTTCATTTGTTCTTTCACAATACAAAGCATTAACTACATCAGTGTGTAGATTAGAGACAAAAATTACCATGTTTCAATTGATTTTGGCTTTAAGCTCTGAAGTAGAAACTGCTGTCAAAAAGCAAACAATAAATCATGTCTACAAATGGTACTGTAAGTGCCAAAACCCTAAATTTTTAGGTAAACTTTTAGGTTGTAAGTTAACTGCTATTGCAGGGAAAAAGCCTCTACACAAAATTTGTCTGAAGCTGAACAAATAAATGTAACCGCCTGTTGTGCAGAGGTTGAAAACCTACCTGATAGCCTTGCTGAGAATTCATGCATGAGCAAACTAATTTTTGTAGAAGACACAAGAAATGATTTTATTCTGCGATTCATCTGCTGTTATAGAGGACAAGCTGTCATAGTAACAGCCATTTGCAATGCCCAACATAACATAGCTTGTGTACTTCTTTTAAGTTCATGCTTATATGAACAAGATCTCATCGTTTTATTAAAAGCATGCCATCGTGATTTCAACGTTGGCAGTGATGGACAGAACCCATCATAACCTGCTCCAAACTGTTCCAACAGTTAATTATCCTGTCAGGAATAATGTCCCACTTTTGTCTTTGTCTAATGTTAAGTTCCAGTTATTCAAATTCATTAAACACCTATATCTGCTGGACAGAAACACCATCTACCATCACATCATTTTGCAATGTAGCTTCTTTTAGACCGTAGATGATTGTTTAAGATCCTTCTCAGCATTTCATTCAAATCCTTTGCTAATCCCCTCATGGTTATCACAAAGTTGTCATCCCCAACTTGCTAACATCTTTCTTCAAATCTTGATGTCCAAACTTGGCACAGCACTGCATTAAGGGACAAATCATATACTGACTCAAAAGTCCCTTTTGCCCTAACATTGCAAATCTGCTTATTTATTTTCACACGTAATGGTTTTTGTTTTTGTTTTTTTTTCCTTAAATGAAGTCATTGCTGCTTCAGAATATTTTCTATATGTTCCTTATTTTCCAAAGTATCCTTACACTAGACCAGTGGTTCCCTAACAGGTGAGGCAGGAGGCACCAGGAAGTTATAAACCGATAAGAGGTCAGACAGAGACCAACTGAACTAACTGAGGCCAAGACCAAGCCTGTTTCCTGCAAGGCCAGGCAGGATGGTGCCACCGTGCTAGAACGGATGCAATACAGAGCTGAGTGTAAAAGTTGTCAAAGTAGCTCTTGGCTTTGCTAGATGGGTCCACATGGGGAAGATGATGGCAACCCCTGGAGGTACCCACCTTTATGTGGCAGGAGTTAGGCAAAGCAAAGCTTGAGACACTGTTGGTATTCTCAAGTGAAGCGCAGCTGTCAAAGGACTGGAAATCATCACATTACACTGTGTTAGAAAGCATACGTTTTGTTTATAGTTGGTGTATCACAAAACACAAATTGGTTTATATACATTATCTTCAATTTCACACTCCTCAGATACAAGGACTGATAATTTTCCATTTATATTTTGAGACAGACATACTAACTCATTTGAGAATCTATTTATCATGTGTTATTTTAATTTCCATGTTCCAATTTCTTGATGAAAATGTGGTACAGCATGACACCTTATGGAAGTCAGTCTATTACTTTACTAATTTTACCTTCATCAGCCAGGTGGTAATCTCATCACAGAAGACAGGAGTACCTAGTTTTCAACTTCTGGTTTCTGCACCTTTACAAAGACTAGAATTAACCACTCTTATTCCTTTTCTTAGTATTTTTCTTCATTGAGTCCTGTTCCAATATTTGCATCAGAACAACACCAGACTGATACACCCAAAACCAAATGTGCCATTTCATTTCCTTTTTCTTTTGGTGAATATTTGCAGCTTTTTTCCAAATCCCCTGAAATGCCCTCAGTGCCCTGAAAACTCTAGGGAAAAAAACCCCACAATTATTGGTAGCTAAGAAGAATTTCCAGGAAGCTTTTTAAACTCTGAAGTTCAATATTTCCTGATGGGCTAATTTTAAAACATCTAGATTTCACAGCTGCTGCTTCATATCCCCCGTAGTTGCTAGAAAAGAAGTACATTATGATGCAACTACACCCAGTTTTCTCCCCTAAAGACAAACCAAAAGCACTTACTGAACACAGCCGCTTTTTCAATTACTACTGATTTTTTATCATTGCACAATTACAGCTGCATATATGTTTTCAACTGACTTGAAGACTGGTCATTGGCCTTCTACCTCCTGGCCTGAGATTCTCTGCCTTCATATCATGTGACTTTCTTCAGCCATTTCCTGCAGTTGCTACTTTTTATTTATGACAACCATCATCAGCTTCTCCCTTCTTAAATTTCGGACATGCACACATACAAACGCCTGCTTATTATGTGTATATGTGTCCGTACACACATCTGCCTTCACTTTCCTCTAAAGAAGTTTTTAAATTATGATCTTCTCTCTTGATGGTGGATTTCACCAGTATCTACTAAAACATTCCAAAAAATCCTGTAGTTCTCATTGACTCCTGCAACCTACACAATGGCATTCCAAATTCAAAAGGAAAAGAAATGTAAAGTTGGACTAAGAGACAGAAAAACTATAGATAAACAGAAAAAACCCAAACATTATCTCTATTATCTCTTATGCCTTACAGTCCTTGATGCTTGATGTAGCTATGAGCTTCATTACCCTCTCATGCCACTCACCCCTGAATCACTGTCTTCTTCACAGACACACAGTCTGCCTCAGAAGTCTTTTGCTTGTGAAAATCCTAGACCACACTAAGATATATTCAGCTCCTATCTGTGCTTTTCTATTGTTCATGGAAAGAGAAAGCTCTGTACACAGGAAGAGTATCAACTGACCTAAGTGATACTCACTCTGCAGGTTCAAGAATGCCATTACCTTGAAAAACTTGAGTGTGTTACCCAAAGGATTAAGTTTATAATATTCATATAATTCGCAAATTTTGTGGTTGAAAGAATTCTCTAGTCATGATCAAAATCCTCAGTATTGTAACCCTCAAAGGCAACAGAAAGTACATTTTCGTTTACAACTCAAATAAAAATACAGTAGCCAATTTTTTCCTGTAACACTGATCAGTTGAGTCCCTCATGATTGCCTGAGTAGGGCAGTGGGGGTTTGTTTTCATTTTTAAATCCGTATGTCTGTCTCAAAACTGTCACTGAGCTAATTAAGTCCTACTGAATCTAGCAAAAGAATCAACACCTTCCATTTCCCTTCCCTTTTCGCTAAATGTAAAGTATTTCTCCCCACATTATCTGGACTGACCAAATACCACTTGAAAGCAAAGATTTCTGGACTGGAGAGAATAGTACAATACAAAATAATTTCTTTCCATAATTGCAACTGTCTACAGCTGTCTGAAGCTCTGCCGACTTTATATTATATTAGAAAGTCATCAACAATAAGGCTCATGTGAGTTACAAAGCTGAATACCACTGGTATCAGGGTCTTGAACAGTTCTGGTTCCCATTATGCATAGTAAACAGTTGTAATAAGTTGTTGTCTTGATTACCTTTACCTATGGTGGAAATAGAAAGCTCCAGTGAGAGAACCCATAGCAAACTTTGCAGACCTTAAGGGTAGTTTATAATAGCTATATGGCAAGTGTCAATGCAGTTTTAAAACTTTGATAGCATTTGTCTTGCATATTCCTCCTAGTTTGCCAAAATATGCCAAAATTTCTATGATTCACAGTTAAATATCTTGTACTGTAGCATGGGAAATTGTTGTATCCCATACACTTTACAAGTCTCTAGTCCTGGAAAAATTAGTCAAATTAAGTTTCATGAGCACCTTCATGAGGCCAAAAATTCACTGACAAATTAAAATTAATTCTGCTATAAATACATTTTTATTCCATTTATGCACACAGGTCTTTTTATAGCCATTAAACCTCCTCTCATTCCCCTTTTTAAACACTATTGAAACTGTCAGGAACTACATTTTACGTTTTAACAATCAATGCGTACACATCATGATTCCTAGAATTTAAAATGGAATTGTTGATGGTTCAGATACTGTTAGACTGTCATTAGTTCTGCCAAGTATGTAATTTGTCATTTTGAAAGAAATGACAGTACCTTCACTTGTGCAACATGCTTTTAAAATTCCTCTCTCTAATTTGAAAATGCCAGTATTATACTCTGCTTCAAGAGAGATATTTTTAAGGCTTGCAGGTTGGCTTGTCACAGAGCAATTTGTCAGGTAGTATTTTGTCTTCATTAAGGTTTATTCACATAAAGTGATTGGCCTGTCCGTGATATTCCCCAAAGACAATACATTCTGTCTTACCTGATGGTAATGAGGCCTGTCTTAAATTTTCACTTTCCTCATCAGTGCTGCCATCATAGTCATTTTCTCTCCCTGTAGCCATCTGAGTGGTAGCTATACTATCCCTAGGGAAAAGAGGGAAAAAAAAAAAAGGGAAAAAAAGCAAGCACATCTTTGCCATCTATTATTCCTGCAAAGAATTTATAATTATTACTGCACCATCTTAGAGGCAATGCAAGCTGATACAAGTCAACATAAAGTCCCCATGCTGAACGGCTTAGCATACTCATATATAAGGACAGACAATAAAAGGTAAGTTAAGATATAAAAAAAGCAGGATAAAAATAGAAAACAAATTAAGAGGTGTTTTAGCATTAGAATGATTCATCTTCTCTGGATATTTTTGAAATAGAAAGTACATAAAAATGTTTAGATTTTGATATCTTTCTTTCCCAAAGGACAAAAGGAATCAAATAATTCAGGGAGAATGCATATGAAAGTACCACCTATGGAAATGGCAGAGACGTACTCTGACTGGAAAATCAACTGCAACTTAACAGAAAGAAGAAGAGGACAGATTCATTGAATATTTAGTTCTTGGCTACAGCATCCAAAACAATATGCTGCTATTTGCAGTGACGCCACAAAGAATGCTCTGCTTTCATGACTAACAGTATTGTTTTGGATAACCAAGCACTTAGCCGGGAAGAACTGTCACTCACTGTTAGAGCCAAAGAAATGGAAACTAAACTAAACTATGCATTAGGTATAATACCAAGTAACTCAGGAAAATTAAGAAATACCTTGTACATTTGGCATCTGCTGCAGATTCTTTAGCTTCGTTCAACAACTTCTGTAAGTTTCTTATTTTTGCCTTCTTTTCATTCAGCACCACAATAAACCGGTTATAAAGATCTGCCTCTAGTTCTTCTTTAGCTTCCACACATTTTTCCAGCCTACAATGCAAAATTCACTGTTACACCATTTCTTTTTAAAGCTCTGTTTCCTGGAAGAAAATTCGGTAGCGAGGCCAGCCTTCCTATTACAAGAATTCCTGTACCAAACCATGCATGAGTCCAGCATCTTGTGTCTGAAACAGGCCAGAAGAAGTTTTTTTTTTCCAATAGAAAATGGCAGTGAACTTTGCTACCAAAAGGGGAAGTTTACAAGGGGAATATTTTATCTTCCTGCTTTTTTTGATCGGTTCTTGCACACATGCATCTGAGACACCTAAATTTAAATAGGCAAGTGGTTTTTAGTTTCAATGCTGAATTCACCATAGTGGTCATAGCTTGGCTTAGCAGGATACAGATAATGAGATTACAAATAGATATGATTAAGCTTGACAGATCCCAAATTTGGATTACACACTCGGACTTGAAATATATTTGAACAGGGGGAAAAAAAAAAAAAGAAACAAGAAATGGGCAACTCCACTCCAACATGGGCTGAGTTAACCAGCAAATACTTTAGGCAACCAGGACAGCTCCAGAACTCTTTCCTTGCCAGGACTCCTGGGGCAGATGTGGGTGATACAGACCTTTGCCTGACCATTTTCCATCAACAGCCTTGCGTGTCTTGCTTTGGTGAGCTGGAAAAGTACAGAAACCAGTTCCTGGCAAAGCTCAACAGGACACTGCTGCAACATCTGATGGCAACTCTAATTCCTTACAGGCATTCAGACAAATACAATGCTAGTAACTCCAGTACAGCGGATTCCATTTTGAATTACGCAGATACAGAGCTGAGATTGTGGTACACTTGAAGCCACCACAAGGCAGATTTTTTTTTTTTCCTGCTGAACCAATCACAATTACTTGGTAGAGGACTGAACCCTCTACACACATACATATGTATATATATAAAAGCTCTCCATTAATATCTTCAGACTAAAATATTCTTCTCTGTTTTGAAGGTTTAATGTGCACCTGTAGGTAGGTCAATGTCAATAAAACGAGGCACAATGGAAATATACAATTAAGAATATGGATATATACTGTCTCATAAGCAAAGCAAAATGTAATATAAGCAAACATGAGCACAATAAATGAAATTACTTATAGCAAATATGATCCTGTATTTCCTTCTTGAATTTCGTAACTTTTTAGACCATGGGTTGAACCACAAACATTTTAATAGCTGTGTTCATAACAAGCAAATAAGCATCTTGATAATCTTATTGATCACGGTAACTACAGTATTATAGCAAGTAGTCATAACCTATAAACAACATTCTTTTCACGAGTATATGCAAGGTTGGTAAAAAAGTTTAGAAGGCTTCCTTTGTTATTAAACCCAAACACATAAAAGACCTTATGAATTATTGGTTTTAAACCAAGAAATTTCCTAGATAAATACTGATTATTTTGTTCATAGATCAAACCCTTATATGATGTAAGAAGAAAGACAATAGAAAACAGTCTTATGTAGTATTAAGTCTACTGTGCAATGCTTTAGGGATATGCTTGATAGTTGATAAATAATTCATCTAATTTAAATGCAAATAGCAGAACATCATTACCATATAGATCGGTTCAATAATTCCTAAATGAAAGATCATACGTACTAATCAACTACCAGGAGACTTTCCACCTACAAAAGGGAAGTTAACTGTTTAGTGGGGAACAAACAGACAATTCACAAAGAATCATAAACCCTGATACAGGGTCCAGAAGTGCCTCGACTAGCTCATGGAAGGAGAAGGGTAAGGACAGGAACTGCCTCCTACTTATCAAGTAGAATTCAGCCATTAAAAAATAGATTTTAAAAAAAAAAAATACAGCCATTGGGTAAATTGCCATTTACATGCTTGAAACTAATTATGTCTGTATACATAAAAATGGAAAACAAGGATTTTGTGTAAAATGTGGTAATCATGTCTGCATCAAATCTTATAGAAAAGTGCCCTCTCCCACACACAAAACAATACTAACTAAAGAAAGTGCTTACTACTGTGTCTTTATTTTGCCAATGGACTGGTTAGTGTCAGAGCAGCTGAGGTCGATTTAAATAGTTACATGAAGACACTTTGCTGACTTGGCCAAAAAGGTGATATATAAGACATCCACTGATGGAATCTACATACCTGTAAACTCACAATGAAGTAAAGCTGATGCTGCCTGGATGTTAAGCAGCACAGTATCACAAGACTAGCCAATTTCTTCAGCCTCTGGCACAAAACATTAGCATCTCAAAATACACATACTGACTATATGCATAGATTAGAATATTAACTGTTCCGTGTAGACAAAATCAATTACTAGTATGCCATCAGTTAATCTTATATGATTTTTTCATTTATGTGAACACCTTTTTTGATTTTTTCCTGTTGTTTAAAATAATCCATATATAAATACATTAACCAGACACAGATATGACATTAATTTGGCATAACATTCAATCAGTGCAAAATAGTATTACATTAAAGCCATGTTTGCAAGTTATGAGCCTTTAAAAATATAGTAGTATATGGCATATGATGATACTTAAAAATGGAATAGTAAAAAGCAACAGTCCTCTGCTGCTCAGGAACAGGGATGCATTAATTATGCAGAACATATGTGTGTGGGGGGCGGCTCTGGCTGTAACCGTGCATAGCCTTTAGGATTCACTCAGGCATGCATTACCTGAATTACGTGACCACTAAGCAAAGCTGGCTGGGTTTCATTCCAATACCTCATCGGTTACAAACACATACTTTAATTGCAATTCGTCACATGCTTGCGCCTGTATGTGATTTGTCACTGAAATACCATCTCCCCAGGCCAAATAAAGAAGCTGCTCATCTCAAAGACAACTTTCAATTACAATGAAAATAAACGGAAGTTAATGACTAGAGTGGCGCAAATCTTATTTGCACATGCCTTCCAATTTCTGTATTCTTAGATCTCTCTGTTATGTAAGTGCAACACTTTTAATGTGCTAGACACACCCAAGCTGATAGCCATCAAAAAGCTTGCACAGCCTACCGAAAGCAGGTAGTATTAGGAGTGGTTACAACTAGTAATTGAGAAAATAACATAACTGTCCAGTTCTTAAGTGCTGCCTAAACGTAGAGCAATCACACATGCTTCACAGAGGTTAACGTGAACTATGTAACTTAATGGCATTTATACATTTTCCCCACTCTAATACTAGAAAGAAAAAATTCAACATCTCTGCTATTTGTCCTTGTTCTCAGTGCTCTAAAATAATTACTGGTCTTACGGCACCACTCTATTACATTTCAGATTCACCCTTTCCCCAACATTGGCAATGGTATTGAATCTTGATGAGCTAATGCTGAAGAGTCAGTTTCAAGCACCAAACTACATAGCCTGCATTTTTATAAGCTGTTTGTGGTTTAAATATACTGTCACTATAGTTGACCACAACATAAATTAGCAGCTATTTTGATTTTGGCTTGTCTACACTGTCCTTAGAAGTTTGATACAAAACACATACCACACCTAAAACAGAAATTTAACTTGTGTTTTATTCGCCAAGGAATTATTTTGCTACAGATTATTATTACTTTACTTTTACCATATTAATTATCTCTTTGAAATAAAAAGCAATAGCTATTCTGCTCTGATATTTTTTAACTCACCCATCCCAGAGGTGTGTGCACATGCGCGCGCACACACACATTTCGCCCCCCCAGGCACCCACTTGCAACATTTTCAGAATAATCCTTTTGAAAATTTCCATAGACTCTCTATTTACATCTTGCCAGGTAGTGTCTCAGTAATTTTTATTTTATGTTTTTAGATCAAGTGCTGAACAGTCTAGCTAGCCAATAACTCTCACATTGATGTCACCTACACATAGGTCATTTCCTAAAAGCAGGGAGATGTTCAGCCAGGTAAAATCCTACACTTAGGTCATCACAATATGCAAGATGAAAATTAAGGGAATTACAGCTTCAACCAGAGACATTCTCAAAACCTCAGATGCCGCACAGCTTAGAGTACATAAGCAATTTAACAATTTGATGATGCAGGGGATTTATCTTCAAAAGGTTTTTTGGCCTTTAGCCTTTACTTGAACCTGAATTACAGAGGGAAGCGTCAGGAGCCATTCCTGTAGCTGGCACAGGGCTGCCATGCGAGCTCTTTACAGACGAGTGGACTATCTCACGTACACTGAGGCAATTGCCAGCAACAGGTCAGGGCCTTTTGAAGGAAACTTGCTTGCCATTTTACAGACCAAATGGAAAGCAGAACAAGTTTACACCTCGAGACCCCGGAGAGCTACAGGGCAAAGCTGCTGAGCCGAGCTCCCAAAACCTCCATGATGGTCAAGAAAATCAGAGTAGGGAAATGGGAAAGGGGTAATTGAATTATTCCATCCAGTGACCCATGCTTAACCTGAACAAAAATAGCTCTTGGAAATCTGCATGCTATTTTTTAATTCTAATGAGGTCCTGAAGAGAAAGATTTTAAGCAAGGGGGAACTGCAGCGGCTGAAACTCTGGAGCTGATGTGCCTTAGCTCCAGGCGAAGGCAGAGCACAGTTCTCCACACCACGTGCTTTATATTTGATGTTTTACCACTGAATGCTGTGAGTGATACAAGCTGTGAAGCTTGAAATCCTGTCTACTGAACAAAGACAGGCAAAGCTTTTTTTCAGCTCCAAGAAACTCACAACACTAGGTCCAGCATTTGGAGCCAAAAGAGCAAAGAGAGACACTGGGGTAGACTAGGCTGTGGCAAAAAGGATTTAAAACAAACAAACAAACAGCAAACCAAAGCAACCCCCCAAAAAACCTAAAACCCAACACTGTTTGGATGAAAAATATTTTTATTCTCCATTTAGTGGACATGGCCAAAGTTTGGTGAACATACAACTCTCAGTATTTACTTTGTAAAATCATGTTTCAGCTATTCAAAATATAAACATACTAAAGAAAACCACAAGCTTTCGAAGCTTGAATACACTGCTTCCAACAGCAAAGGCTGTCAGGCAACTGTGATTTTTTTTTCTTCGGGGTTACTCTTTAAAAGTGCCACACCACCATGGAAATTGATACAAGCACTAATGCCTATTACACATTAGCGTGTAATGTGGTACAGCATACTGGTTATACAATAAGCTATTGTTCAATAAACTGTTAAGCAGTAAAACACTACTTAGGAAGGCCATATGCTTGTCAGGGAGATTGTCAGGAGAAACTGTTAGTCATTTTAATGAGAGGGAAACAAAAACTAACTCCTCCCAAAAGCTAAGTCTCTTTTTCAAGGTAAATTAATGCCAATTAGCTACATTCTTTCATCAATCTTCCTAAACACAGTTTTTCAGATAAAGCTTTAGAAGAACAAGCTAAACCTCTGACTTGTATGTGCTAAGCATTTTATGCTAACTGAAATAAACGAAGATTACCTTCACTACAGAGTGCAGTGGCAGACAACTCAGATCATAAATGCAATGGCAATTAAAAAAACCCCTCACAAAATAATGGTGCTTTTTCCTAAAACACACTTGTTTTCCAATTCTGTCTGCTTTGACAAGGCAAACAGATTAAAGCAATGGCAACTTACTTCCCTCTCAAAGATGTAAATACCCTAAACTGTTAGTCATAGGAATTACAGAAAATAGTGGAAAGAAGGCTTCCTGAAGAAAGAGGTATTTTTTTTTTTTTACTTCACAAAGGTAAAACCAGCTTTAATTGTAAAGTTGCATTTTTGACATAGGAAGAAGATCCACAGCTACACTGGCTGTAAGTAATGGGGCTCAAAACCCCTGTCAAGAGAAGAAAAATTTGTGTGCTCCTTTCTGTATGTGACTCCAAAAATGCTCATCAGTAAAGCCTGCACTGACGGTGTAAGTATTTGTGAGTTTCTCAATCATCACCTGTGAAGGAACTTTTAAACTTACCGCTTCTCCACATCACTCCAGTCACTGAAAAGCCTTTCATTTTCTTTTTGCAGGTGCTCGTTTTTCGCCTGCAGTCTTCCCAGACAGTCTAGGCAGTAACCAATCAGCTCCTTCACCACCTCCGCCGGACTTGAAACTTTCTGCAGCTTCAGAGATCCGAGTCTAAACTAGGACACAAGGAAAGAATGGGTTACTTCATCTGTACTAGAAAGATCATAAAACCTCACTCCAACAAACTTGAATACATACTTAATAAGCGTAAGAAATACCTTACAGTCCTCTGGTTCAAAGTGATATAATAAATTTGTCACAAGAAGAATTGTGGAGTATGTGGAATAATCTGCACGCTAATTATTTATGCCGCTAATACATCTTAATGGTCAACTGTCATTCAATAGGCACAGGACAGAAGCACTGACATACTTTCTAAAGGGCAGGAAAAGAGATGCTATGCAGGAAATGTAACATGATATAGCAACAACCTGCTCTTGTACAGACCAGAGGAGGACAGTAGTATAAAGGTGCAATCCCAGGTTTTATATAAAAGGCATTTCTGATGTAATGCAGAACCACAGGAACTGAAAACCTAACGGTATTGCTAACGTGTTCTTGCCATCTGCTCAATGAACTAGCTGAAGTAACTTGCTGCCTATTCTGGTATCTATAGCAGCAATACAACCACATAAACTTTACTGATAGAACAAATGAAGATTAATTACTTTTGATTTAAAGTAGCACTACAAATGCCCATCTATGATTCTTGCATGCACCTGATGGAAGAAAACTAGCCCACAAGTCTTCCCCTTTAGGGCTCAGACAGCAAGTTAATAATAAAAGGAGTCCTTCAATTAAATAGGTAGCCTCAATAATTCAATGAGATTAAAGGATAGGATCTATAATGAATAGCTGTATTTCGTCAGCAGTGGGGACGTTATACAGGATATACAAGACGTCTGAACAGATCTGTTCTACCTCGTCTGGCAGAAACAACAGAAAAACTGTTGTTTTTATTATGTTAAAGGAGGAATAGCTCAGTCATACGCCCAAAACAGTATCAGCTAAACTATAAACATGCGAAGCTGGATGAAGATACACAGATAAAAAATGTTCAACGTGACAGTTTGAGACAATTGAAGAAGAAAGATATTAAGGTTGCTTGAACAAGGTCGCACACATTATCTTAAGAGAAGGAAACCAGAAGTGAAGGAGCTGACTTTGGTGGTCTGGAGTGTGTAGATGATGGGGAATCTGAACTACCTTAAGGTACACTTCCACAGTGCCTACAGAAGCCATAGGGGGCTTTTCTGAGGTCTCTGCACATCTAGTAGCAACACCATCTGCCCAGCTTCACAGAAAACCAGTTGAGGGAGCAGATCCAGAGAAAAGCTGAGTGTGTTGGATGACATGATCCAGACTTTGGCCAGCTTAAACTACAGCAGACACAGATCTTTCAGGAAAGAGGCATCAAAATGACTTGGCTTTGATTGGAAATGCCTCCAGAAATGTTGAGTTGGTGAGGGGTACATTGAAGGAGACAGGGTCCTCTCTCACATCTTGTAATTATTAAAAGTATTGACATAACTGTTAGGGCATTTCCCTATGAACAGAACTATTACTCATCTTTTCAACTTGAATACACAGCAATAACATCTTAAAAGAAACATAAATGTATGTGGTACATGCTAGGGAAGAGTTCAGTCTGTGTCATGGCACCTCACCTATCAAAATCAGAAATGCCATTTCATTCATTTTTCTCTTCACTTTAGTTCATCTTACTTGGGAGGGCATGGCAAATAACTCAATAAAAGACATCCATGAAAAAAAAAAATGTGTGGCGTTTGTTAACGCTTTTTAAAAAGTGAAGTTTACTACTACTATACATAAGGTTTTGCTGAAAAAGGCCTTGTAAAAATTGCTCATAAAGATTTTAAAGGCATTGTTTGAAACAAATTGCAGTCCTTCAACTTAGATAGAATATTTTATCGGTGGAGGTCTCTGCAACATCACAATACTATCATGAGCTTCTTCAACAAGGTCACTTTATCAGCAAATGCAGCAAACCCCAAGGTTTAATTTCAAATTAGCCACTGATCTTTCGTCCAAATTCACACGTACTATCTCTAACATGTTGTTTTCCTTCAGCTTACATACATCTGATGGCTATAGATTAAAAGATGCATTTAATTATTTTTGGAAATTAGATTACATTATCTGTAACACACAGAGTGACGCATATTCCCTGGATATCACACTTGCTGTTTGACAGCATTAACAAAGATGGACATTTGCGTAAAGGAAACTGTTTTTCATCACTTGCAAGCCACCACCATACTATACGGATAAAGAACTCATGCCACACTTGAATACTAGCCACAGAGATAGAGAAGCACAGTAGCACAGATAAATACCAACACAATCTTCTACTTATACTGTGGAGGAAATAACAAGAGTACATCTTTTTGTCTTATGCTTTTAATATAATCAATTGAGATAAGGTCTAGGCAAACATGTTTAATCGGGACAAATGAGCATTGTCCAAATTACAGTTCACTCAGCACAAAACAATAAAATACAAATAATTCTAAAGCAGGTTAAAGTGAATAACAATAGGTTTCAGCTGAAAGCCTGATGCCACTCAAAATCAAAATCACACCCAATCCACAGCAGACATTTCAAAAGCAATTGTAATTATAAACAAACACCAGTTCAGCCTCTTACTTAAACATATTACGTAAACCGATACTGCTAGGGCAACGTGGAGTTTTGAAACTGCAAAATACATCCTCAGCTTCATGGACCTCTGCCATGACAGGATTTCTGAAAAACTCTAAGAAAAACCAATGTCCTTTTTATAAAAGCTGATACACAGAAAGAAATCCAACCAGGCTTTTGGGCATGCTACTTTTTTCAATAAATTCATGAAACAGAGAGTGGGAGAGGTCACGCTGCAGAGACCGGAGCAAGAAATACATGCCAGCCTGATGAGCCACTGCTAATGTGTGCACCAGCAGAGAGGAGGTGCTAGACAGATTTGCCACACTGCCACAGGGACACAATGAATTTGGTTGGCAATCTTTTTGGGTGTTCATTGCAAAGTTAACACAGTAACAGTCTTTAATTTCATCTTTATACAAAGCAATTCACTGTTACATATGTTCTTACATGAAACTTCATAGAATCATAGAATCATTTAGGTTGGAAAAGACCTTTAAGATCAGCAAGTCCAACCTTAAACCTAACCCTGCTAAGTCCACCACTAACCCATGTCCTTAAGTGCCTCATCCACACATTCCTTGAACACCTCCAGTGATGGTGACTCCACCACTTCCCTGGGCAGCCTGTTCCAGTGTCTCACCACTCTCTCAGTAAAGAACTTTTTCCTAATATCCAGCCTGAACCTCCCCTGACGCAACTTGAGGCCGTTTCCTCTTGTCCTATCACTTGTCACTTGGGAGAAGAGACCAACACCCACCTCTCTGCAACCCCCTGTCAGGTAATTGTAGAGAGTGATGAGGTCTCCCCTCAGCCTCCTCTTCTCCAGACTGAACAACCCCAGCTCCCTCAGCCGCTCCTCATCAGACTTGTGCTCCAGACCCCTCACCAGCTCCGTCGCCCTTCTCTGGACACGCTCCAGCACCTCAATGTCCTTCTTGTAATTGAACACAGTATTCGAGGTGCGGCCTCACCAGCGCCGAGTACAGGGGCACGATCCCCTCCCTACTCCTGCTGCCCACACCATTTCTGATACAGGCCAGGATGCCGTTGGCCTTCTTGGCCACCTGGGCACACTGCTGGCTCATCTTCAGCCGGCTGTCGACCAACACCCCCAGGTCCTTTTCTGCGGGGGAGCTTTCCAGCCACTCGTCCCCACGCCTGTAGCGTTGCATGGGGTTGTTGTGACCCAAGTGCAGGACCCGGCACTTGGCCTTGTTGAACTTCATACCATTGGCCTCAGCCCATCGATCCAGCCTGTCCAGATCCCTCTGCAGAGCCTTCCGACCCTCCAGCAGATCAACACTCCCGCCCAACCGGGTGTCATCTGCAAACTTGCTGAGGGAGCACTCGATCCCCTCATCCAGATCATCAATAAAGACATTAAACAAGACCGGCCCCAAAACTGAGCCCTGGGGGACACCATTTGTGACCGGCCACCAACTGGATTTATCTCCACTCACCACAACCCTTTGGGCCCGGCCAGCCAACTAGTTTTTTACCCAGCAAAGAGTGCACCCGTCCAAGCCATGGGCAGCCAGTTTCTCCAGGACAATGCTGTGGGAAACAGTGTCGAAGGCTTTACTAAAATCCAGGCAGACAACATCCACAGCCTTTCTGTCATCCACTAAGCAGGTCACCTTGTCGTAGAAGGAGATCAGGTTAGTCAAGCAGGACCTGCCTTTCATAAACCCATGCTGACTGGGCCTGATCACCTGGTTGTCCTGTACCTGCCACGTGATGGCACTCAAGATGATCTGCTCCATAATCTTCCCTGGCACCGAGGTCAGGCTGACAGGCCTGTAGTTCCCTGGATCCTTCTTCCAGCCCTTCTTGAAGACGGGCATCACATTTTCTAACCTCCAGTTCGCTGGGACCTCCCCAGTTCGCCAGGACTGCTGGTAGATGACGGGAAGTGGCTTGGTGAGCACTTCCACCAGCTCCCTCAGCACCCTTGGGTGGATCCCATCCAGTCCCATAGACTTGTGGGTGTCTCAGTGGTGTAGCAGGTCGCTGACCATTTCCCCTTGGACTGTGGGGGCTTCATTCTGCTCACAATCCCTACCTTCCAGCTCAGGGGGCCGGGTACCTGGAGAACAACTGGTCTTACTATTAAAGACTGAGGCAAAGAAGGCATTAAGTACCTCAGACTTTTCCTCATCCTTTGTCACTATGTTTCTCCCTGTATCCAGTTAAGGACAAAAATTCTCCTTAGCCCTCCTTTTGTCACTGATATATTTATAGAAACGTTTTTTGTTGTCTTTTACAGCCGTCGCCAGGTTAAGTTCTAGTTGGCTTTGGCCTTTCCAATTTCCTCCCTACCTAACCTCACGACATCCTTGTAGTCCTCCTGAGTTGCCTGCCCCTTCTTCCAAAGGTCATAAACTCTCTTTTTTTTTCCGGAGTTCCATCCAAAGCTCTCTCTTTGGCCAGGTCGATCTCATTCCCCGCTGGCCCATCTTCTGGCACATGGGGACAGCCTGCTCCTGCGCCTTTAAGACTTCCTTCCTGAAGAGTGTCCAGCCGTCCTGGACTCCTTCGCCCCTCAGGACTGCCTCCCAAGGGACTCTGCCACCAGGCTCCTAAGCAGGACAAGGTCAGCCTTCCGGAAGTCCAAGGTAGCAGTTCTGCTGACTCTACTGCTTTCCATGTCTTACACACTGTGATCTGTAGAACATTTCTAGCAGGTAAGTAAAGCAAGCCCATTACCAGGAGACTTAAATCCATTACGCAGGTGCTCACATATGGACATAAATAAATAAATAAATAAGGCTTCTGCAAAGAGGTGTTCTTCTATATATTTTTCACCCCCTCCAGCCCCAGTCGTCTAATCTTAACTTAATATAGTTATAGGTGCAAATTATCTAGGTTACGTTGCAGCTACCTCTAGCACCTCAGTGCAGACAAACACAGGACATTTACCTACAGCCCTAATTAAGCCAAAAAGTAACGTGATACGGGACATGCAGTTTTGTTTTGCCTCCTTCATACAGAATGTTATACAAAGTGTACCAAAAAGCCTTCTTAGGCTGTTTCTTCAACATGAAATTACTTGTTACAATGACCTATTACACTGCCTATTTAACAAACAGAAATGTTAGCACTAACAATAGTAACATTGTTATCTGAGCAAATTACAACTGATTGGCATTCACCCCAGTAAAGAGCCCAGTGCTGAGGGACTGATAAGCCATAAAGGCAGCCAGATCCATTTCATTTCTAAAGCATCAAGGCAAAGCACAAGCCATTTGTAAAACAACATAAAGAAAATGAAGTCTCAGGACAGCTTTGCTCTGGAGTGGTACTGGCATCCAAAAGTGGAAAGCAAACTGGTAAAGGAGCAGATGCACAAAATAGCACAAGTTTAGGTCCAAGGTTTCTGAATTTGGGACAGATACGTAATTTGCAGCACTGATTGAGACAAAATTCTATTAAAATTGAATGTTTGGGGGTGGGGAGAAATCATAAAAAAGGAGGCGTTAGTTTTTCCACTTACTGCTTAGTTCTTGCTTGCAATTAAACCAGGAAATAGTTCAGTTATTTGTCCTTCATCATCAAAACCACAGTAGTGAAACTGGAAACAATTCCAGGAAGATTCAATAGAAGTGGTTAAAGATCAGGATACCATAAGAAACAGTTAACTAGGTGGGATATCAAGATAGATAGGTCTTGCTTACTGCATGAGTAAAAGTCAACATTAACACTTCACTAAGCTAATTTTACATGTAGCATGTCCATGGTTTGGATCACATTTCCAAGGTGAGCCTCATTTTGTAAGCTCCCGCACATTGCGGCTCTCTAGATCAATTTGTATTTCTTGCCATTCTTCCAGCTGCTGTAGCTCTCTAACTTTGTATCATCTGCAGATGTAATTAATGTTCTTTCTACTTCCTCTTTCAGATCATTCAAGAAAACATTATGTAAAACAGTAAAGCACTAAACACTTCATTTATACTGAAAATGAGCAGATCTGCTAGAGGTCCCAGTGGACAACAGACTGACTATGACTGATATACTGCTCCCCTTCAATATCTGTTTTATTGTTTGATGGGATTTTTTTTTGTTGTTTTTTAAAGAAACATGAAGATGAATATAGAATCATTCAGAAAGCTGTGCTCCCTTAATCAGAAATCACTTAACCATTGGAGAAATATTTTACGTTTAGAAATAAAAACAAGAATTAGAAGCTTATGACAAAACTGTCATTTTCCCTTCATCTCTCACCCTGCCCACTGCTTTTCTTCTACAGATGAAGACAGAAGTGATCTCAACCATACAACAAAAAATATTTTGGAATAAAATGAAAAGTTTCTCAAGTAATTTTTCTTTTAGTTACTGATGTTTACAGGAAGATGCTTTACATAGGAGAAAAAAGTCATTAAAATATGAGCCAACACTTTTTTTCATGGAAAATTCTAATATTACATGAAAGTTACTTTATTCCATAGAGATGGTGGCTTTTAATTTAATGCAAAATATGTATGTTATATAATCTCAGCATCACTACATTCCACTAGAAATGGGAGTTATCATAACTAAAGGCAGTAATTATCAAAGGTTATGCACTGAAAGGAGAAGCCATTTACACAGCAATGCCTGCAACCTCCCTCTTCTGGGGCAGAATCTGAAGCTAGATACTAACAGTGAGCTAATTTCCAATAACAACAATTTTTCGTTATGACATACTAGACTATAATAAAAAAACATTCATGCTGGAAACTCTCATTACGTCTGCATTGCTGGCCATGATTTCTCTGTGTATTACTTAAGTATCCTGACAATCCCTTCTAACAGCATTTGTTATCCAAAATATATTTAAGGAATTCCATACTTCCAAAAGGTAGAAGAAAATATTTATCTAGACAGACTCATTTTGTCCTTTCTTCTCCTGGCAGGCTATATCAGCTATATAATGGTGCGCTCTCCCTTTCTTCTATTTACATTATGTACTTAAATCCTAACCCATAATATTTTGCTTTTTCCTCCTCTAATTTTGAAAATGATTTAACAAATAATTTTTATAGAGAGTGCACTTACAGATACTTAGGTCTGATTTTGAAGTGTAAATATTCCTAGTGTGTGAATAATTGATGGAGTTTTAATTGTACGAGTCAACCCACAGCTTGTAACAGAATCATCTCTAACTCACCTCTTCATCTTCCACTATTCCTATGCCTTTGGAGTAGGACTCAGAGAGCCTTGAGTTCTGCTTCCAATTACAGTATTTCAAATTGTGTTAACAATCAGATGGGTTAGCATAGTTAGTAACATCTACGTTCTTGCAGACAGATGCTGCCTCCTGCAAGGTATTGTCTAAGCAAATGTCCTTTCACCAGGGAAATATTAATGAAGAATTTGAGGGGGGGAAGGAGGAATTCCACAGCAGCCCACCAGCATGGAGCAGCTGTGTAGTCCCTTCTCTGTCTTTATCAAGACCTGCAGTCTGTAATAGCAGATGTGACCCTGGCATTGAAGCAGGAAAGCCCTGCAGACCCATATAACAACAGATCCTTTTGTCATTGCCCTATCCTGAGCATCTCTCAGCGCCTTTCCTACACTAGAAGGGAGGAATGCTGGGAGGGATATTTCTACGACAGAGCACAGTCTTACTAGAGCTTGGTCTTTACATGCCACCTATTAATGCCAGTTCAGCTGGGTCTTTGAGAAGTAGGGAGGATGGAGGAGCAATCAGGGTGGTTTTTATTAATAAAAAAATCCCACAGTCTAAAACCATATGTTTTCAATACTCAAAAAGCTATCTTAATAAATCTCAAGAAACAAACCAAAACAAATGTTTTACTCACTTATTTTTCAACACTTGCACAGACTTATACCTAGAAAATTTTGCTAGGACAAGTTATTAAAAGCTATCAGCTAAACTGTCCTGAAGTCACCTACTGATGACCGTGCCTACGACTGGTACTGAAAGAAAATTCTTTACCACAGAGTTAGAGATTAGCCATAACATACAGAACAACACCAAGTTTTACATTAATTCAGAATAAGATGTCTCTTACACGCTTGCATTACAATAGGCAGTGTAAGATACAGCAACTTTCTTTTCTCAGCTGAGAGCTGGAACTCTTGCAAGACAGCAGGCTGTGGTTTCCAGAATCAGCCTTGCTACTGCCAGTTAAATATCAGCTACCTCTTCTACTCCATGTATGCACAGATTCTGAACTAAGATAGAATCAATACTTTGATAAAAGTAAGTTTTCACTATGAAAATACCTATGAATTTAAAAGAGGAAAATATTAATGAAAATTCATGTACAGGGTTAAAGAATATGACCTATAAATGAATGATGCTGACACTTAGTTGCCTATACAAAGAAAGTATTGTTACAAGCTTGAATCTGGAAAGCATTATACCATTTTTATTTCGTTAGTCAATCAGTGAGTGGTCTTGATTTTTTAAAGCTGTGCCACTATTATCTCCGGGGAAATCATTCAACAGTAACCATGACATCCCTGGGTGTGGTAATAAAACGAGTACACTAGACTTGCACAATACAGTGATGACAATGTGAAAGCCGAAGTTGCTTTTGTAACAGCAAACTCTAGGAAGCTAGAAAAATTGCAAAGTACCATGGAAGCCAAGAAATCTTGCTGGTTACATCAGTCAGTATAAAAATATGATCACCAGTCATAAAAATCAAGTTTAAGATAAAAATCCTGCCTTTCTCCACTCTTGCTTTTCCCTCCTGAAACGTTATTTATGAGAAAAGTATTACCTCATCCTCAAAAAAAAAAAAGTATCTTCCTTCTTGACGAAGGCATTACGTCTATTTCAGAGCAAAACAGCTGACATAAGTGATTGCTATTTTTCTCAGGTTTTTACTACACGCTGCAGAAACCTTCCACATAAATTGCTGTCATCTTAGCTGCACATCAACTGATGAAATTTCATCTGGTTTCACTATTTTGTATGGCAGGGGTTCCCAAATATTCTGGAGACTGCTTCGCCATTTCTCACACCCTCAAACCCACACATTCATGGCACCATGGCCCCCTTACAGTTGCAGTGCAAGGAGGCTACATCTCTACAGTAAACGAAGCAGAAATTGGGAACATTGCCAGGGGCTAGAATACACTAGTATTATATAAATCTATAGCACTAGAATGGCACCAGCGTGTCCTTGGGCCATGCCAGCGATCACCTCACCAAGCACTCTGCAGGCACATTGCAGGAGTTGGAGCATCCCAGGAACCACTCCCAAGAGGTAGTTTGCATGCAGCCACTCTCTTCTGGAAGCTGAGAGAGTTTAATAGCATGGACATCAACGGTTCCCTGCCAGTTGGCCTCTGTGCCTTGGAACATTCCCAGGAAATTTTAATTTACTGGTGCAGAGGCAACCACGGTAGTCCCTGGAATAGTGCTCTATCTGGTTTGCAGCAGAAGCCACTGTATTCAACTAGATTAAGAAGGACCAAGGCATGCTGCAGAAGGAGGTCTCAGGTTTCCCTTTTGATGGAATACCTGGGTCCTGGGGAAAGAGGCAGAAATAACACCGAAGAAGGCTCTGCCACTTACAAGTTATTCCATCCAACCATCATCAAGCTGTACACTGCAGCATGGGCCAGACTGGAAGCAGATTTCCATCCTGAAAGCTCTTCACAGAGTCAGTGATTAGGAGGGACCTCTGGAGGTCTCCAATTCAACCTCCTGCCACAGCAGGGCCAGCTCAGAGGTCAGATCAGGTTGCTCAGAGCTCTATCAACTGTGTCTTGGAAACCTCCAAGCACTGAGACCGCACAACCCCTCTGGACAACCTGCCCCAACACTTGCCTGGCCTAATAGTGAAAAACTTTTCCACTATATCCCATTGGAAACTGTGGTTTCAATTTATGTCTGCTGTCCCTTACCCTCCTTAACGTGCACCACTGCAAATTGCCTGACTCTGACTTCTTAGTAACTTCCTCGGAGGTACTGGGTGGCCACACCTGAAATTAACTCTTCCCCAGGCTGGAGCAGCCCTGGTCCCACAGCTCCTCCTCACAGGAGAAGTGCTCCAAGTCCCTGACCACCCTGACAGCCCTCCATTGGATTCATTCCAGCTGATCAGCATCCTTCTTGTGCTGGGAACCCAAAAGTGAATGGTGTATCAATCTGACTGATGCCAAAATAAAGAAGGATAGCCCCTTCACCCGCTCTGCTAGTTGTGCTCCCGTCCGTATGGCCCGGAACGCTGTTGGCCTCCATTGCTGCCAGGGCTTGGACTCAGCTCACTGCCTGAAGGAGCACAGGGCCTTAGCTTCAGAGCTGCTCCCCAGCCCATCGCCTTGCAGGGTCTCTCCTGGCTCTGGGCAGGGCTTTGCATTTGTCTCTTGACTTTCACACGCCTCCTGTCAGCCCGTTCCCCCAGCCTGGCCTCTCTGGGTGGCAGCCCTGCCCTTGAGTGCATCCACTGGTCACTCCAGTTTAGTGTCAACTGGAAACTCAATGGATGTGCACTCTGTCACCTGCTCCAAGTTACTGTTAAAGATATGGAACAGGACAGGTCCCAGGAGAGATCACTGTTGCTCTCCACTTGTTACCAGCCTCCAGGCCCATACAACCCACTAACCACTGTCCTCTAAGTCCCATCATCCAACCAGCTTTCTATCCATCTCATTCTCCACCCATCCAAACCGTAACAGCCCAACCTGGACATAATATTGAGGAAGACAGTGCTGAAAACCTTGCAACAGTGCAGAGAAATGGCATCCTCCACTCTCCCTTCAGGCATAAATCCAGTTGTTTTATCACAGAAGGCATGGTAGAGCCAGAGACAGTCTGAATGGTCTGGCATGATTTAAATTTGGTAAATCCATGCCAACAACTCCCTACATATATTTTAGGCACTCTATTCCTCCTATCATACAAGCTTTGTCCCAATTTAAATTTGCATTTCTTGACTGTGGATGACCAGAACTGTATACATAATTCTGAATATGTACCATGACTATGTAGACTGTAAATACACAGAAAATAAACGTAGAACTTATATGACATTTGCAGATCATCAATATTCTGTCTATTTGCATGCTTCATTTCCTTCTTTCACCCTGCCACATTTACTCAGTAAGAATCACCAGGGTACAGGGATTATCTATATTTCAGAAGGCATGGTTCTTCAGATAGTTATGGAATAAAAAATGGTAAATGAAAATAGTAAGCATATCAGATGTGGTTCAAATACCTTTAAAAAAAAACAAAACGAAACACAGAAAACCCAAAAACCAGTGAGCCATGTAGATAGGTAAAAGTAGTTGTGTGGGTGCCAGAAAGATACTTACTGAGCATGAAACAAATTAATTTCTTTCATGAACTGCATTATATCTGTATGTCTTCCTTTAAAGGTTTCAGAAAACTTCCTTGTTTAATCTTTACACCCCTCAGAAACATGACATTTCACATATCTATACAATCAGCTACTTCTGTGAAGCTTAATCCCACCCATGCTGAAATGGTCTTTAGCTACTGAATTTTGACAGCTGTGACATGGTCTGGTCAAGATCTATCCAGGCTATGATTCACTAACCTAAAGTGCTTTGTAATATATTTTCTCAAACTTAGTCTAAAAACTGTTGCTCATGAAAGTACTTCCTCCCGCAACCTTAAACCGATATATATCAGCAAGAACCAAATCATATCTTTGTAAAAAATGAGATACATTTCAAAAAACGCATGAACTGAGTAAAGTTACAGAGTATTTACACTAAAGCAATGTTCATCTCCCAAGGTGCTAAGCTACAAAAAGCTGCTGCAATTTTTCCCCTCAATTTTCTTGACCACTGTGCAACTGAATCCCTTAAAATTAGCAATACACTGAATACTAAAATGCACTGCAGCGGTAATACTCAGCACCTGTAATGTTAGGTATTTCTTCCAATTCTTTCCCAATGGTAATCAGATACAATGTTCCACTTCACTAAAATAATCTGAGCAATTAGAGTAAAAAGGCCAAAGGCAAAGCTCCAGAAAGATCAGGTGCACTAGTTACGTATTAGAAAAATAAATATGGAACACGCAACTATATGTTTTAGTTCGACAAACAGTGATAATAGAGGCATGATTATATAAAGAACAAGCAATTCAAGCAGTTTATTGCATCTGGAATGAAATTACTACTTCACCATGCAAAAACCAGTGGGTCTGCATTTTAGTCGTACATCCAAATGCTTTATCTTCTTTTACAATTCTACTCTTTTATCATTCCCGTCTATACTTCAGGCAATACTCTCCATTCAACTCTCTGCTACCAGTCTGCCTCTGAAGTGAGTTTACAAAGACAACTGAAGCAGGACATCCTTAAAAGATCTTTTTTTCATCTTTTTCCTCATTAATTCCATGGCTTCAAGAATAATCAGATACTTTCCTACCTCACTGAGTAGCAAGCAGGTCTGTGAGCAATGGAACTACTGAAGCCTGGTTTCCTACAGTTATGACTCTTGTGCTGGATCCCCTAATGTCTAAGAAGGTGAGAAATCCAGTCAAAGCTTTTCCCTTATTTAGGGCATTCATAACTTCTCTTTCCCATGAGGATTTGTTAGTGTCTAATAATACAGTTGATCTCATTCCACAGTTTTTTTCCAAAGCAGACATATGAATAGGGTCTCTCTTCTCCATCCAGCCACCTATTTCCATGAAACCAGTAGGAACCTGATATCTCTGAGACCTTTACTCCTGTCAAATCTGTTTGAAATTGGCCAGTAGTTTTAAAAGTTATTGGGGGGAAGGGGGAGGAGGTAAGAGACTGGCAGTCAGCAGAAGCACACAGCACGATCACATAAGCTTTGTTTTCTTAGGAAGCGGGGTAAAACACTTGCACATTTTATTATTTTAAAAACTGCCCTAAATAATTAGGAAATGAGCTTTACTTGGGGATCTAAACTTGTTTTCTTCCTTGTTTTTCATGTAACTTACAGTGTGGCAATAACACAATAGACTTTAGATATATCATTTGGATTCAGGTCTCAGGGTTTAAATACATGAACGGTTCACAACTACGTTAATTTAGATTTCAGAGGGAAAGCCTAATAAGATAACTTAAATCAGAATGCATTTCCTACAAGCTAAGAACAGAACAAGGGCCATTACCATAAATCAACTGACACACGAACTTATCACATAGCAACTTACTTGTGTTTGAAGCCTGAGTCTCCCAAAAGTATGAAATGATGCTTACCAAGGATTTTTAGTTTAAGCTGCTGGCATTTTTTCCTCAACTATTCAGCATTTATGTTTAGGTTTTCAACTTAAAAATTATTCCAGAACAAAGCTCATTTAAGGAAAATCTTTCCAGTAGGAGTGTGAAGCTCTTTTTCCGAACAGTTAATCACAAAGTATACGTAACATGAACATGTAACACTGAAACCCCCCACCCCATGCAACCCTTTTCATAACCTTCAGAAAAGTTTCTACAAATGTTATGAAAGGTAGATCCAGATAAATGTGCTTTTAGCAAAAATCTCCAAAATAAAAGCAAGGCTTGTGGGAGTGCTTGTGATATTACTGTCAGTAAAAGTTCCAAGGTAGTAAAATATGAATGATTAATACTTCCAAGATTAAAAAAACACCACCACATTATGTGTTAGCTGCTGCATAATGGGAGTATTTTAAAACTACCTGTCAACTGATCATATTCCTACATATGAAACCCAGACTGCAACTTTCTTTAAAAACTTTAATAAAACAGAACTGAAACGTCTGCAGTAATAACTGTCAGATACGAAGACAACTTGTCTTGGGAGCTACTTCCCTTCAAACATTGACCTTTAGGTTTGGGAAGTAATGGAAACTATAAAATGCTTCTTGAATACACCCTTGGAACTAACATGCCAACATTTTGCAGTAATTTAAGTCTGACTCCACCTGAATATGCTGTACTGTGACAGTTAACAGCTCAGCGATTGCACATGATTTTTTTGCTTGGAAAGTACATGTATAACCACGTGAATAAGCATGAGATAATGCCTAGACCGAGGCAAAATATAAAAGTGTTCCCAATTAAGTACTACAAACAATTTTCCACTGTGAGTAATAACACAGCATTCATTTAGAACAACCATTGACTGTTTTCAGCGTGGCTTTTTACCCTTTGTTTACAACATCCTTTCAGGAGGTTGACAGCCACGTGCTAAAACCTTTAAGATCCAAACATCTGACTACTTAATAAAAACTTAATTGAATGGAGTTATTTTATCCCATTCAAGAAAACGAGAGATTATAGATTTTCCTCTATAGTACTAAACTCACCTATCTGAGTTATGTGGTGAACATCTGCGTGCACTGTGCTCCACATACAAACATCGAAATACTCAATGCATCACAAGATGTATGTAGTGAATATGACAAATCCCCAGTAAAGCCAAAATTCAAAACAGTGTTAACTACGTAGAAGGACATAAACACTTCCATAAATTATCAAGATATGAATAGCATATTTCTTTCCATCCAAGAGTCTAAAAGAAACAAAAAAGTCAAACTTTTATTTTCATGTAGAAAGAAAGAAGCACGGGCTCAGATTCAGGAATGCATGTGAAATAAACTTTACTGAGTTATATGTGTCTACACTTACGTCCCTTTTCTTACTGTTCATTTGCATCACCAGCAAGAGACTTCCCCTACACCCTTTAAGACTTCAACTACTCCACAGAGTGAGATCCTACACACAGAAGCTAAGCCCTTCTAGTCCTCCTCAATGTACACCTCTTCTGCCTTCATGCAGGAATTTACATTAGCCTTCACGACATCTTTATTTTATGTAAGCATAAAAGAAAATAATCAAAGGAGTATTTAAAAAAAAATAATCAAGGTGTATTCGCCTGTAATTCCTTACAAAAAACACTGTCAGAGATGTAGAAATTTGACAACCAAAACTTTTTCTAGACTACATGGACCTAAAATGCTCTAGCAATAGTAGGATATAAATTTTTACAGTTAACAGAGATTCTCACTTTGTTGGGGAGGTGGGTGGGGTCTGTGTGTGCACGCACTTTTTCCCCCTTCTTTTGTCACAAGAATACCCCCTCTAACAACAGGAAAGTGTGACCAGTGCCAGATGATACTATCCTACAAGGACCCACCAAGCAAACCCAACTCTCTCATGAAATTACAACACAAGGAAGATGGTTCAAGCTTGAACCATTTACGGGTTCAAGTAGCAGCAGCAGCACATCTTTAACCCCAAACAGATGGGATGCATATCATCCTTTGAGCCATTTTTCTCAAAACGTCTGCAGGAACCATTGCATGACTCCATTCAGAACTACAACTCCCATGAGAAGATTCCCAGGCTTCTACGCAATTTCCTTTGGATATACTCATCTAAACAGAGGCATATAATGAAACAGAAGCTGCAGATGACTTGAGAAATTAAGGAATTAAGACGCCATTGTTAAAAGTCATTCTCTGTAACTTACATGTAGGAATGACTTGGGAAAATATAGTATTTTACATTGTCCAGGCTAAGTAGCAGCTCACAGTATGTTTTTGGCTTTCAAGGAGGATCTACAGCATTACTACATTTCATTTCAGGATGTTAGTATTCAACTCTTCTTACTACACATATATTGCTTTGCTCCCGGGCTCCTTAAAGGAACAAATTAAACACACAAAAAAGGGTAGTTTATTTCTCAGGGGCTTCCCTACAGTCAGAACAAAAGGGAATTTACTAAAATCTTGTTTATGCTCTGGGCATCAAATTAAGGTTTCCCTTCTCAAGTTTGGCACTACCCAAAATCATTACACTAGAGGAGGATTTAAGACTACTACTGCTAAAAATATCGTGTTACATGTTCTACCATGTAAGAATAATTAAAATACAACATTTTCATTCCATAGGTAAAGGTCATTTCAGAGCACTGACTGATCACAGGTCATTTCTGACTGATCAAAGGTCATTCCATACACTGACTGATTCAAGGTAATTACTAAGTTGATATGTCAGATCTTTTCATTGGGAGTACAAACTCAACTCTTGCTCCATTCTAGCAAATAACTTTTCCATATAGATTTTTATCATGGTAACAGATAGTAAGAGTTTTGCATTCAAGAAACTCATATTGAATTTCCAATAAAGATCAATTTAAAAAGAATGGTTTTCTGAAAATTCAAATCCACAGAATTTATTCATATAGGCATAAAAAGTCAAAAAAACCCCTCCTATCTACAAACAACCTAATGCTTAAAATAGATGCAATTACAATGTCTTCCAATAAAGGAAGATTTTACTGAGATCAAAAGTTGGATTGGATGCAATTAGAAAATGTTTTCCCCTGAAATCTTAAAAATTCTCATCCATAAAAGAAATATGGTTAACAGATAAAAATGTTAGACTAAAGCGGTTGCTAGCAACACAAAGAAAATATTTACTTTTTTCCACATAATACTGTTTGCAAAAGCTGTCGTTACAAAGTATTTAGTGAATTAATGTTTTTTGAAGCCAAGACAATCCTGGAAGAAAGAAGGCATTTCTTTCTCACAATTAGAATTCTACAGAGAACGACTGACTACTTCAAGGGATGGTGTTTTACAACACGTTAATATACAGCCTGTTGAAGCTACAGCATTTTAATTCACTAGAATCTGAATTCCTGAATCAGTCCTGCACAAGTTCTATGAACTTGGAAACTCTGGCAAGTTGTTTCTATTCTTCAGGAGTCAGTGAAATAGGTTCCTTCACTACACTTGTAGCAGAAGATGCAGTGAATATATTTTGTACCTGGACCGATACATCATCACTAGGGTGGTTACAAACCATTAGAAACAAATGCCAGTAGTAAAAGCAATCAAGCCAATTACTAAGGTTTCAACAAACAGCGCAATGAAACAAGAGGGCAGACCACCTACTCTTCCCACCCTACAGTTATCTGTGTTGTTAGATTCGTGCACAGTTTAACCTCACGGCATGGTTTTCTCTCTGGTGACTGCTCAGCCAGGTGGCAGGATATGTTGCAGCTGCTGGTTAGACCACGAGCTCAGGTGAAGCATCATGAAACCACATTGCCTGGATCCATGGGTCACAGTCACATCATGTTATTTGCACATTGGAACAGAGGCAAAAAGTTTCAGGGATCCAGGGAAAAGAGTGAAGGCTCCTTTATATTACAGTGTAATTAGAAAGCACAAGCTCTATGACTTCAAACCCGGAGGCATGGACAGATTCCCCCTGCACAGCCACAGCTGCTTGTCAGACATTTCAGAGGCCATCAGCAGTATGCTCTACTTTCCGCAAAAATAGCTCAGTGGGGGAAAGCACTAAAGAATTTCATTTCACCTTCACCACAATTTCAGTAGTGGGAAAGAGCATTTCTCAAGTCTGTTATACTTCTGTATTTTCTACTTGTCAGAAAAACAGTGCAAAAGGGAGAATCCATTGATTTTCTGAAATCCCTGAGTCTATAATAGTAAGAGTAGAAGAACTAGAACTTTCTTATAAATCAGAAATTGGTGGGGATTACTTGGTTTTGGTTTGGGGGGGGGGGGATTGTTTGGGGTTTTTTTGTTTTGTTTTGGGTTTTGTTGTTGTTCTTTTTTTAAACTCACATTATCTTATTCTACAATAGTAAAATACCAGCAGTGGAGTACCTTAAAGAAACTGCAATTTGGCCAGTGCTGTTTAACATGATCAGCAAAGAAAACAACAAAAAACAGTGCATACAGTGAGGTGGCAAACAGGGGAGAACTCAATAAACATGTATATTTACATTAGCAACAAACTGGAGAAGAACATACACAGCAGCAAATGCAAGTAATAGCTAAAGATGGAGAGACATTTTTTCTCCTAAAGCTCAAAATGTTTCTTAATATCACATGTTAACCATCAGTTATCAGCATTAAAAATCAGTATGCTAATATGGGTAAAAGATCTATGGAGACAATTTGCCTGTGAGAACCACAGTACTCCTGAGAACTCAACCATTTTTCAAGGCAGGGTTCTGGTTTTGGTGACTTGGTGATCTGTGTCCTGTCCAGGAAGCTGTGATGGAATAACTGACTCGAAGACCACCCTACATAGACAAGTGTCCAGCCTAGAGGCCTGCACACAGAGAGAGTAGTAAAAAGCTTAGTTTTATAATTTTTATTTAATTTTATATCAGTATTCCACTGTCACAGGGACACTGCTCAGTGAGACAACGGAATGTCCTGAGTTAAACAGGATCTGATATGTTAATGTAGGGGGGTTTTTTTGACTAGGATAAAGCAAGTACTTACATGGTCTGAACTCTCCTCAGGCAAGCAGTTATCTCCAGGTTGCCAAATATAACTTCACCAAGGTTCTCAGCAGTCTGGTTCACTGCATGGTCAGCTAAAGAACTGCAAAACCTTGTTGCCCCAAATAAAACCTAAACCTATTCCTAGTTAAGGAAACAGCAAAAAAAAGATCCACCACTATTTCTGAAACTAGCAAACTGATCACTAAAATTGCTTCCCATTAGAATAACACAATGGTTTTCTTAGGTATGTACATGTAAGACCCATGAAACTGCTCCTTTAAGCAAATCCAATCTTATGCACACAAAGCACATGGATATACACAAAAAAACCTTCTGAAAAGAAGCCATATCACATTCTGGGACAGCTAGTTTAAACACATAAGATGTGATTATTTATTCTGAACTATAACCTTAGGAAAGTAGTGCTTTCAAGCTCTACGTAGCTGAATTGGAATGACTAGTAGCATGAAATAGCCCAGACTGTGAAGCAAATAGTGTAAAGTGACTATACCAGCCCACACAAACACAAGTGAGAGATGAACCAGAGCAGCAACATAGCAGATTGGAACAGCTCTTCACTGCCAAACCCCAAAGTAGAACTCATTAAAAAAGAAAAGAAAAAAAAAAAGGCGGGGGGGGGGGGGGGGGGGGGCGGGATGTTAGTATCCTTCTCCTGACTTGCAAAACATGAAATAATATTCCTCACTTTGCAAGACTAGCATCCTGTAGTCAGTAGGCAATACCACTCAGAGGAACCTCAGAGCTTGCTAGATTTTTTTGGCAAACCAAGATTTAAACAGTTGTTGAAGAACTAGAACTCAAGTAAGGATGCTCAACATTGCTAAATAAATTCTTTTCGCTTCCTTTAAGCAAGCTGAAAGTGATGGTGGTAATTAGAGCAAATGTTGCTTAAGAAGAATATAAAAAGAACATAGGTAACTGCTATCCGCATTTCTGTTATAATATCAAATATGTGTCAGAGCACATTGAGACTTGCAAATGCATCATATTAATTCTTTTTGTATTTTGTTTTTATATACTGAAGTGTAATGATTCAAACATGTTGGAAATTAAAGTGACAATGATACTGTGCTAACTGAACATGGAGAAGAAATTTCCAAGAAGGAAAAAAAAATATGATAATCATTAAGACTTTGCATGATGAAACCCACCTGCAAAGGAGTCTTCCATAGCAAATGAAAGAAGCTTCATTGTTTAATCTTTAAAACTGAAATGGATATACTTATTCTTCACAGTCCACAAGTATAACTTCAAAAACAAATGCAATTCTCCATGTGCCATCTGCTAATCCTAACTTCCAACAAGCTAAGGTTCTACAGAGAGAGTAAGTGGACTAATCCAAAATGCCAAATGCCTGCATCAAGAACTACAAATTAATTACTTGCAAAACAAGTGCAAACAGAGAAAAGGTGTTAAAAAGGTTACCAGAAATTGCACCAAAGTGCAAAATGAACATTGCCTCTCCAAGTTTTATCAGCAAAATTGTATCTAACACATCTGAGCACTTACATTTGGAAGACTTCATAAAGGGCCAAGAGAAAGGACAGCAAATGAAGCTATTGCCAGCATTCTCTAGGGGATAGTGAAACAACTGTAAGCTTGCAAAAAGATCCTGAATTGCACTACATGATTTAGAACAATGTTTTAAACAATGCAAATATGAAATATTTAAGCTGTAACTCCATAACAGAAAATGGTCTTCTATTTGTGGTAGCAGCACTGTCCAACTCTTCAGCATTTTTAAGGTTCTATCACCTCAGTGTGCACCTGCTTATATCTTTGTCTAATATTTAGAGCCATGTTCAACTTTAAATGATACCACCCACAACAGGAGAATAACTGCTATCAAGATAAATCTGAGTAGGATCTTAGAGTACCTGCTCTCTTCAGAACCAACATCTGTTTGTACAGAATCATTTACTGTGTACACAATTAAGCGGGTACAACTCACTGAATCCACAATTTCTCCTTGTTAAACCTGACGTTAGAGGTAGTTACCCCAAAAGATCATAGTCATGAGCACCTGTGCCACGTCTGAAAAAGACTTACGCAGCTACTTCCAAGAAAGAAGTCACACTACCAACTGAATAAAGCCTCTGTAGTTGTAAAGATTACAGAGTATAATAAGTATCTCCAAGACAGGAAATAAAGTTGTTGTTTTCATCTAAATAAAGTTTGAGGAATTAACTGGCATCTTACATGAAGGTAAGTTTCACAGACTAATACTTTAGGGTAGTATTCTATGAAAATCATAAAATTGCACCTAAAATTGTCTAATCACAAAACTGTTTTTAGGGACATTATTCTTCCTTCCCTACATTACGAGGCAGCTCTCATCAATAGAGAACAAAACATTTTTGTCATACGCCTCCCAGGAGAAAAGATAGCTCTTTGCAGAAGAACTGCAAGATAATTCACATCAAAACCAGAAGAAATCATAGCTACTATGAAAACAAATACTGTATTTCAAAACCCACTGGGAGGATCCTGTTGTGCAAGAGGTCAGAATAGTTAGTGCTTTTCTACTTAAGTTCATTAATTGTAGCTAAGGATCAATTTATTTATAAAAATGAGGTAAGTTCTCTATCATAGCATGATTATTTCCTTTCTTTTCTTTTCTAAACCAGTAATTTAAGTCTTATACACACGTTTCCTTTTCCTTTCTACTGGTTCTCGAGTTAAAAAATCGTAACTGAAGAGTAAAATCCAAACAGGATGACTCATTTCACTTTTCTCCTTGATAAATTAGGAGCAACATTTAAATGTAACATTGTATTTAAATAAGCCATAAGTAAAACAAACAGTAACACAAATCAAATGCTGAACTGTAATGGCCGACTTGTCCAGAAAGCAGTCACTTTCTGACACATAAGTGAGGAAATCACAGTGTTATAGAAGTAGATGAAACAATTCCTCCCAGCCCTGGAAAAGCCCATCTCATAAGGACTGTAAGGACAAGCTCCACAGAGCTGCAAAAAACTAATCCACAGGCAGGTAGGAAGGGTAAATACCTTATAGATTTGGGAGAAAACTTGGGCCTGGTTCAGGCAGCTTAAGCCCTTATGTCTACTGTTTCTTTCAGTCAGACACTGTGGATCCAGAAGCAGGCATCAGGCATGGTATTTTGGCTGAAACTAGGGTGCTGAAATCAGATCTTCAGAGCATACCGCACATCACCCTGCACTCCTAGCATAAGTATTTGAGCTCTACAGTTGTAAACTGTAGTGTAAAACACTTCTTAGTTCAAAGGAAGATTTGGTATCGCTACAATTCTTTTTCCTTAAATTGGATTCATACTATTTAAGACCGTGATTTTGCAAAGGATTCTAGGATCCAATGACACCTGGATGGCTGAAATATGAAATGTCACCACCCTTTAATGCTGTTCTGAACAGATAGAGTGCTTGCCCATGCACAATACATTGTCAAGTCACATGCTAGACAGATTCTTACAGAGTAAAAATCTACAAATACTGGGACCAGATTAGAGCTTTAGCTCTCCTTGCAGGTCATGCTGGCTCCGCAGCAGCAGTTCCCATTTCGAATGCTGGGCCATCACTTTACGATGTTCCTCAGATGCAGGAAGCTAGTGTTTCACAGAAAGAATAAGCCTCCGATTCCTTCGAAGCTCGCGCTCCAAGGCCAAGCTCCTCGTCCTTTGCCTTTCAACAAACTGCTGAAAAGCCAGCAGCCTCTGCAGTCCACTGCCATTCACCCTGCAGCAGACACAAAGGAGTGGGTGCAGAAATGCAACATGTTGCTCAAGGGGAACCCAGAATTCCTGTGACTTAGTAAAGATAGCGGCTGCTGTGGAAAATCAGCATGGTGAACCTCACGGTTACAAACTCTTACGACTTGATTTTTAGGCATATCCACTTTCCTACTTATAGCCAGACATGAAGGACAGAATTTTTTGCAACCTGAATACTGGCTCCTCAGTTGTTTTTTTTCCTATTGGGATTAATAACAGAAACTACTGACTTCAGGACGTTTTGAGTAGGGAAGTGTTCAAGTTGACACCTCCTAGGATCCAGAGGACCTGTAGCCTTACGTCAGGCAAAGAAGAGAAACAAAGCAAAACCTCCCACTGCTGTGAACCCAAACTTTGGCTGAAGCATCATCATGCATGCACACTGCTGGTCAGGGATTTCCTAGAGAAGACATACAAGCAGTCTGTGATGCAGGTAGACAACAACAACCCAGGTGCCCTGAAACATGATTTGCTAGCACTGAACAAGCTCAGCCTACATCCCCTGCTTTGATATCTGAGAATATCCTGAGACTGTCGTCATCCTCTGGATCAGTAAATATTATTATGGTTAGTATTGTGTACTGCTGTGCTATACTAGGAGATGGAGAAATAACTGTCTAACTGTCTTTGGTCAGGTCAATTGCAAGAAGACTCCACAAGAAAAAGGTTGTGCATCACACATGAATGCATTATCAAAGAATTCCTTACTGTCATTGTAATTTCTGTATACAATATAGGCAGCTTAATAAGTCCATTCTTACTATATGTAATTTCATCCATCTAAGATAGTTGAGGAAAATGTGACTCCATAATACAAGATGCACTCAAAGAGAAAATGAAATTAAAATTTTCCACCAATGAAATGCTTAAATCTGAATATTCTTTAAACAAAAACAAACCAATTAACCATCCTATCAAATCAGGAATACACTTATGCAGAAATGTATGTCTTCAAAAGAAAATAATGAAGTATAACTTCAGTCAGTCAAGTAGTGCAAAGTGATGATATACAAAACTAGGGGCAATTTCATCCCTTATAGTAATGAAAGATAACCTATGTTTTTGTACAACTTAATTCAACCTTGTTCTGAATTTGCTCCTTCTCTTCTTTGAAGCTTCCTTACACTTCATGACAGCTTACTGCGACTTTATTGTTCTTATCACAAAAAGGCTTTACGTTAAAAATCAGAAACCATATGAATAAACAATACTTAACTTTCTGGAAGCCTTGATCCAGATGTTGATGTCGTGCCTTGAGCTAGATTTGTCACTGCTAACGTTTCTGCCAGCTGAATTACTGCTTTAAGTCAGACACAAAGAAACAGCAGCCATTTAAAAATTAGTGTCAGAAGCTACTTATTTCATGGTATCAGCACATCAAACGGAGAAATCATTTTGACTATTGTCAAGCAATATTGGTGGCAGGAACTTGTGGAGTTCATCTGGTCCAAAGTCTGACACCAATATCATTTTGTGAAGTGCACAGGAGTTTCCTAGATATTGTCTGTCTAAATACTAAGCCTATTAATGCTATTTGGCCCTACTCAGCTTGTAAGAATGTAAGAGGATTATAATTTTGTAGCATTAACATTTTAAGTTGTGGCATCACCCTGACTTCAGGAAAGGTATCACATAACTTCTGTGAAATGCTTACATTATTACAACAAGCTTCTCTGCCACTCTGTCATCTTGTAGAATACTCAATCCACAGGCAAAGAAAAATAAACCAAAAACCAACAAAAAACCTGACCAAAAGACTAATGCAAGTTTGTTTAATATTAATCATATTCCAGAGCATATGGGTTTAGAGTTCCATTTTCCATAACATCAACCAGTTTGTAGTTGTAATAGAATCAGCCCTATTTCAGAACAAATGCATGTTTACAATGACTTACAATAATATGCCAGTCATGGAAGAGTTTTTGATGTCAAGGACTCCATTATATGTTTGGGTGCAAGTTCAACAACAACAGCTGCTGCAGATTTAATGAAGGTAGTACTCAAGGGACAGACATTTCCTGGATTTATTTATGGGCGCTTACAGAAAATGTTTAATATGTACCAAAATATACATTGTTCAGAGACTTTCACGCTTGAGAGTGAAACTCTCAATGTTTGATTCATAATGGCTATTTCACAAGGGCTTACAGGAAATAAAACTGTTTGTTTTAATTGCATACAGCAAAATGTAAGAAAAGAAAGATTTATGTTCTCCAGTGACAGTGAATGTTTTGGGCTAATTTGTCATGGTTACCAGGACAGAAAATAAAGGTATATTATTCAAGCACTACTCCAATTCACAGACATCTTAAAGTATAGTATCAGCAAATATACACAGTACTATGGGTTCTCTTTTTAATTTCATGTAGTCTTACAGCACCTTTTAAATATAGGATATACTACCCACGTAGTTGTATCATTTTATCTTTATTATTGTTTTCCATTAATAGGAAATATGAACAAAGAGCCAAGATATCTGTTCTTGCACTGGACTCAAAGTAAACCAATAAAATGCAAGGTGACACTAGATCAGAGTATTTTTAATATGTTTATATGCACATAATTTTTAATATGATTAAAATAAAAATGCATCCACTGTACTTACAAAAGTATTTTCTGTTTCTGTCTTTTGCTCGTCCCCTTACTGTGTATATCATCATACCTGCAAAAATAACCTATGAAGATTTGTATTTTGGTTTGAGACCCTTGAGTTAGAAAAAATTTAACAGCAGGTATACAATACTTAAGAGGCCACACAGTAGTGATCTCTAATCATGTCAATGTAGTTTTCCACTCCAGCTTAGGCTTTTTATTCTTGCTAGACTGTAATATAACACATTCTTTTGAAACAAAAAATAAAATATAAAAAATTAAGTGTCTTCCCTTTTCATTTGCATATTATCCAAGAAAAGGATAAGACAGTGACTGAAGAAACAAACGGAAAACAACGTAGCTGCCTATATTTTATTAAAAGGTCAGAGAAATTGGTCACATGACAAAATTTTTAAGAAAGATGAACACTGGAAATTTGATTACAGCGCATCCTAGGCAAACAGAAGTCAAAATGCAAATTTAAAAAATATCGTACATTTTAACTTCTGTTTTCTTTTAAGATTCCAATACCTTTTAGTATCTGTATTGGTCAATGCTTTGAAAAGCAGTACTGCTATCTGTGCCCAGAGGGATGGGTTCATACCTCGTCTGTGGAAATTTTAGATTTCCACTATTTTGGCTTATTTTTTCTGAATTTATGATCATACGGGTATCTGATCACATTACCGGATGTTACTGTGTTTTGTTACATGCTGTTTCAGCTATTCGGGTGTAAACTGGAAAGATCACTGAGCAGAAGTAAATGTCAGAGTTTTACAAATGCGTTTTGTCTGGCTGTTGAAATACTTCAGTCTCAGCGTCATAGCACCTATTCCAAAACCTTTTCCTTCCATATTCTAAGCTGCCAACTCTGTCTTCAGTGAAAAGAGAACAGAAAGTAGCCCCCACACAACACTGTCATTGCAGCAAAGGACGAATTCCAATACAATTCTGATGAGCATAATTATCTTATGACAGTTAAAAGACTTCAGGAAAGCTGTAATTTTTCAACTGGTTTTTAGACCTCACAAAGCATTAGAAAACACAGATATCTTTCTGCAAGTGTGGCCTTCATTGTGTTTTATTTGCCACAAACCACTTTCACTGTGAACTATGAGACACAAAACTAGAAGTTTATCTTTCACTTTTTCTTTCCACTGTTTTTCTCTTTTCCTCCACAACTTGATTGAAGCATTGCTTTTGCCATAGACTATTTGCCTCCCACAATTTTTTCAAGTTTGTTTATCAGTACAAATGAGTATTTTCTAAATTTAAAGTAATTTTTTAACTCAAATTACTTAAGAATTCTTGCCAATTCACTGTTTTTTAAAAATAAACTTAGAAATGGAATTGAATTCAAAACTAAATGTTGTTCTCACCTTTTGTTTGTTCTTTTCTAACATTTGCATAAAAAAGTGACAATAGGCAAGAGTTATTCCATGTCAACCTGAAACTGAACAGAGTTTTTGCAGTTTACAGTTGGCTGAGAAATCAGTTATCCACACCATTTAAATTTCCAGTTACAGAAATCATCATTATTTACCTTAAAGTTATCTGAACAACTACCTTCTGTGAAAAGATGACCCAAGATCCACACACTTTCAAACTTCTCTCCAACAACACAAATTTGGATTAGAGATTCTTAGATGTCACTGAGAAGGGATATTAACAAAGCACAACATTAATTTCTTCTTGCTCTTTGGCAGCACTAATGAGCACTTCTCCTGCCTTTACTCACATTCTCCTCAGTCTGGACTCAAACATGTCTTCCATCATCCACCTGTCTGTCTCCTTTCTTTGGGATTTGTCCTTTCTCATTTAAACATTGCAGATCATTGCAATTCAGAAAGAGATGTGAAGGAAGGAGTTAGCAGTGGCACTGAAAGGACAAAACACTGTTTGCTTTTCTCACATTAAACTTAAAAATTAATAACCTATCAAAAAAATTCAAAGATAGAGTCTTCATGATCCCCAAATCATAGTATCAGTTTAAAATGAAAACTTTTGAAATAAGTGTTAACTTCAATTTTTTCTATATTTTTGAGCTTTAAAATTTGTGTTTTTAAGATTTTTCCATAACTTTCATGATGGGGACTCTTAAACCTCAAATAAAAGATAAAATTCTTACTCAGCTAGCCAACTGTGGGAGCTGGGCTCTAAATAAACAAACAAACCAGTAAAAATGCACATGCCTCCCCCGCAAGTCCTGTATATTTGTGTTTAGGTTGGATATTTCTCATACCAATAATTCTTCTTCTTTAAGACATGATCTAAAAAGAAGGGGTCTAGATGTCACAGTAATGCACACAAACTCCACAGAAAAAAAAGCATAATTAAAACCTTTATACTTGGATCAAGACATATAGGAAGTAGACTATAATGCCTAGCTAAGCCCTATGATTATTATTATTATTTACAGGTTTCCCTCTTCTCTGTAGCATTTAAATCTATAACAATTTCCCACACTAAGAATCCTGTGCAACCCCAACAAACTTAACATTGTCCCTACACTCCTTATAATAGTTTTAATCTATTTTTCATGTATAATAATCCAGTTATCAACAGCAGAAAGCTAGTCCTAAATCTATTAATTGACTTTGCACTTCAGTTTCCTGGGAAGCATCACAAAACGGTGGCAGACCATAGCTTTAATACCATTTGTAAATAACATCAGTAAAAAAAAGGTACATTATATTTCTTTCCTATTACTGCTCAGCTTGCATTATTCTTTGCATTTAGTAGGGTTGAATGAAAAGTAGTAGTTATTAATGGCTTTCTCTTCAGTGGCCATTAACTAATTTATGCCGTTTTATGGAGCTGGTTCATATCATCGCATGCTACGCCGCCCAGTGCAGTGACTCAGTGTGTCAGGCAGCACCAGTGAATCACCGGATTTTTAGTGGAACTTCTATGATGCAGCTGAGACTTTTTCCTCAGGTTTTTCTGCCACTCCCAGTAGGTCAATCCTCCCTGACAAGGCAGGAACACTTCTCAGAAATTATCTTCTGTCAGTAAGACTGTGGCAGAAGTCTTGGCCTATTTAAATCCAGACTCCTAATTAATCAGCAGGCATCTGTTATTTTATTCTACAATGCTCATCTTCCCATTTGCTTATAGCTACTGAGATTGTTCTCCCTGCAAGGCTTTAAAGTTATGAACTAGAGTTAGAGTTATAAAACAATCGCTGACCTGAAGTTCTGGGAACGTATAAAAAAATCCTCAACTCAAATGTATCAGACTTTCATTTCAAGTTGGATTGTCCCTCCTGTAAAAAGTTATATGTCAAAGGATGAATGAGAAGAGCTCATATGCTAATAAGACCATTTTCCACAAAGATGTTATCAGATCACTCCACTCAAGGGCCACGAATCCATCAAAGCCTTCTCTCTATGCCACCACATGCCTGAAGGAGACAGAAGATTCCTCCAAGATACACTGAAAGGTAATTCATATTCTTTCCAGTACTGCAGCTGACGGAGGACAAAGAACCATGAGTTTGCCTCTCGATATTACAGTCCTTCACAGAAATAAGCAGGAGTGCAGCTGAAGTGCTCTGCACACCCCAGTCACCTTCACTGAGCTAAGTTATCGTGACAGTAGGTCAAGTGTAGACAAACCTTCAGCAAGCATTACTCTGAAAATGCTCCGAATGAAAGACACAATCTTAACCTGCGTAATTGAAGCGAGATCAGAGGATGTGTATTTCTCATATCAAGCTATATACAACCATCACTTTGAACTTTCTCCTTACAAAAGCTGTGGTCTTAATATGGTGTTTTGTTTTTAAATTGATGTAAATACAAAATACTTCCATTTTTCATTCAGAACTAGCAACTGATTTATATTAGATCTTTTAATTACAGCAGTCAGATTTGAGAAGGAGTTACACTACATTTCAGCCCCACTGAAGCTCAGAGCACAGTAGTCTATGGTTCTTCAGTCAAACCAAGAAAGAAATAAAATGTAAGTTTATGTGAGCATTAGTAACAAAGTTGAAGGAAAACCCTTTCAAAGTCTGAAACTTTTACTCAATAAGACTGCTAGCCTGTAACAGAGAGTTAGAGGCAAAGGCCTTAAAGCAGCTACAATCTGGGTCAACATTTAAAAACTATGGTAAGAATACAAATCCCTAGACATCATTAAAATTTAAAACAGCTGCTTTCCTGCAGATCAAAAGATTGTGCACCTTCTCCTGTCACACAAGTCAGGAGGCAGAAAACAGCCTAGGTATAGGAGTCAGGATTACTTTATAATTACTCAGTGCCCAGATACTCCTAAATTAACTGCATGTTTACATTAAGGGGCTCAAGAGGCAACAAGGCATACCCCGTATCTGGCTAGCACTTTACTGAGAAACATCAGCATCTGACCATCTACAGTGTATGGCTGTAATAGGCGTTGCTGTGGTTTTCTTCAAAAATAATACGTCTGCTGTAGATATGACCAAAGGACCATACAAGGTTTCCTCTTCATTACCCAGATCAGCAGGAACTAGATCCATTCATGTTAATTGTGGCCTGGATATAGCCATGAAAAGATGGATGAATGCAGCATCTGGACTGTGTAAAGATTTGCTAGGGAAGTTATAAATGCCGAAGAAACCCTTTTTAAAGATTAGCATAGAGTATTTCCAGAGTAGTCCACATTAGAACATTACAATTACTGCAACCTACCAATGCAAGTTTTTAAAGGCGTCTCAAAAACCAACATAAATGATATACAATAAAAGCATGGAAAGAGCAGTCATTCAGTGTTTGATGGCCAGTAACCAGAGTTAAACATAAATCCTTCATAATTCAGGAACTTAGTGAAGACAGCAATGCTGCAAGCTTTTCCACTGCTATTGTCCAGTGGGTGAGTAACCAACAGGAACCACCCTGTCTTGGACCGGGCGCTCGCCTCCCTGCCTGCCAGCTCAGGCTTCGCCTCAGCTGCATTTCTAAGGTACATATGCATAGACTAAAGACCAAGCTTAACTTCTTTTGTTTGTTTGTTTATGAACTTGAAGTGAAGTCTGGAGGGAAAAAAAAGCAAAACAAAACAAGACAGTATTTTCTGTTAGGTTTCCAAGATCTTCAGAGCCATCCTCATGCTTTTTTCTTTTATTACGCAATCATCTTAAATCTTCACACAACCTTTCTTATGTTTATTGAAATATAAACTTGTATGAATAAAAGACATATTGAGAAATATCAGACATCTTATACAAATATTTAGTGCTGCTACGAAACAGTGATCATACTCTACAGAAGATAATCTTGTTAAATGAACTAACTGCTCACATATTGTGAATTTAAGAAAGACTGTATTTTTTCACTTGTTTATTGTCTGGTTGCCACAGCAATACACTGCCTGTTTGTTTTAAACATTACATGAAGAGTACATTTGTTAAAGGCACTTTTTTCTCAGCTTTATACTGTACATGCACTGATGATTTCAGGCCAAAGAGGATACAGGACTCTGAATCCACAAAACCCAAAAGAATCCAAAATGAACTTTAGCCAATCTCAGTTTTAGAGCACCAAAATGTCAAACTACAGCTGTTCTGCCTTAATGAAGAGATGTACTGCTCAGCTTAACCCAGTCCCTCTCTCTGTCTTCCCCAGAGGGAAGCTGATGACCTTATGTCAGTTTATCTCACTAATGTATGTATCTCAACAAGAAGTATCCTGCTTTATGTCCTCCTTTTCTCACTTGCATCTCTGACTAGCTCACAAATACAACCCACTTCAGAAAAAGTGTTTTACACAATTTTTAAAGACTTTGAAAAAATATATACTATTTCAGTATGTAAATCAGATAGCCTAGAAAAGTCATTTTCCACAAAAACACACACTATACGAAGCAAAATATAAATTCTTGCATGGATGTAGTATAATCTAAGGTTTTTTTAAAAAGCTCTTACTGGGCAATACAAATACTCCATAAATCTAAAAGATAATTGTGAATTCAAATTAATCAAAAAAATCACCCATTCTTGTTCTGCGTATGAAATAAATGCAGCACACAATTTCCCATGCAAAATACTTTAAGGCCAACCAAACTGCAACTGACATTAGCTATTGTAGTTTTCCACAAATCTTAGACTCATTCCAGTGGAGCTACCTGTACACTAGAGAACACCACAGTTGGTCTTTTGAAATTTGTCTCATATAACTTACACTGATGTCAACGTTATTTAATACTTGCCTTCCCATATTTAGTATCAGTACACCACTACGTTCCCATCCAATTTCTGAAGCATGGCAGTCTCTGTTCACCATACTCAATCTAACTCAAAGGTATCACAACTGCATTCCCACTACAATCCCATTTCATCATGGGATTGCCCGGAATGCATAACAAAATGATTGAATTTCTTTTCGTAATAAAATATAGCATTTTAATCTCAGCATTTTCATGAAAAAATATACTAAAATATTATCTTTTAAGTTCTTTAGGAGATTAAATTTTGAATATATTTTTAAATGCATTTCTTCTTCCTCTCATGCATAGGAGAAGATACTTGCCCACATGCACTTAAAAATCATCTGAGCAATGTCATGAAATTCATTGCCGTTCCAGCAAAGTAATGAATAGCATCAACTGTGTTATGGACTATGATTTACAGATGCAAACCATAATGATACATACGTTCTAGTCAGCAATTCCTCCTAATGGTCTGGAAGTGAAACAACTAAAACACCACACAAAATTCTGACAGTGCAGTCCTCTACGCCATTAAATTTCATGATTAAAAAAACAGCCTTTTTTTTTTTAAAGGTGATTGTAAAAGCCAAAAGTATATACAGAAAAATACTATTGTTTATTGTTTGAACCACTGCATTTAGGGAAAAAATACATGAACAAACTTCAGAGATAAAGAACTGTGTACCTGAAATGCTATGCTGTAGGGTTCCCAACTACACAAAACTTATCTACCAAAAGATTATTTTTTCCTAAGCCTTAAATCATCCATATTCTAAATTACAGCTGCAATTACAGCTGCAACCACACAACTACTTTAAATGCACATATTCATTAATAGTACTGCTACCACCAAAAGTTTATTGGGAGAAAATAATCATTTGCTTTTCCAAGTGCCAAAAAGCATCCACAAAATACAAGTAACAAGACAGAAAACATATCAATTCCACTTCCAATTTCTAAATTTTGTCCTTCACTCAAATCACTCTAAGATGTTCCCAAACACAGAATTGCATTGTGAAAACTACAAGCCCAAACTCCCCCCAACCCCTTTCAACAAGGCTCCTCTAAAGACACTTTAAATTATTTCTACTATATTATGCATCTTTTTCTGCTAAAGTTGCTCAGGTGTTTTGGTTTTTCTTAAAGAGAACACATCATTCAACTTGCTTTCATTGTAACATCAAGAAACTGCCTAGCTTCCTCATGATAACCTACTGCCATTTCCACCATTCGCGGAATGCACTTACACACTCCTATTTGTTCTCCATGTCAGTCTAAGTGATACCACATTTCTTCACTATGCAGATGATAAGCCTTAAAACAGATATATGAATGAAGAGCCATATCACTTCCCAGCACATTTTAAAATGTTTGGTTTCTGATACAGTTTTCATTTCCTGATTTTATTCTACCTTATCTAATTCACCAAAAGGCTGCAGTTTTAGGTGGTTAAGTAAAAAACAGAAAGAACAATCCACAAGGCTATGACTTTTAAAGAATGTCGGGGGCAGGGGGGGAGTATGATGTGGACCCTATTCTACTCCAGTTCCACAGATCTGCAGCCTAAACTACTGTAAATGGTTTAAGCTGAAAAGAAATAAACAATAAAAAGGAGGACTGAAATGCAGAACTTGGATGCCAGTTAGATCCTCCTAAGTTTCAAAGCAAGGGAGGATAAAGACAAAGAGTAACACAAGATCTGAAACAATATTGTGGGAATTCACTGACATTTTATTCTCTGAACACATTAAAACACAGCAGTGATACATCATGAATACAACCTGTAGGTATGTCTTCAGATTTCAAGGGAAAACAAAATTTCAAGGGAGCAACAAATGATCCTGCAACTGACAGGCCAATAAAATACTACCCATTCACAGCCTAGAAATTCGTTTTGAGTGAAAGTATTTTTCAGAAGCGTGTCTTCAAGAAGGGGCTATGTCAAGCCTTAATAGAGGGTAAACTACTTGTTCCCCTACTACCTGCTGTAGGTAAACTTACCCAGATTCAGCTTCCAGCCATAGTTCTTTCCTGTGACTTACCACACTTGATAGAAAAGGCCGTTGTGGCTTTTTGCCATACATGCAATGTTTTTAGAACTATGCTGAAAAACACTGAGGCAACAGAACAGAACGCAATATGCTAGCATAAGTCTTAAGTGCTCCACATAATAAAACATCCAACTCCCTACTCTTACTTACAGAACTATGAAAAAGATAGATCTTTTTACCACAGGATCAGACTGGGAGGTCTTTAAGCTGTTTGCCCCCTGAGGTCCCACAATCTTTTTCAGAGCTGCTACTTCTAGCACAGTCTCCCATTCCACTTTGCTGCATCTGTTGTTTTACAAATGCTTTTGCAATGCTCGTACCTGGAGACTTCCTATCTACAGTAGTGTCTTCAGAAACGAAATACATACAATACTTATTTTAGACTTGATGAATGGTACAAATGTAAGAACCATAGCTATTACTTATTTCATTGCGTTTTAAATCCTCAGATATTTCGTGGGAAATAATTAAAACCAACTTTCATGTAAAATATGGAAAACTTTGATATGCTACCTCAAAAAAGTCTACTGCAATATCCCTCACCCATAGATTTCCTTAACAATCCTTTCTTCACTTTTAGGTCAGTCTAAGTGATCTTGACTTTCTTTTCTTTGTAAATGACTAACTATAGGAATGTAAAACTTGATCCTCTCCTAAGAGTTTCTGAGATGCAGGGTTTTTTTTATAAAGGAAATTTACCAGCAACAATTATATTTTCATTCTGTAATTCCTTAGTATTTTAGCAGACTTGTCTATTACTTTAATTTCAGACTGACTACAGCATAGGCAGCTTCAGATTTCAACATAGACAAGTGGGATAGGATACCCACTGTATGCTGACAGAACAGTAGCACATTTTCAAGTCTTCCATAACTTCCCAAGGATTTAGCATTAAAACCTTACTTGAGCAAGCCAGAAATCACTTCAGCCAATTCTTTTTACTCTCTTGGACACAAATTATTTGAGGAGGATGGTAATTTAAATGTGGTCACCTATGTAATATCTTCCTTGGTAACTAATGGGTTGTCTTTGTGACACACAAATATTTTTGCTTTTCAGATTCAGAGGAGAAATACTAATGGAAGGTCTTGGCCTATTCTGAACCAATGGTAACATTTTTTTCATCATTATTCAGTAACAGAAATACAATAAGCTTAACAAGAATATAAGCCTAGTATGATTCACAGACAATTGAAAAGAGTGTTTCTGCTCAAAATTCTACCAGTTGCAGATCTTTCCTTACATTAACTCTTATTCTGTGTGGTTTTCTGTAAATTCACTTTTTTTCCATCTATTCCTTTGTATTTTTAAACTCCTACTTAAGCAGGAAAAGCTTCATTTAAGTGTGCTTTCTTAAGTAAGAAACAATGAGACTTTTGACCATCTAAATGTTCTAAAACTTGTTGATACAGATCTATGTACTTGATTCAACCATCTGTATGGTCATTACTATCTTTTCTGAAAGCAATGCAACATGAATCAAGTTAATCAATCAAGGATCAATCATCGTTTATATCTGTGTATAGGAAATCCACCATAATCTAGACATACAAAACACGCAGCTAAAGAACTCAAAGGCATTTGTTTTGTTATAAAAAAACCACCTTCATTCCCATCATGCAGCATTATTAATTCAATCTCCTTGCTTCTGTAACATTTTAATAGCTCACTTCATGGCAGCCATGTAAAGATGCACAAGAGTTTCTTAACTTCAAGAGTGACGGGAAGACAGACATGAGGTTAGCTCTAAACTCAAAAAACTCCCATGCAGCAGCCAAGCATGCTGCCAAAAGACCACAGATGTATACCATATGAGCAGCTTAAACTGTGGTACTGAAGGGAAGCCATGGAAATCCTTTGTTTATAATGTACTCATGTAATTCTAAGGTGTAACATGCATCAACTCATTATTTTAGCTGTTTTAGTTTTCAGTTTGATAATTTTATAGCTATACTAAGAAATAAACTTCAAGAAAGGAACTCAAAAAGCAAAATAACAGAAAACTAGAAAGTGAAAACAATACAGAAGAGATGAACATTAAAAATGGACCATGAGAGACAGAATCAGTTTTGAACTGATTTTTTTTTTTGAGCTGACTTCTGTGCTAACAGAAGTTAGTGCAAAAATGTAATTACATTTTATTTACTAAATCTAGACACTACTTTTAACACAGTGACTTTTTTAAAAGGAAAGAAGCAGACTGGCTTTCTATTCTGTTCAGAATGAAGTCCACAAGTTACAAGCTATACATGAATGAAGATTTTCTGTCTTTTGATAAGCAAACCTACCTGCAGATAGAGCCAAGAAACAGCTTCGCTAATACTGCTGAACTGCACATGACTAATCCAGGGGAGTGGGGTGGAAAAAGGGATGGGAATCTGCCTGGGCTGAGTCATTGTGAAGACATAGTAAAGAATGATTGCTGTGTAAGTCCAAAGCTATTGAGACTTAAATTGGCTGACCTACTGGCCAGTTTTTAAAGCTGATATGAGAATATGAGAACCCAGCCCGCCCCTCGTATCTTGCACTTCCCCTTTCAACAAATGAAACTTTTGAGTTGCATTAGTTTTGAACTGAGACATAATTTTCAACTGATGAGGACGCCACATAGCTGAAGTGATCAAAATTTAAAAGCTTCAACTGAAAACCTGCTACTTCAGCTGAGTTTGATTGTTTGTTTCAACAGGATCCAACTAATGGACTGAACAATAAATAGTGTTTCTGAAACCCAAACTCAGATGTAATTGTGTTTGACAAATAAGTTAAAAGTTCCAGGTTCTTTTTCTTGGCTATCTGTTCTACTGCTGACTTAACTACTGCACATCACTCTCTCTCACTTATGTGAACTTTCTCATGTAAAGTTTGGAATAAGCAAACAATTAACAAAAAACACAGACGGAGATTTTTCAGAGAGAATACGTTCACAAAGTCTCCCTGAAGATGACATTGACAACAGGCTGCTAGAGCAGTTTTAAAAGGCACCATGTAGGGGACTAAGAGAAGTTGATTTTAGAAAAAAAAAAAAGTCAGCATTCTTTTAGTGTTATTCCCAGTAAAACTTTCCCCAAAAAGTTATTTTATTTGTGGACAGAAGTGTCCACACTGATGTGCCTACAAGTAATAGTACTACTGTAAAACTACCTGGTGTCTTAGTATGCCATTACCTGCAACTGTTGCCAGCTCTATCAATTACAATATCACATGAACTAAAATAAGTGAATACTGGCATGTGACCTAAAATGCTCTGAAATAATCAGTTCAACTGTTTATCTACCAAGTATTCTAAAATTAGTTTCCATGCCCATGGGAGAGAACTGATGGAAACTCAAGATCTTGCCTATCTTCCATAGGTGTCAAGTTGATAACGAATGGAAAATTTAGGACCTGTGAAACAGCTGCGCATCTCCTCTGACCAAAAGATAATCCTTGAAAACAAACACTGAAGGAAACCAGATCCTATCTCTTAAACAACTCTCCTTAGGCCATGGCTATGAATACTTACTTTTCTTCACTGAAAAGAGCAGCTGGGATCTGTAACAGAATGATCTCCCAACTTAAATGCCCAACTTCAGGGGAAACCAAGAGTTCATTCACTACAGACAGCACTTGGGAAATTCTTAGTTGTTGCAGAAAACCACTATGGGCTCGACTGTGTCTTAGTTACAACTTTAAGTTTTATTGACACCTTTATTTTCTGTATTTTACAATAAGGTTTATAAAGCAGGGGGGAAGAGAAGAAAGGCCACCACACACATAAAAACCATTTTAGTGAAATGGAGAGGATTAACTGGATGACAATCCTGTTTTCTCCTCTCCTTACTTTAAGGATTGTGCTGAAGGGAAGACTATGTGGAGAATCCCTCTTACCCTACACCTGGTCCCTACTAGAGGGTCCTGATTTGATCAACAAAGAACTTGCCTGGTGTATCTGCTGAAGAGATCCTTTTGCTTAGACTCTGCTTTAGTCTGCTACACAAAATGCATACTGAAATTTTAACATATGCAGATACCACAGTATACCACTGAGGCAGGGGTTAGGCTTTCCTGCAGGAAAAGAAAGAGCAGAACTTAAAAGAGAATGTGTGCATTGTGATATTATCGTCAAGGTTTTGCTTCAGAAATCTAATCAAAGCAAGAAGGTTATAACAGTAATAAAGATACCCATCACTCAAGACATAGATAAAATCCTCCACAAACCAATCTATACCTTCTTTGTTTTAAACCTACCTCTTCTCCCTGCAAAGCAATACATACTTAGTCAATGCCTCCCACAATTTTTTCTAAAAACAACATCATATACTTGTGATTTTTAAACAGATACAAGTGCCTCAAGTGTTCCCTTGGTGTAGCAGCTTCAATCTGACCAATGAGCAATGACAAAGCTGTATTCAGTGCATCGCCCAAAACCATTATATCCTCATTTAAGAGGTGTGCGATTTGCCTGGATCTCAGGGTTCTGCCTATCTTCAGTCTGATGAACAGGAGAGAAACAACTGGGTGGCTATAAATTTAAAAGACAATCTCTAATAACAAACATTTATAAAAATGCATAATCTATCATGAGCTTACAATACTGCAAACTCTGAAATCTTACCAATATTGTTTTTTAACATTTATTTTTCCACCCTTGTGAGATTACAGCTATACTGTCCTGTAAGAAATATTCTGGAATACAGACAATATATCATCCACAAGATGACCAGCAGATAAATACGAAAAATTGGAGTCTACCCAATACTTTTAAAGATGACATTTATACCATAGCTAACATTAATATCTCTTTATTTTATCAGGTTTACTGGGGCCTTACCAAACGAACACCTCCCACTGTCTTGTTTTATCAAGTAAAAATATATGTTCACTTCTTAAAAGGTATGCTCCTTCAATAAAGGCCACAGAAGTTGCTTAAGAGGTTAAATATAGCTTTTCAAAACTAATTACAACTTGTGCAAGCTTCCAGCAGAGCTTCTGCAGAAATGCCAGACCATTTCAACCAACAAAACCATTGTGTAATCTAAACTGTGCTAATGTAAGAGACAGGATTAGTTTCTGAAGTAGCAAATGTCTATAGCTTGGGTGTTAACAGTCAATTTATGCCACCTGTCAGCTATAAGCTGTTTCTGAGTACTACCCAAAAGCTTTAATAATAAATACAAGAAGAATGTTGGTCTCTTCATCTTGTGTTGCACAGTATATTGAAAACAATAACTACACAACATCCATTAAGGATTCAAGAATCCGTTAGAGTCCCACCATATGTTAGCTTTCCACTATAAATGTATTCTTCTGAATTCTAAGAAACAGAAAAAACACTTCTATAGCCTTTACCTTATTTCTACAATTTGTTGAAACTTTTTAGAATTTATGCAAGCAACCCTACTAAATTCAAAAGGCTACTAACCTGCAACTAAGCCAAAATGACTCCAATGAATCATAAATTGCTTCTCTTAAACAAGAAAGAAATTTTATTCCATTACAGTGATACTACTGAAATTCTATAATTTACAGCAGTAATAAAGGATAAGGATTCATGTAGATCAGTGAAACAGAAAACTTACACTCAGAGCCTTAGTTGCATCAGTACGACTTGTCCATTCAATACCACTATTTTCCACAACATACCTCAACACTTAAAAAATAATTTCAGAATCTTATATATTTTTTCCTCAGCTGTTACCTTAACCTTAGGGTAAAATATGTATTTCCTTCCCAAAACCAATGCATATTGCTACCATCCTGAATTAAGTCTACAGAGAGCTCAATATAGGCTAGTATAGTCAAGTTTTCCATCATATACTACTAAGTTGTATCATTCTAGCTCTCAAAAAGAAAGAGTGCATATGATAAAGACAACTTTCTCTCACTAATCATTTTCCCTTCAAAGGTATTGAAAACAAGGTACAGAGGCTGTATGTCACCCACCAGACTACTGAAGCGTTAAGTTTTATGCCTTAGTTATGGAGAAACCCACATGAATTTTTAAACAAATATTAATAAATTCTTTACCGTATGGAAATATATTTCTTTCCAATGTCATGGTCCAGGTTAAGTTTAAAGTTGTAGCTGAAAGGCAAATGCTCATATGTTGTGGAATCTATGTGTTATTTTCCTAAGGCATGTGACCCGACATCTATGGACCTTTTTTTCTTTCTTTTTTTTTTTTTTTTTTTTTAAAAAGTAGCTGCCATTTGTTGAATTACATGATTTTCCATGCTCAAGTACACAAACTAGCCATTTTGTAATTTGTTACAATTCATTTTGTATTCTTTCTTGTTTGGTTAGAGAGTTACATTTCAGGTAGTACTATTCCAATTGAATGGTCTATAGCAGTTACCCTTCAAGTACCACACTTGAACTTGTGGGGTAAGCCTCTTGTCATAGTTCAGAAACCACCCCAGGGGAAAAAAAGCTATCACCCAGGAGAAACTTAATGTACCTAGAAAAACACTACGGATGGAATTGTGACAGCTCATGCTGAAGAAACACTATCAAATTTGAAGCATGTGTTTCAATGACTGACACATCCAGTATCAGGAAAACTCTGCCAGATGACGAAATTTGCCCCTACTTCCCTGCAAAGGGTACTGCATTGGGAGAAGAGGAAGTCCACTTTTTTTGACAAAGACAGCACACAGTCCAGGACCAAGACTGGCTATGTACAACATCAAATTGTCCCTGAGCCTTACATGCACAAGCTACCAAGTTGAGTCACTCATATGCCATGACATACAAGTGTTTCTTTCTGTAAAAGAAACAGAGAACTAAAAACTAATAACTAAAATCCTAGATTGACAGATAACTGATAAACATTTGACTGCACCCACATTTTCATAAAGTTCTGAGATGAATCAAAAACGAGCATGCCAGCTACGGTAAATTTAACAGCAAGCATGTTAACACAAGTATCTTCTATCAGCCTCTGATTTAGTTGTCCAATCACACAGAGAACCTCCACTCACTTAACTGTGGTATTATCATGAAATCATAAGCCTATCTATGAAGGTCCAGAAGCTCCCTGACAGGCAGAAAGACCTGTCACTGAGTCAGTTTCAAGCTCCTCTTTTTCAAGAAGGAAACTCTAAGACTCCTGGAAGAGCAGTATGATAAGCCCTGAATATGTGTCTGGATCGATCCACAATTAGACAGCTGGATTTTGACCAGTCCAAAGCCTTAAAATTGCAATCAGAGAAAAAAAAAAATTTAAAAAAATCAGCTTCTAAAAAAGGTTGGTTTTAAGAAGGGAAAAAGATCCAGGACAGATCTCTTAACCAGCTCTAGCAATACCGGGATTAACTAGCACTACAGCACTACCAGAAAACCTGAAAAAAGACATTTCCCCCCCACACTACTGATTTTCATAGGAAAAAAAAAAAAACCAAAACAAAACAAAACCCACAACAAAAGATGAACTTGTCAATATAAAAGGTATTGTTAAAACAGAATGTCTTCATTTGGTATAAATAATTACTAGAAATTAACAAAACACACTAAGCATCCTAAGTGCAAAAGGTAAACTTGAGTAATTATCTCATTCAAAAACATCAGATCAGTTTTACATGTGTGACTGAATATATAGGCCTGCTTCTTGAATATTATCTGTGAATGCACACATTTTGGGAATGCTACCCAGCACACTTCAGTTTCTGTCTCTGACCAAGTGAATTAACATCATCTCAAACATATTTGCATTCTCTGTAAGTTCTTTCAGTACCAACTGCAAAAAGCTAGCGGAGCTTTAACACAATCAAGAAATTGTTCCAAAAATGCGTGGAACAAAAAGCTCATGCTTTCGCAATATGAAGAAAGGAATACAACAGATGTGAAATGGTTTTGGATGTTTCTGTTTAGACAGACCTGGAAAAATGGAGTTTCCTAACAAATAAAAGATAGCAAGCAATTCCTATAGGCTTACATTTCTCCATGATGACTCTTGATTTGTTATTATTACCCTGAAGCTCTTTAAACGATTTGGACTCTGAATAATATACACAGAAGAGAGATAATGGATAAAGGTACTAGTTCCAGAGATGTGGTACCCTCTGGAACCTTGTTACCATGAGTGCAACACGATAGGGTTAGGAAAAATTTATGTGTAATTCTAATTCTGGCATCCTACTGATTATGTATACTGCTCTTTCTAGCCTTTCCATAATAGTGGTCTTGATTAAAGACCATTGTTCAGCAAGGGAAGCACACGCATTTCCAGATGGCATAAATATGCTGCAATGACTAAACAACATTTGATGAACACATGCAGCTCTGGCAGCACACCAGAAAGAAACCATTGCATTCACATTGTAAAAGTACTGTTTGACAAACTTGAGATAAACCACACAGCTAGATTAGGATGGGTAAAACCTGGGAATACACTACCTCCCAACTCTAAGTCTTAAAAAGGATTAGTAATAAAGGTAAAAAAAGTTGTTATAGTGTCAATTTTAGATATCAGCTTGTCCAACAGAAGTTTAAAATAAGTTAGGCTTTTTTTTTTCCCTCTGTTTCTGATCAAGCATTTATTTTAAACTGTTAGCTCACAAGGATAGCTTTAAAATACTTTCTTCCTGTTTAGCCTGGTCTCTTTATTTTCCTGTACATTAAATCTTGATGACGTTATTTACACTCAAATTCACCTCCTTTCTAAGACGATGACTCTCAGTCCCATTGCTTATTCCAAGACGTCATACCTCCCTCAGACCATCTCCTGAATACCTCGTTGTCTGCTCAAGCTCAGCATGGCTAAAGAACAGAGATGCTGCCTCCTCCAGATGCTGCCATTCATTCTCTACACTAATACAGGTATCAGCATCATGTCTGCTATTAAGATCTGTAGGCCAGGCAACATCTTCAGCTCAAATCTCTCCCTTGACCTTCACAGTCTAGTTTTGCTATTATAGGCAGCGACATTTTGCAATTTTCTTCCTCCACCAGAGAAGTGGGTTTATTTTCCTCATGAGAAATTCAGACACCAAGGACATGTATCTGTCATCTTTCCGCTTGTGTTTGGGTTTTCGGGTGGGGTAGTGCCCACTTTTTATTTTTGTGCCACAGAACCTACAGAGATCCACCATCCCAACCAAAAAATATAATGGCAAGAAAATAAGAGTAGTATCTGCCCCAATTTTTTTCCACAAATCATGATACTTAGTCACAGTGAATGGTCTCAGTCTTACCCTGTGGTAAATACTATGTAACTTAACATCTTCCTGGCATTCTAGCCAAAAAGAAAATAGATACTTTAGAAGAATGGATTCAAAAATTCTTGAGGACCACAGACAAAAGGAAAATGCAATTAGCATGGTAAAACAAACACATTTGCAATATACACAGTCAGACCTTCATCAGGATTTCAGTAGTGACATGTATGAGGGTCTTGTGAAAGCTGCTGAGCCCAAGTGTTCGCATCACTGTTCTCACTCTCAAAACCAGTGTACTTGTCCATTTCTAATGCCCCTTGAATCTGTTTTGACTTTCAAAAAATATCAAGGTGTATCCTGCCTAAGAGTTAACAGACAAGTCCTGTCCACCCACCCCTCACACACACGATCTGGTGGAATTATTTTTATCACAAATTAAGAATGCCTTTACCTTGAATAATTTGCACTCTTTGGTGTCCTCAATCATTAAGTTGTTAGAGCACTGTCTGGTTACATGCATCTCTTTGTACTGTTAGATGTTATTAAAGGTTGACATGAACATTGATTTTCTAACAACAAAATATAAAGTGACAGAAGCTTAGGATAAACTGTTAAAATCCGTGAAAATTACTAAAGCTATTACAAGATATATTGTATGATTGCAGAGAAAGAGCAGAGAGACAAACTTTTCATTACTAATCAAGCAATTTTGGAGGCGACTGTGGAACAGCTTTGGATGGTTTGTTTCTGTTGCTCATCCTCTCTCAAGATAAAGGACTGGTACATAAACTTATTCTCCAGAGAAAGAATGTTCTTTTCGCAGTCATGCTGGTTTTATCCCCGGATTATATCACTGAAATAAGAATCTTTAAAATAACTATGTCAGGTAGCTAATATGCATAACATACTCCCTGCCACTGGGGTGGTGCAACACACCTGTCACCACATGACCAAATAATGGCCTTATTAAAATATCTTTTTCCCAAATACCTTGAATAATTCACTCATAGCCTGAGAGGACTGTTGAAAGCAGAACATCTTTGTTACGTAGTTTACAGATTTTTCAAGCTAACACACAAGTGCACCAGCAAGCTGATTATTCCTCCGTTTCCCTGAACAAGACAGAATTCATATTTAGCTATTTATGGCCAATGAAGACATGTCTTTGCCCCCACCACAGCTAACAAAACCTTCAGCTGGGTCTCTCAGAAACATAATTGTTTTGTTGTATATCTATTAGTACATAATAAAATAAAATAAGTACTACATATTTTAATGCAGTTCTTTAAAAATAAAAAATACTAACAGATCACAAACAAATACAGATCTCAAAAGTATACAAATTTTCTTCATAAGTAATCCTGAAAAATCCATAGTTGTGTCTAAGTACTGATTTTTTTTTTGACATGACATGAGAGCCATTTTTTGGAAATACAACAGTTGTTTTCTGGACATCTCCACACTAGGACAAGTAGGGATGGGAGTGACCAGAGAGAGATGCTTCCTACTTCTCTACCTTCAGGCACAGATTTTGTTCCAGCACGCTCACTGTAACAGCACAGGTAAAGTCGCAGGGGAAGGGAACCACAAAGGAGGCAGTTGTGCTATATTACTGGGAGCAAGACCCAGAAGATTAAGACAAGATCCAGAGACAGACAGCTGCTTTACAATAAGCACCAAACCTCAGGACTGCCTTCTCAAACTGTTGTCAGCTTGTAGACAGCTGTCATTATTAATACACAATATTACTAACTCAGTCCCCCTGCAGTTTTGGGGGGAGGGGGATGTTTGGAGAGTAATGGATAACCAGGATGACTGGCTTTACAGAAATCTTCATTGTTTCACAGATAACATGAAGCAAGCTACCATTTCAGTAGGTTCAATAATTTCCATTAACACAGGGCAAAATTTTCTTCTTTGATTATAATTACACATGTGTATATTTGAAGTATCTCTTTAAACATCCTTCCATTTGCTATTCATTAGTATCTGCATTCTCGTTTACCATTCTCAATTTCAACCTATGTCCTAGACAACATCTCATTATTTCTTACTGAGATTAAAAACTACATTGCTTAATGTGTATCAGTAGAAAATATCAGTAACACTGACAAAACCAAAAAACTGAGGTGGTAAATGGCTGATTTAGAAAATTAGTTTCTCAAAGCAGGTAACAAGGCTACACTGGTTTACCTCCTTTGTGAGCCAAGGGAAGCAAAAGACAATAGTAAATTATTCTATTTTCAATTGTTAGCCAAAAAAACCCTTAAGAAATAATTATCAGCTGTCGCTGGGTTATTTAAAAGACATGTTCTCATGATATGCATGGTTGTTCAACAGGATTTTTGTTTAAACAGTATTTTAAATTGTGAATAAAACAGTACTTGTAAAGGCTACATAAGCTCACAATTTTTCTGCAACTATCTATTTTCAAACTTCAAGTTCACCACACTACCTCGGGCTTAGACCTCTCATCTCAACTAGAACTTTTACTTGTACTGTAACTGCCAATCAATAGGTCAAGTTAGGAAGTCTCTAAAAGCATAGTGCATAAACATATTTTTTTTCCCTGAGCATGATTCAGTTCAGAGGGGAAGAGTATAGATTCAGGCTAAAGCGAAAGAGTATGCTCAGCTTTATTCCAAATAAATAGCAAAATCCATTCATATAATGTTTCTGGGATGGACTAGCTATACATAGAATAACAAATTCTCATTCTAGTTAACATTAAACAGCTACAAAACACAACTACAAGGTAACGAGTTCAGTATGAAGTCATGAAAAATCTATCTCCTATTGCTTTGTGAGTTGTATAGCAACTAACTAAGTGCACAGAACTAGTATAAAATGTAACAAGCAGCTGAAAATTCGAGGTGGATGGTAATTTGAGCTCTGCATTAAGTCATTTTAGCTGAGTTAGAATTCTATCCCAAGCTAAACTGCAAACATATTAAGCATCATCCAATAATGGTACGTTTCATGAATTATTTTCTAGTAAGAAAAAAAACAATTTAAAATAGGTTTAGACTAAGTGCATTATAACCCACACTTACCAGTTTACGTGTACACACACAAACTGTAACATAGCTTGTACCTGATTATGCAAATCATTGATAAAGAGCTTCTCTTAAGAAAATATAGGAATGTAGAGATACAAGACAAAACTCAAATGAAATATTACTATTTATTGATAGAAACTACTACTGTAAAGCATCACTTCACAAACCAGAGGACCTTCTCTCAGCTAAGAGGTTCCCTTTTCAGTCCCACATAGTACGTAGGAGACTAAATCTGATGAGATATACACATCTGACTTTAATGGGATGGATGCTATTTGCTAATAAAGGCAACAATAGCAATTCCTGGATTGGAGAATGAAGTTTATTATTGGAGAGGATGAGGACACATGTGCGTAATTTTTCTTTTCCTACTGATATCTCAGTGTTGGAGTGTTTTTTCCACTCCTTGCCCCCTGCCTGCCTGCCCCCCTGCCCCATTTATGTCAGGTTACAAGATTTAGAGTATCGTAATGTTGCAATAACCTGGATTGAACGAGCAGTAAAAAAACCTGACTGTTTCCAAATTCCACTTTTTGGTACCTCTGCAGCTCCTAAGAGCACTGGCAAGGTTCTGTTACCACAAGTTAGCATATGCTTACATATTTGTGTTATACTAATAACCTACAGGTATTAATCACACACTGAGAAAACAATGTGCTTGTATGAACAGAACAAAAATCTGTACCTCAAAGTCCTTAAAAAAAAAAAAAACCAACAAACAAAACACAAAAAAGCCCACAAAAAACCAAAACTTAGATTTACCAGAGAAGAACACATGCAGAAAGACAAGGATTTGCATTCTGAAAACCCAAAAAACCCAAACTAGTACCAGTTACATTTTATATCCAACAAAGCAATTAAAACTAAATTTTAAATGAAATGTCAGACACTATTTGCAGGAACACCTGAGAGAAATTAAAAAAAAAAAATCATCTTCTATGGAAGAGCTTTTCCACCAAATGATACGATCCAGAAACTTACTCTTGAAACTGTATGCTGTATTTACCTCTCTGGGAAACATATTTCTGTAGGAGAACCACATTCAAGATTTGAGAAACTGAGAACGTACCTTCCAAAGGATATTCCAGTGATACTAGTATCTTTCAGAACAATTCCAAATAAATATTTGACTCACCAAAAATCTCAAATATATACATAAATTGGCTTGAAATTTTAAATCTCAAATCAAAGAGCCTTAGGCTTTGTCCTCCATGCTAAAAAACAAACTTGCTGTCTGACAGATGTGCTGACTGACATCTAACAGGCAGTAATTAGCATTCTGTAAAATCCTAAGGTCAGACACAGCAGTTTGCAGTGTTTATAGTAAGGTAGCAAAATTAGAATAGTACTGTTCCACCAGAACACAGTTGACCTTGCTCTGCTTATTGCACAATGAAATTAGGAACTTCTTTTCACTGTTCAGAGCAAACTTTATTTTTATGTCAGAATTACTAAAATACAGTGACTTCATAAGATAAGTGAACAAGCAAAGATATATATATTTCACATTACTGCAACTTAAGGGAAGAAAACAACAGGATGCGTAAGACCTTCCTCACCACAAGTACTACAGCTACCTTATTTCTGCATCACATTACACAAAGACATTTCTGCATTTGCCAGTTTTTTTAAAAAATACTGGACTTCTCAAATTCGCTCTTATCTTCCATTTCAAGACAATTTCACTATGTAACTGTAGCAGAACTAGTATATGTGTTGAAATTAACTGGAAGCATTTGCTCCAAGCTTTGAGGGTTAAAACATGTCTAGTCAATATTTTATACTGGTAAAAGTTCTATTTTAGTGAATGCAAAATTTAACAAAACATTATTCTCCTGAGCCTGAGGGTTTTCCTGTGCCTTTGCAGGTAGAAAGATGAATGCTTCCTCTGGAGCTGTAAAAGCATTTCTGAACAGAAACATAGGTGAGATTCTTGCTGTTCTTCAGGCTCTGACTGTTGTTCATCCTTACAGATAATATGGGACTAGAGTCTTGCAGTGAAGTTTTAAAACCCACACACAGTAATTTCTTTTCCAGAGCATCTACTGTCCTCTATATTTTTCTTGGGAAACTAAGACTTGTCAACATGCCATGATTTAAAGATTTTCCTCATAAAATGAAAGCATTTGTACTCAGCTGTACAAGTAAAAGTAAGCCTTGATGTCTACACAGAGATTTGAAATGCACAGCAGGTATGCCAAAAAGGGAAAATCTGAAAGGATTGAGAGGAAGGGAGGGGAGACAATACAATAACATCAGGAGGGAGAAAGGACAACTGATGATTTTTCTTGTATAAATCAAATCAATATCTGTTATTTTGGTATTTTAAGAACATTTTACAGCTATTTTTAATATATTTAAACCACCATTCCACTCGTGAAATAAGAAAATGTCCTTTATAGTGTCATTTACAATAGGCCTTAAAACAGTTAAACTACTATTTTTGTTCAGCTGGATAGTTCCAGTGAAGTCCACAAATCCTAACAGGTAGAGAGAAACTGGAGGAGTTCATTGCAGTGTTTCATTCTTCCTTTTTCAACATTTTTAAAGACATCTACTACTGGTATTTTAAATGTACTTCCCCCCAACAGTTCTCCAAACCATTGCTTAGGAGAAGCAGCAATCAAATAGCTAAACAATCAAATAGCTTCTTACAATCAAAGAGCTAAACAAGGAAAATAGCATAACAATTCTGCAAGACTTTTGTCAAATATTGTACACATATTAATATTGGGGGGGGGGGGGGGGGGGGGGAATTTTTTTAAAAAAGCTTTTGTTACCTCAAGGCTACAGAATTGATCCACTGAATTTGAAGTGTACCTCCAAGGCCTGAAGAGTTCATAAAGGTACACATCAGGCGAGATGGGGAAAATCATGTAGCACTTACAACTCTGCGATTACGCAAAAGATAACGCTTCATGTTTTTATCATATAAGGCACATTAGTAAGCTATTCTAAACCGGGCTTCCGAGAAACTCATTCAAGTGTACACTCTTAAATCCTGAAGTACATAGATATAAATGATACAGAAGAGTCATTGCCTTTACACTGACCTAAAAATAATCATTTCATCTTTCTGTCTTTTCAATTGAGCAGTTAGCCGAATTGCCTGGGAAGCAATCTGACCTCTCAGTGACCTTTGTTAATGAAACAACATATCCTCAGTGGTTTGGAGCAAAATAACTATTCAAACCTTGAACCAAGTCAGTCTGGACAGCATAAAGAGCTCTACCAATTGTACTTCACTTGTTCAGTATGCTGTGAAGTTTCGGTTAGCATGAATTTCTCCAACTATTTTTAACTTGTAGTAAACTCATAACAAACTCACAGAACCGATCACGGAAAAGCAACCACAGGAAACAGAAGAGACAAATAACAGCATCTCTTCCAACAGCCTAATTAGCAGCAGAACTGTATCTAAGGTGGAATTTCTTAAGCTCATATCCTCCCTGTTTACAAATTTATGCAAAAGGCAAGAAAAAGAACAGAGCCTGTCACGTTACTGTAAAAAAGACGACTGCTAGCACTCAAATAATTGTTTATCAAAGGCTATTTAATCAATCTAATTGCCAGCACAAAAAAAAAATCTTGCCGGATTTCCATTATTTATTATATGTGGAGTGACTCGCTAAAGTACTTGGAAAGATTTACTTCCAAGTGGTCACCTACTTAGATCAAGCGCTAAATCACTGACTCTGTGATGGTGTTTGTTTAGGTGGCAGCAGTTTAGCTGGCCCAGCCTCAATGGCCCCTCACTGAGATCTCTGTGTGTGTGGCCCATTTTGCACTGCAGCTGGCTTGACACACAAGTCCCACTGTATACCAAACCCATTGTTATTTTAATGTGACTCTTAACAGTCTACTTTGCCCTCACCACCCTAAAAAAAGTTCTTAAGGGCAGAGTGCTGAACACCCTACGGCAAAGCCACCTGTCATAAGGAAGATAAATCACAACACACACCAGGATTTTTAAAGGCATAACTTTTTAGGCTCAGATACAGCTAGAACAAGTATTTAAAATTCGGACAGCATTTTATCTTGTTTTGATCACAGTTTCAAAAAGATAAGTAAGAAAGTACTAAAATTCTTATGGCCTTCCCTTAAATTAGATTATGACTCTTACTCTGATACTTTTAAAATTACATGACTATGCAACTATGACACTGCAAAATAAACACGTTACGTTAAGTATCTCCTCTAAATCAGATATGAATTATTTCACAGAATCGCAGAATCATTACGTTTAGAAAAGACCTGTAAGATCATCAAGTCCAATCATCAAACCAACACCACCATGCCCACTAAATCGCGTCTCAAAGCACCATGTCTACGTGTTTTTTGAACACCTCCAGCGATGGTGACTCCACCACCACCCTGGGCAGCCTGTTTAAATGCTTCACCACTCTCAGTAAAGAAATTTTTCCTAATATCCAGCCTGAACCTCCCCTGGCCTATCTTGAGGCCACTTCCTCTTGTTCTATCGCTAGTTACATGGTAGAAGAGACCAACACCCACCTCTCTGCAACCCCCTTTCAGGTAGTTGTAGAGAGCAATAAGGTCTCCCCTCAGCCTCCTCTTCTCCAGACTGAACAACTTGGGGAAGTTTTCCATCCATTCAAAAAAAACCATCAGCACCTAAGTAGACTTATTCATTACATATACATCATTATTACACATTAATTCTTATAAACACTTCTAAAAGGATTTAGAGGTATAAGTTTGGTTTCATCCTATCAGAATAGTGCTGGAGTAGTTGCAAGCGTTTACTTTTAAGCATCTAGCTTTGGTGGTAGCTATCAGTTCATGGAAGGAACCTATCTGTTCATCAACTAAACAACAGGCGAATTAGTTTGTACATTGTAGTCTTCTGAATGACTGTTACACAGACACTGTAAATGACTCCCCTGATCTTTACTTATGCTGATGGTAAAAGCTATACAAAAAATTGTTAAAGGGATTTCACATCTGGATGCAGCCTGCCTTCTTACACTCCCCTAAGTTGTTGCAGGTCTGCTTGGCCTTCAAAATAGGGCTCTGGCTAACAAGTGTAATTCCAGCCTTAATGAGACAGTACAAAAGAGGGGGAAGTAATTTTGAGGAACCACAGACAGGTTTTTAATCTCTAAACTTATCTATTTCCATGTGCAAACAAGGGATAATTATTCTTCCCTATCTGCTAGGAAAGGAAAACCAAACTGATCTTCAAGGGCTTGTTTGTAAGCTTACCTCAATAAGCAGATGTTCAGAATGCCAACTTTTATTGCTACAGTGGAGAATCATCTGTCAAACTTACCACGGTCAAATGTTTCATCTAGACTACAAAAGACACAACAAGCTTTGAAACACCAACCTGTGGCATCTAATGAGGGATGATAAACCTGTTTTCATGAGGCAACTACATTCTCCACCCTATTGCTCTTCAGTGTGTGTGTGTCTGTCTAAATACACATTCCTTAGTGAAGACATTCATTGTACCACAGACCAATGGAGCTCATATATACAGTAGTCTGGGCAGGCAAGAGAGCTTCACAGGTTTTTGGGATGGAGAACCTGTTAAGTCATCTAATGTACTATACTGCCAATGCAGGATGGTTACTTACAGTGCATTTTCCATTCCTTTGTCCAGTCCATTTTTACATGACTGACACAATGGGGCTGCTACCACTTCCTCTGGCAAACACTTCAGCAGTAAAACAAATTTCCACATCAGAAAATATTCCCCAATAACATGCCTACATTTTCCTTTGCTTAACATCACTCCATTATTTTTATTTTCATGCCTACAGACCACCCAATACAGTTTTGGCACATAATTGTATTTTAGGGAAGCAGATCTTTAGCAAGCTGCTCCAAATAAGGTAAAAATTATTTCAAATACCACAGTTTAGTACAGTTATGGAAACAAAAATTCAGTATCTAACACATTTTGTCATCATCAAGTGACTATTACCAGTCACTAGTCCAAATCACCTACAGATATTCACTACCAGAAGACTGGAAAACAAATATGCAACTGCACGACTGGAAAAAAACTTCAGACTATTGAAACTATTGAAAACAGAGTATTTCAGATTTACACATTTACTAAGCCCCTGAAAATTACGTGTGTCTATAAATTATATAATATATATACTTACAGTATTTCAACATTGGTAATTACCAAGCTGAAAATGATGCTCATCAAGAGAAAAATCAAGTGACACTAGTGACATAGCAAACTTTACTTCACATCAGTCAATGATGATTAAATTACTGATCTGCAACACTGTAAACACTGCTTTCCAAGGCTTAAAATTTTAAATGCTAACTTCTGATGCACTACCATATCAAAGCTTTTGTTATTCATGACAAATAAGATCTGTTTACTAAGTTTCTAGTCTATATAAGAAGCATGCTAATCACGTACAGATTATGTTTCACATGTGCAAACATTTGCAAGAAACAGGGATCAACAGATACACCAAGATCGTGTACACAGATGTAGCAGTATAATTCTCCCACATGGATGTGATATACAAAAAAAAATAAAAAAAGAGTGGTACTTTATCGCTCTTTTTCTGCTTTCTCAGACACGTTCTCCTTGTGAATTAAAGTAACAAAAAATAGTAAACACCATACTATTACTAACTAGTGTGAATTATAAATGCATCAAGAATGTTATTTGAGATTATTCATTTAAACTATCTACAATCAAAAACGTATCTACAAATAAATACTAATTTTCTTAACAAGGAGACAGAATAAGAAGCAACTTGTCTTAAAAGCTGCAAGAATTGACCACTGTGAATTCTTTAAGAAGCTTTTAACGTGTTCATTCCAGTTGGGGTATACCCGTCATATACCTAAACCTCCCAGACTTTTCGGCCAGCAATTATTTATAGACTGTGTAGATATCATCTGTAAATAAGGGCCCAGAACATAACTCAGCTGAATCTATTATGTATTCAGAAGAAAAAAGGGAAATTGTTTTGTAGAAATTCTATTCTTCATTTTTGATAGGAATTAGTAGTTCATCCAGACTGGATGGAGAACTATGGCAGAGCACTACACTGGAAATTACGGGCTGAGATGGGTATAGGTGACTGTTGCTGATCAATGTCATGTTAGGGTTCATTAACGTTAGTTAAAACAATCAAGTTTGTGTATACAAGCACGCATATACCTCTAACAAAAGGCATATTGATTTTCCAAGAGTACAAAATTTATTCTTAGGCACCTGTGTACTCATTGGATGAAAAAAATTTGCAATAATAGACAGCTGCATGAAATGACAAGCATTTTATAGCTCACGAAGTATAACAATACATTTCAGAAGTTTTGGGGTTTTTTAACTAGAAAGTATAACCACATTATTTAAGACTAAGCAAAACATTCAGTATTCAAAAACAACCAGCCACATCTTCATGCATACTTTTCTGTAATCTTTCCTTTTGTTATATATCAAGTGATAAAACCATTGATTTAAGAATAGTAATCTTCTAATTATTCCTGGTAATTTAATGGACTTTTCTCACAATGGTGATTAGTAATATAATGGGGTAGGAGAGAAGTAGGGAACGTGAAAGTAGCATGACATGCACTACTGTCAAAACCGGACATGATTGTTCCTTTTCCTTTATGCCCACATTTTTAAACAAAAACATGAAGACTAACTACAGCTCTCAGTTTGACTGCAGGTAACACACCTAACAAAAGAAATGCAGTACAGATTAACCAAAAGCTCCCCTGTCTCCACACGCACATTGCTATCGTCATCCTGTTCCCCCCTGCCCTGCAACACTCTTCCCAAGACTGGGAAGGTTGTAATTTGTATATATACACAGTTGCTGAAATATGAAAAGAAAAAGAGAAAAATATTCATAACGACTGAATAAAACCGTGTAAAGACAAATACCCAGTGAGAAAAATAAGTACTAGTAAGAGATAAGCACTGAATTTAAGTCATGTTTAAGTTGCAGAGTAGTTTCTCTACACTTCCTCTGCAGTAAACGTACATTTAGCTGAATCTCAGCCCTCTGAATGTACAGAGCCCAGGAAGATCAATTTCCTAATCTGATGCTGAAAGATATACATCACGAATACTTTCACAGAGAATTTGCAAAATGTTTGAAACTTATTCTATTATACACCTGAAAGCTATTTGTAATTCTGACAAAGGCTTTGGCAATTTTATTTGTAGGCATTAGTTTAGTACAGAATGAAAAAAAAAAGGTGTATTTTCACCCAAGAAATGACATCTTTTCTAAAAACACTTTTTTGACACCCAAAGCTAAAAGCATGCATAGCAATCAGGACACTTCGTATTTTCAATTTCTTTGGCTAGATTATTATTTTCCCAAATTGACATAAAGATGTTTTCATACGAATTAAATTTCTCATAAGCCTTAATTGATGGAAACATATATTAGGTGGGCCCACATATATGAAGATATTTTCCTTTAATAAAAATATAGTATGTATTTCATCTGTCTGGTATTTAGAATATATTATGTGTGACACAGACAAGAAAAACAGGATTCTTAAAATTACTGCTCTTATTTTCTAAGTAAAATTTGGTCCTAACCTTGTAATCCTGCTGTAATATAGCACTTTTGACCTAGACCCTATGTGAACAGCACTCAGCCCTGTGAGCTTATAAGAAGTGTCAAGAAGGGGGTATAGAGACCATAAGGTCTTAGGAAAATACAGAGAAATATTGATAATGCAGATTGAAAGACTTACATCACCTAACTTTTGGCACCTCAGTCACGAGCCAAATTGTACTGAAATTTCCTATCTTGTACAAAGTTAAAGGCCTATAATGAAGTACGCTTAAGAAGCTGAACTTCATTACACTGAATCTCTTTCTCTACTTACTAAAATGAAGCCAAGTCTCTGAAAATAAGTACGTAACTGAGCTGCTACTGATTAGGTAATCTGAATGGGCCCCCTTTCTAAAGTGAGTTTTTCCTCATCCCATCTAAGAGGTACACATACACGAAATATACACATACTCCTATTTCAGGTTTGTGACACATACATCTACTGCATTCTTTGCCTATTTCCAATTTAGAGGAAAAAAGTATTTCCACCTTCCACTTGCAACAGACATATGCCAGTGAAGGTATTTTCTTCATTCTGGTTTAGTTTGGTTTTTTGTTACAAGTCAGACACCTCTGCTAGTTTCTTAAAAGGTGATACCTGCCAAAATTAACCAAATGAGAAGCAAAGCATGCCCCAATGGTCTGAAGAAGAAATCTTTTAAAACAAAGCAGGTAGGACAATCCCTAGACACTTTGCTCCCAGACGCAACTCCACACTAGATTTTTTTCCCCAGAAAAAAAAAGATCTGGTCAAAGACACTCCCACTCTTCTTTATCTGCAATCTTGTCTCCATTCTCTCCCCACAATTTTCTTCCCCTCAACAATGCCAGTGACACTGACTGCAGAACTGTGCCCTGAACTGGATCAGTGCAATTTTAAACCAGTGCTTTTTAAACTCAAATTATTTCACTAATGTGGCTGAGTGCTCAATCAGCCCAACTGCTATCCCAGCACAACTGAAGCTGTGACAAACCTTGGGAAAGGCAGAGCATTAATTTTTGGAGGACAAAACAAAAAAATAAAAAAAGAGTACAAGCAAGGAGAATTACCTTAAATTAGCTTCTTCCCCAGAAAAGCTTTAAAACCAAACCACAACCTGAAATCACCAGAAGTGTCTACAGATACAGATTATACTAGTTTCTTTCTTGCTTTAAGAGAGTCCTTTCCTTTGCAGCCAAGAAACCAACATGGAACCACATTCTCAGTTGTAATTTAACGCATTTCCAAGGAGGAAACAATTTTAGTATTCGCTTCCAAAATATTTAAAGTAATAGAAAAGCTCATTTTAACAGTATGTTTTAGCATTTGAAAATAATCTTACTTAAATTTTAATATTTTTCCTCATTTATGCGAGTACAGGGAGAAAAGAAAGAAACAACAAGCAAAGCAGAAAAGCACTGGGGGCTAGAATTTCAAAAGGGAAGCATACTTCCCAAGCTAGGAATTAAAAACAGTTACAGCTTATGCAACATATCAACTTAATACTAAACTGCAGCCCCAACATGTAGGCATACCCTGTTTAAAAAACCCAAAACATGAATCATAGAAGGGACCTTAAAGATCATCTAGTTCCAAGCCCACTGCCATGGGCAGGGACACCTTCCACTAGACCAGCTTGCTCAAAGCCCCGTCCAACCTTGCTTTGAACACTTCCAGGGTTGGGGCATCCACAACTTCTCTGGGCAATCTGTGCCAGTGTCTCACCACACTCACAGTGAAGAATTTCTTCCTAATATCTAATCTAAATCTACCCTCTTTCAGTTTAAAACCGTTACCCCCCATCCTATCACTACACTAATCCAAAACTGAAATAGAGAAGTAATAGTCTTATTCAGTAGCATTTAAGAAAGTAACACAGAAATAGTTCTATTGATATCAGGTTTTGATAGCAAACCACAAACTTGTTTCTAGTTTGGCCCGTGGCAGAGTTCACAATATTCATTCAATCTGAAATGTGTGTTACAGGTCTATTTGGTTTTAAAGAACCTAATAAAATACAGAAATGTACAAAGAAGGTCCTTCTCACACTCAAATTTAAACATTGAACTATACTTACAGAGCCATCTTTCAGATTTCTTTCATAGGAGAAGTGACAGTCCATATTTTCTTCATCTCTTGAAATAGCAAAGTTATATTTGCCAGCTGATTCTTCTCCAGCTATCAATGCTTTCTTCAGTTCTTCGACATACTTTTCTCTATTCATTTCCATGTCAGCAGCCTCCCTAGAAATTTCAGCTTCAGACACTATCAGAAAGAAACATGCAAGAAATAAATACTCATGTGTGTAAATATGTATCTGTATTTATATGTATATACAGACAGGCACTCACACACCTTAAGGGACAGGCAAATAGTCAAAGACTATTTTTCCCTTGACACGTATCAGTGTGCCAATCACTAATGGAAATGTAGCAGAAATACCATGTTTTTCATAAGAATTAAGTTCTGTCCCTTTTCTTCCTGTCTGAAAATGGTTTATTGCTACTAGTCCACAATTCTATTTGCCTAAAGTTATTCAGAATAACACTAGCCTTACAACAAAGAGTGGAATGTTTTAACTATGATTTATTGTGCCCTCTCAGTCCTCTTTGAAAGCATGTAATCTAAATCCTGTAAGACAACAGATGCAACTGTCTCCTCACACATTCTTGATCCAGTTTTCCAAGTGTGTAACTTACAACCTGAAAACAAAATAAAGTGTCAATTTACAAATTAAGCTACACTCAGACTTGAGAATCCATGTTTTACTGTTCACATACAAGAACCACTAAATGGTGATATTTCTCCAGCCTGCATTACATCAGGTTTACAAAGAAAATTTTATTCCATTCCTTTGAAGATGAAGAATGGTTGAATATGGTACAGAACAGGCCAATAAAGATGTACTGTCGTTAAGAACCATGACAGTCTTTCCTCTCTGCTTCTGATCATTTATTTCTTCCTATATCTTCTTTCGGTTAACCCTCAAACTGAAATGGCAGCTTACAAAGACTCATCATCTTTCACTAGGAGTAGCAAGAAACAGTTCTTGATTTTACCACCTGGGCCACTGGTTATTTTCCTTCCTTTTTATTTTATTCTACATACTGCATTTGAGAAAGCAAGATATGCAACAGGACATTAGTTTGTGACAGCATGAAAAAACCCCACAAAACAAAACCAAAACAAAAAAAGCAAACAAAACCATACACACCAAAAAACAGCCCAAAAACCCAACAAAAAGCCCCAAACCCCAAAACACATCCTTCACAGAACTGCAAGTGACTTAAAGTATCCCACTTAAAACCCCTATTAATAATTATATATCTTCTCTATACAAATGCCTTTGAAGATAGTTTCGTATTGAGACATGAGCCTGCACATGTACTGAAATCATACTGATAGAAATAGAACAGCATTTCAATCACACATGAGCCTGTTCAAAGTGCCTCATTTTTCTCCAATCTTCTTCTTGAGAGAGTAGCTAACCTCATATTGCAGAGGAGGCAGTATGTATCAAACCAATCTGTTCTGGTGCTTGGTTACCCCGATAGTAAAAAAGTTTTTTCCTGTGTTTAAACGGAATTCCTTGTATTTCAGTTTGTGCCCATTGCCTCTTCTTTCACTGGGCACCACTGAAAAGAGCCTGGCTCCATCTTCTTTACTGCCTTTCATCAAGTATTAATTAATACACATTGACAAAATCTCCTTGAGCCTTCTCTCCTCCAGGCTGCACAGTCCCAGCTCTCTCAACTTCTCCTAGCATGACAGATGCTCAAGTCCTTCAGTCATCTTCATGGACTGTCACTAGACTCAATTGCGTAAGTTCATGTCTTTCTCATAATGGAAAGCCCAGAACTGGACACTGCATCACGGGTCTCACCAGGGCTGAGCAGAGGGGAAGGATCACCTCCCATGACCTGCCGGCAATACCCTTCCTAATGCAGCCCAGGAGGCCATTGGCCTTCTTTGCCACAAGGTCACACTGCTGGCCCATGTTCAACTTCTTGTCCACCAGGACTCCCAGGTCCTTTTCAAGAAGGAACCTGCTTCCAGCCAGTCACCCAAGGCACCAGTACAGGCTGGGGGCTTCTTCCTCCCAAGGTATACAGTTTTGCACTTCCCTTTGTTGAATTTCATGAGATCCCTGTCAGCCCATTTCTCCAGCCTGCCCAGGTCCTTCTGAATGGCAACTCAATCCTCTGTCAACCCTTCCCCCCAGTTTTGCATCATCTGTAAACTTGCTGAGGATGCACTGTGTCATCATCCAAGTGATTAATGACAATGTTAACAGTACTGGACCCAGTATTGACCCCTGTGGTACAGGGCCACTAGTAACTGGCCTCCAGCTAGACTACATGCTACTGACCACAACCCTTTGAAATCTGGTTGAACTGGCTGAGCTTAATCCATTTTCACTGTTCATCTATCTAGTCCATAATTTACCAGTTTGTCTATAAGAATGTTAGAGGACACAGTGTTTAAACCCTTGCTAGCTGAAGCCAAAATAAACAACATCTACTGCCTTCCCTCGTTCAAGAAGCTAGTAGTTTCAGAGAAGGTTATCGGGTGGCTCAGGTATGATTTCCCCCTTGTAAATCCATACTGAATACTCACCAGCTTGTCCTTTATATTTTTTGAAATGGTTTCCAGGATTATTCTTCCAACAGTCTCTGGTTAACCAGCCTCCAGTTACCCAGATCCATCCCCTTACCCTTCCCAAAGATAGGAGAGACATTTCTTCCAGTCCTTAAAAATATCCCCTGATCCCTATTACCTTGCAAAATTAATCAAGAGTGGCCTCACAATGACATGGGACAGATCCCTCAGTACTCAGTCTCATCCAGTCCGGCGCCATGGACTCATGTACATCCAGCTTCTTAAGATATTCTCTAACCTGATCCTCCTCCAATGGCAAGTCTCCTTTGCTCCTGACTTTCCCACTGATCTGAGGGGCTTGGGATTTCTAAAGGCAAATTTTAACCAGCAAAGATGGCACTGAGTAGTACCTCAGCCTTTTCCATGTCCATTGTCACCAGTCCCCCTGCCCCGTGCTGCAGCAGGCCCACATTTTCCCTCACCTTCCTGTTGCTGCTGATTAGCCTGCAGAAGTCCTAGGTGCCCTTCACATGCCTTGCCAGATGCTATTCCAGCTGGGCTCTGGCTTTCCTAACCCCATCCCTACCTGCTTGGTCACTGTCTCTATACCCCTTCCTGGTCACCTTCCCCTGGCTTCCACTTCTTGCACACTTCCTTCTTATGTCTGAGTTTAGCCAGGAGCTCCTTGTTCATCCATGCAGGCCTGCTGCTACCTTTGACTGATGTCCTGTTCCAGTGAGATGAACCATTTTTTGAGCTTGGAAGAGGTGATCCCTGAAAAATCAACCATCTCTCCTGGACCTCTCTCCTCTCCAGAGCCATATCCCATGCAATTCTTTTAAAGAGATCCTGGAAGAGGTGAAAGTCTGCTCTCTTGAAATCTAGGGTTGTTATCCTGCATTCTACTCTGTTCCCTCCTCTCATGATCCTGAACTCCACCAACTTGATAGCCACTGCAGCCAAAGGCTGCCCCCAGCTTTGATTTACCCAGCCAGCTCTTCCTTGTTCATAAGTATTAGCTTTTGTAGTCCTCCTTGCTACACATCTCAAAATATGGAAAGCATGTAGACTTTACTGATCTTAGACTTAACTGAGCGGGATTTTGTTGTTTTTTTGTTGGGGTTTTTGCGCTTTTTTTTTTCTTTTTTAATAATAGGTCGCAATAATCAGTTAGGTCATCTCTTCACAAATACATCAACTATTTATGCCCACAAAAAAGAAATACTACCTTGCTAATCACCTTACGTGATTACCATCTCTGCAAAATCTGATAAGGCAGGTCAGTCACTAACACCCCACGCTATTACTCTGTTTATAAGACACAGGCAAACAGCTCGGTGAAAAAGGAGATGCAGGTGGCAAGAGAGAGTATGCCAATGTCACCACTGCAAGGAAACAAAGAGTCAACATAAGGAGAAATTGCCCCTTTCTGTGGAAAACCCAAGCCTGCAGATACACTCAGTCAGAAAGATAAATTAGTGGGTCAAAATCCCATTAGTTATGCCCTTGCAGAAGGCATTTTTTCCTAGGCAGATTCAAATGCATTAGGTCCTTCAAAAGCTCAAAAGCAAAGGGATGCAAGGGAACTGAACTGCTTTGGAGTTATGATAAGAAAAAAAAAAAAAATAAAAAAAGAATGGAATTAGGCTCAATAAATATGAGCAAGTCAGTCTTTGTCACGCTAAGATGTGAAAAATCAGGCCTACGGCAGTCTGAAGTCTGTCACAAAGTTCCCCATATTGTCCTTAAGAGAAAATGCTTAAAAATTAGTATTCCCTGCTCCCCTCTTCTTTTAAAGATGCAAAGATACAAGAGGAAACCTGTCACACTCATACTAGCCTAACATAAAGGACAAGGCATGATACATAGCATTTTACCAGATCTGCAACAACATAAACATTCAGCACATGTCAGAAATTGCAGAAATGTCATTATACATTAGAAAGAATATAGGAGTGCTGTGGAGCATGCATCAGAATAAACCAGAAATAAAATAACTTCACAATTAGTATTCCTAGACTGAAGAACATGCTTCTATTCCTACATTTTAAGTTGCATTATCTGTATTGCAGAGAAGGCAAAAAAAAAAAAAAATGGAGAGGTTTGGAAAAAAGAGACCAGGGAGGAGTGTGGCATATTATAACTGTATGTCCCTACAGATTTGTAAACTCAACATGTGTGCTCTTTGTAAAAGCACTGTATTCTGCTGTCCACTACAGCAGATGTAATAGACAATTGTACATAAATGTTTTTGTGTACAGCCTAATACTGATGAGCTTTAGGGCACTGAAATACTCTGAGACACCTAATAAACTGAAGATTCAAAGCATTCATATTTTGGTATTATCATTTGAAGAACATGTTACACTTTTCAAATTTATTCCTACAACCCAACAAGACATTTAAACAGAGCAAAAGTAAGCAGCAGTCCTCTTCACTAAGTCGGGGCTTAAAAAATCTTTATGAAAGGGAACACAGGACACAGAGAGGGAGAAATGGATAAAGGTGTAACAAAATCCTTTTTTCACTGCATGGACATCACAACCATCTTTTTTCTAACATGTAAAACCCTTTCCTAATACACGAAGAGGAAGTGGCTAAGACAGAGGGCCACATATATAGCCAGCTAGTACTTGTCCTACAAACAGGACTTTGAGTGCAAAGACACACTATTTAGTTGCAATGCTGCATCATTGCCTCCTTCCCTACGCATCAAGCATCTGCAGCTGGCATACAGGGACATGAACAAGAGCAAAGCCAGAACGCAGCACTGCAAACATGAAAAGACCTACAAGTAAGCAACTGCTAAGTCAAAGTCAGTTGTGTATTAATCCTCATGCATTAAGACTGACAGGTACGAATTTCAGAACAGGAGTTGGTACCGTTACAAACACTGCTGCAAAGCTGGAGGCTGTAAACTTACACTGGCCATTGCACATGCTACCAGTTCTTCCCTACCTCATTGTAAGCCAAGTGTTCAACCCTCAGTCCCAACATAACTGAACACATTTAAGTATCTTAGATGAAGTAGTAAAAGTATTTTCCAAGATTTTTAAAACTTATTTTAAGCATGAAACGGATGTTATCAGAAAGGCTTAAGACTTTAACAATTGCCAGCTGCATCTTGTTTTTTTTAAAAAACTGAAAGCAACACTTTTAATGTTCATATAAAGAATGATACAGTAGAACTACTGTCAGGAAAAAAGCTAAGCCTACAAGTCAGTGAACAATTGGGGCTATAGTGCTGGTCAACACTCATCTTGCAGAGCTAACAATCCACTACAGATAGCAAGAATCGAGTGGGAAAGAAAGGCAAGAAATTTACCTCAAAACATTTGTATTTTATTATAAAATACGGCCACCAATCATTTCCTCATTAACTAGCTTATTTCTTATACAGGACACTAGATAGAGTTGAGAGAGATAAGGCCACCTGTATGTCAGCAATTCCCTTAAGACCCCTAAAACACTACAGACAGAAAGTGGAATGCCTTGCAGTATGAGGCAAAGAGAGGCAGAAAAAATTAAGTTGGAAATACTTGCAAAAATAAGTGCTTGTCTAGAACAATGATTTCAACACTGAGAAAAATTAGATAAACTTTTAACAAAAATAATGAAGCTAAAAAACCAAAGATACTAATGTACTGTAATAAAGCACTGTGATCTTTTTTATCCTGTGGTGCCTGTACATGCTGCATGTTCCTTTATCTTATAAAACTAGCAGAACTGATCAATCATTAGAGATAAATTCATATAGCTGTAGTTCTTTAACCCAATACCAAGTACATACATCAGATCATATTGCACATTTGTGTGCTTCTCCTCCCCCCTAAGATTCACTTCTCCCCCCCCCCCCCCCCCCCTTAAATAGGATTCCTAACACTTTCCATCATCACATTAAATTTAAAAAAAACGATAAAAGACAACTCCATCAGCAACTCTCATTCACTTCCTGGTAAGTCTTGCCAAGCAAAATAATCCACAGCATGAGAAACCCAAAAGGGATTTCCCACAGCAAGAATTTTCTGACCACTGCTTTCCCTCCTCCCAGGTTTTGAATTTAGAATCTAGGCAGTCTCAAAAGTGATGTAATAACTTAGAAAAAGTGATCAAAAACACCGTTGAGTGTATGAAAACACAGATCTGTGCAGTAGGAAAGCCTCATGCACAAGAACTTCAACTCCTAATGAAATTATTCAACGGACTACAAATTCAATAGTAATTCCTTAGAAATGGATCAAATTCTTGCAGAAGAAACAGAAGCGCTCTCCTTTGGATGAGTACCCAGTGCTCATGCTAAACTGTTGCGGGTTTCTTTCTTTCAAGAGTGAGGTCATCTTGCTTTCACTGGTCCTCTCTTTTGGGAAATGATCATCCAGCCATTCTGCCAGATGCAAGAAGTTAACAAAATGAGAACTGAGTTTACGCATTTTTTCTATACTCTTCCAGTGATAGTAACATAGCTTTTAGTTAGAAAAACAACACATTTAAAGAATCAGCTTTTTGTGAATTTTAAGATGGGGATTTTAAAGTTACATAAGAAAAAACAGAAAAGCTTTTAAACAGAAAAACTAGTATGCTCAATTAGTTAAGTATTTATCAACGTTAACATCCTTTTTGTTATTTTGAAAATACATAGTTTGACTATCCTATTGTCAAATCAAGAAAGAAACACCTTTCCTACCAAACTACAGGGAACGAGCATTGAAATATATGTATTTGTCTTGTGCAGGGACTCCTAATCAACAGTGTGTTTGAAATGTTAAAAGGAATATGGAAAAGCAGATTAAATACATACGTAGACACATTTTAAGTTAGTCTTGTTTCCCAGGTTTGAAAGAGAAAAGGTAAAAATTGTATTCAGAAGAAGGTTAATGAATTATTAAGCTTCTTTTTATACAGACGAACTGTATATACAGAGACATATATATAGTTTGTACACGTGTATATATATACACACAAAGCACTATTATGTTTTTATTATATTTTTTTATATAGGTATATCAGGCCTGTTTGAAAGCTTGGCTTATGTAGGAACTGGAAAGAAGCAACATCCACTGGGCACGGAGGAGGAAGGAAGCAACTACACGAACATCTATTCTTATAATTCAGAAAAAGAGTCAGGAAAAAATATGCTGTAAAATATATCATTCTTTCCTCCCTTTGAAACATTTTTGCCACTGACAGAAGGGCTCCTGATCACATATTTGACACATTTCTAAAGGAATACACAAATTTTTCTTTTTTTCACTAGGTGTGAATGAGAGAAGCATGCACATATTAAGAGACCCATCTTCTTATTCAAGTTGCGGGGGCGGAGGGGGGGGTGCACGGAATCCCACAGGTTATCTTTTTTAATTCTGATAACTTACGCCCAGGAAAAAAATATTTTCTTGTCCCTTCTCCTTCTCAAAAATTCACCTGAGTACCAAATACAGCTGCCTTTAACAATTAAGATTTTATGAAATCATTTAAAAAAACATCTGTAATTAAATGCCTCATGAACTATAATTTGCAAATGGAATTTGCACGACACATTTGTTGAAGGATCTGGAGAAGACACATAAGTGGCACTCCAATATCACTTCAAGAAATTATATTATTGAAAAAGAAGAAAAAATTGCATATCCACATGCTAAATGAATTATTAGGTTTGGCACTCAATCTCTCTGGATTTGAGAGATCTCTGAACACATCCCAGAAGATCATGAACCTCACCTCCTCCATCACCGGGGAGAGGTAATGCTCATAAAAAGTTTTTGATGCAAGTTGTGGGTCACAGTTTAGAAAGTGTTTAAAAATAATAATAAAAACAGTAACAATTTAAAACATTTTTTTTCTTTCCATTATTACCTGTCCCAGTCCATGCACATTGACCATCGGTAAGTAGTATTCCAAAGCCAGTGCCCAAATCTTTTTTCCATGATACTTGTAGAAAATACGTTGCTTCTGGATCAGAAACTGGATGAATTCTGTTCAAAGTCTTTTCCATTTTCCAGACACCTGTTTAGGAAGTAAGATAATCTTGTTATAACCAATGGCTTACTTTCCAGACATGCTTAGCAGTTTTACATAACTAGCTTTGGAAAAAAAATTTAAAAAGATACAAATATAAGCATACTTGGAATTTTATTTTACTTTCCTCCACAAAAGAGGAGGGAAGTTTTTCAGAGAACTGATGATATTTCCAAATAGAAAACTGGATTACAATAAGTAAGGTTAAAAGAACAGTGCCGACAATCAAATATATTTGAATAGTCCCAAACTAAGAAACTAAGTGTCAGGAAGCTGGGGAACAGAAAATTGCAATATACAAGTACTTCCTCATGGCTACGTTTTTAACTTACTGTCCACTATCACCCAACATACAGCACATGGAGTATAATCCAAAATAATCAATATTCATCTGGAAGACTGCCATGTGAAAGCACGCTACTAAGCTTCACTGCAAAGCAGAGGTTGTAGTGGATGCCAGCAACCAAAGAAATTATTTAAAAAACTGGATGCTGCGGAGATCAAAATTTATGATGATACAGTGAATTTTTTGCTCAATATCAAAGCAACTTGGCAATCTGTACTTGACATAAGACCTTTTAAAGAATCCCATGTATTTATACAGAGTCTAATCTGACAATAATGAGTCCTCATGGTACTCAAGAACTTTAAAACGTCATTTGGCAATTTGCTCCACAGAATAATGAAGAAACAGACAATTCTGAAGTTAACATTGGCATACAGTATTTTCATTGAGAATGCTTCATGTTGTCCAGTACCTGAAGAATTTGTTTTGGGGTGTTCAGTTGTTTTTGGCTTTTAAATATTTTTTTTTAAGAAGAAATAAGTGAATGAAAAAGGGCTACATGTTCACTCACACGCTAAAAATAGTATCCATTGATAAAAGCAGGAAGAACGCAACTGAGGCATTTAAACTAGATGCACCAAGTACAATGATGCTTGGATAGGTTAGGTATTAAAAGCTCTACCAAGTTTTCCATCTAAAGTGTAGCAATAAGTAATCACGATCCAGCGCAGTTCAGGCCCTGAGGGGACTCTGTTCTTCAAGCCGTAGTAGAGGGAAGGTCTTTTTTTGCTTATGTACATTGAGAGCCAAATCTAGATACAGATTTAACTACCATCGGCCTCCCCAAAAGTTGGCATTTTCAGGTTAGGAGGAACAGTTTCAACTGCAGTTGACTGCACTGTGTCTGACCTTTGCTCAACTCCACACCCGACAACGTTTGAAAACGGCTTTCCCTCATCCACACAAGTGCACAGTATTCAAAGGCAGCAAAATATATGAATATAAGACTTGTCTTTCAAGCATTAAGCTGCATTAACAGCTAGGCAACAGCTGCATTGTCAATAACACAAACATTCGTTATAGATATCAATAAGGTTAATGAAACAAACACATTAACTACTTCTAATGGCTAAATAAACCACAATACAGACTAGCATGGACTAACAAATAGCATTTCTAAACAATAACAGGAACATCACATAAAGTGCCTGCTATGAATTCCAGGCTGAACTTTGGTTAAAACATGTCACTAGGCACTTCCAGCATTCCTGACTACCCATTACATTTTCATCACCACTCAAAGTGCTAACTTTATTTTTCCTGCTTAAAGCTTAAGTACACATAAGCACCATAACAATTCCCTGTTTAGAATATTTTTCCAAAAAGTTTAGGATTCAAAAACTATGGTAGGAGTAGAAGGAGATAAAGCACATACATACAGCTAAGCATCATAAATTCTCACCAACAACAGTAAGAGGGATGACTTATACTATATACATCCATAAACCACCACTGCTTATACTGTTACAGATGTCAGACTGCGTAACGAAAAAGTTACTTAAAAGCAATATTGAAAAATTAGTTTGAGTCCAAAAAAGGTCTTCTATTTCCACCACCAAGCAACTGGACATTTCTGAACATCTACAGTATGTCTGTGCACCTATAAGCAAGAACAGAAAATGAAGTATTTGGGGGGGTGCATGGGGGCCTGGAACAAGGCCTTTGCAATTAGTGATTATAGAACTAAAGCCATTTTAGAGATTTGTAGTGCACTAACTGCCTGGACATGGGTCAATAAAGAGCACAGGACAGGAAGCACAAGTAATGTCTGTAGTATGTTTAAGCACACAGGCACGTATTCTGCTTTGTCTGCCAGATTCTCTTTTGCTTGTCCTGGAAAAACACAGAGTCTCTTATGAAATATTTTCATAAAAGTCCTTCTCTGAAAGATGACATTTTTAAAAAGACTTTAATTATTCCTTTTTACTTAAAGATTGTAAAACAGTTGCACACAACCCACTCAGACAGCATACAAGGTACTGATGCATATATATAGCTCAAAAGGGAGTTTTTTCTTGTTGCATTTGATTATCACCACAAAGGAGAGCAGCATTCAGTGAAAACCACCTCTACCAGAGGCTTTCTTTTTAATGCAGACTGTTTATAACAGAAAGCAAAGCAAGAGAGTTGGATTTTCTATTTATATGATGATAAAGAGAATGAAGTGTCAGTCCTCAGTCAGAAAAAGGGATGTCAAGAGTCACAAAGGAAAGGAAATCTATTTATTTACAGATGCGCTAACAAGGTATTTCATAATAAAATGCAAAATACAGTTGTCAAGTTTTTCCACATTTTATTGCATATCTTTGAACAATTTTACAAGAAAGCATAAAGTGAAAATACTTTTTCTCTCAGTTTTTATCTCCTCCATTGTGCTCACTGACCTTTTGAGAGAAGCATTAGCTGTTACTACATGTTTAGAAACTGCCTCACAAAGCAGAGCTCAGCCTTGCTTGAGATCTCCAAGCACTGTTCCAATTCATCAGCAAAAGCTTAAGGATTCTTGGCTGTATATAATGGCTATTACTTCCTTCTCTTCAAGAGGAACAAACTTTCTTCATGGAAATTAGTCTGACCTACACGGCAAAAAAAAAATACTGTATCTTACTGCTTTTTTTAAAACTTGTTTGTAATTAAAAAACAAACACAAGTAAAAAACCCCCAAACCCTTCTTCCACAAATCTCCCAACAGCACAACTCTGTGGAAGAGTTTAATGTAGTGTAAACAGATAAATGACACACAGCTGAAGCGTGAATACAGGAAAAAATAGCAAAGGAGTTACCAGCTATTTAGCAACTAGTAATTACCACTAACAACAGAAAAAATACAGAAAATAAATCAGAGCATATTACTTATTAATTTACTGTAAAGTGAGTGCATGCACCTCATCCACTCTAAAGGCAAAACTTAGTAACATATGTACACCAGTATATTTCCAGAATCAGAATTTCAGGGGAAAGAAATTGGACATCCTACTTGAATACGTTAAGTTAGCTGTATGTTCACAGGATTCACAAGTAACTTTGTTCAACACCTTTAAAAGATTTACCGCTCTGTACTTCAAGAACTGAGTAAACTAAAACACTCTCTTTATAACTAACCTATCTCAATGCACCTGGCTCCTTACTATATTCTCTCACCATCAGCTTTCAACATGCCAAGCATACGTGACTCTTCACAGATCAAGGACTTGGGTGTAAAAGGTGATCATGATCCTACCAGAGTTTCTGCCCCAGGGTTTTTGTTGGTGGGGGAAACACTGTGCACTGCCAAAGTCTGAGAGGCACACAAAGAGCAGATTTGCCAAATCAGATTCTCCAGCTCCCCTTCCCCACATTAACACTCGAAAAAAACCCCACCTTATAAATATTTCAGTTTGGTTACCAATGAGTGTTCTCTCCGGGAATGCAGAAGACCAATAACACACCTCCAAAGAATTTGATTGCATCTATACTTCTTTAGTCACTTCCCCAGGAGAAGATGTCATATATACAAAAATTGGAGAGTTACCATAGTACCAAGGCTGCAACAAGTTAGGTTTCCCATTGTTACTGCTGACATAATTATCTCCCAAACCCTAAATGTAGATTCCAAAAATGAAAAAAATATGTACATTTCAGTCTAATATCTAAATAATGCTTTAAAAGGCCAATTATTCAACAGGATAATTCATTGTCAGAACCATCACACATGCAAAATTTCAGCCAACCGTCCTGCATGTGTTTGTCTAAGAATCTACCTTCATACATTCAAAAACCAGCCCCACTAAAAATATTATTAGTAAATTTTTAAACGAATGCCAAACCATTTCTCTGTTGTGCCTATTGTCTCAAATAATCCATTAACACTACACCTACAGCTCAAGCATAAAGAGTCACAGCTGTTTTAAGTACTCTGGGCCAGACACTCAGCCAGAACAAAATAACTGCAGATGTACTGACAAAGGCATCTGAAAAATACATGACACCTTGGGACCTGAACTTCCACAGAACTGGTCACGCAAGCTTGTAGAAGCTGGTACTGCTTTTTAAGATTTTACTAACATCCCCATCTCCACCAAGTCAGAATTTCATTATGAAAGAAAGCCAAAAATATAAAGGATGAGGGAGAGTTAAAACCTTGTTAGTTTTACCTTCCAATCTTTGGGTGAAAGGGTAGGGACACAGGTAAGAACTGCTCAAAATGGTTAAAACAGCCACCTGAATTTTGGCACTCTCACTATTTAACAGTACAGCCGCTGCTGAAGTTTATTTAAAAAAATCATTGCCTAAAACCACACTATTTTTATAACTATCCAACAAACCAAATCACCGAAATCAGACCCTCACTATTGCAGTCTAAAAAGCACCTCTGAGTCTATTAGATCAGAGGAGTACCTTCGAGTGCCGTTCAATACTCAGCAATGCTATCTCTGTAGGCTCTTTCCATTCACTGAATAAAATGAGAGCAGTCAGTACTTTCTTCCTCTCTTAATTATGATAAAGAAAAACTGCAGAGAAACTGATTGATTAGGGCCATAAGAAAGCCAGTGTTTTTCTCCTTAAGGGCACAGGAGGTCACACCACATACCCGCACCTCACCGTGCTACAGCCAAGGATCTGAGACAAGCTTGCAGGTGGGAACAGTTGAGTCCCACCCCAAATTTGTAAATCAGAGGCTTTATTGAGGCCTTCGAACAGTTGAGGATTGAGCTGTTGATCTTTAGCACTTTGTCCCTTTGGTCTTTGGCTTCTATGATCTGTATTAGGCAATGTTTCTTTCTAAGGAGAAATCAGCTGTTGGCTGGTGTGCAATTGACTGGAGTCTACTCTCTGAACAAACAGTGTACACAGTTGCTTCTGAATAAACAAGACACTTTTAAAATTGGTTTACAAAGAATTTTATATGTTGTTTTGGATAGCACTAGGCATAGACCAAAAGCCAAATCTTTTAGGCTGCTGCAACACTGCATCATTGATAATATTTTGAACTTCAGCACTTTATTTTTTTCCATGCAGACTAATGGCTTTTTTTCAAGTTGCTTGGGCTGCAGGTGTTCCAAACTTCAGCAGCTATGCATGGAAGGCTACTTACATCAGAAAGAGCTTCTCTGTCTTTCTAATGGAGCAATTAACTTAAGTGCTTTCTTGCTGAGAAAAATAGAGAGCTATCTACAGCGAGTTCAGAATAGAAAACCAGCACATACAGCACACTGCTATTAAAGTCTATAATTTGATCCCTTCTGTCATTGGCTTGACCACAACATACACTACAAATCAGAATCTAATAATCAGAAGAAAGTAGGTAGTTAAACTGGTCAGGAAAAACTCAGATTGCTTTTAAAGATTAAAACTAGCTATTAGCACATTTTCTAACATAAGGAAATAAGATAATGTCTGTATTTATTAATATTTCTAGAGATATATTTCATACAAGTTGATATTCTCTCATGTTAATTTAAAATTCCATTAACTCCAATACTTCAAGAGGAAAAGCATTAAAATATCTGACAAAAACTTCAACTATGACTCAGTTAATCTAAATATCAACCTAATAGGGACTTCCTCTTTTTTTCTTTTCTTTTTGGTAGAACAAGATTGGACCAACAAACATGAAGAAAACAATACAACATCCTTCCTATCACATCTAACAATAAGCCTCCCATTCCCTTGGCCACAGTATTTGTTTGACACTGAAGAAAGATTCAGTAATAACCTTCATCTGTAACTTAAAGATACATCTGAAGACCAAAGATGATAAAAATTTTGAAAGAGCTTTGTTTCCTAATGAAACTCAGGGGGCTAACACATTTTTATATTATATGCAACTTAAATTGTATCTAGTTGTTCTTTTAACTTTGTTCTATAGTAAAAGCACAAGGATCACAATTTTGTCAATAATGCAACTTTGTCTTGCGGATAAAGGAAATAAATCAAAAATTGGCCCTGCATATGAAGAAGTGACTGAATGACTATAACTTTGTGCAGATGGGTGAATGGCCCATTTTAAAAATTCAGTCCTGCATGACAACATTTGATCAAGAGATTTGCTTCAGGACAGCTGCAATCAGTGTTTGGTCCTCATGGACCCAACTGCAGAAGGAAAACTCACACGACTAACATTTGCACTGCTTGCTTCCCACTGTTTCATGGCAGCCACAAAAGGATTGGAAACATGCACATACTTTTTTGTGCAATTGTCCAAAAAAGAAAAAAACCAGTCTTGAGCTTGTCAGACTCCATGGGCCAACAGGATATGCAAGATTTGCCACAAAAGATCTGGAATCTACGATAAGGAACAACCCTTGTCAGACTTATTTACTACAGCCACCAGCTGAAAAATGAGGAGAAACAGAAGGAAGCAGACAGTCAACAACCTTTATAGTAGGAATCTTGCTAACAAGCTTTGATCCTAATTGTAGCCCCGAGGCAAAGCCCACCCTGGTGTCTTTCATCCTCTTGAAGTCTCAGACCTAACCCACTACCAACTCCAGGCATCCAGGCTTGCCAAGCTTACTTATAAGCATCTATATTAGGAGACAGTTTAAGCTACAACAAGGTTTTTTTTTTTAAAAAAAAAGGCCATCATATATTAAAATAAACAACGAAGTGGGCAATTATACTAGTATATACTAGCAAGTAAGGGAGTATCTGGATAGATTTCCAAAATGGACAAACATTTCTTTTTCACCCTTTTCTACGAATTCTTCCCAACGCTAACCGTTCAGTGTGTGCACACTGTCAAATCCTCACTTTCCAAAATCCCTATCAGAAAAAAACTAAGGTTTCCCTAGATAAATCAGGATACAGTAACTGCATGTTATAAACCTGTAAAAAATAAAATTAAGTCATACAACTGAAGTATTTACTGATGAAAAAGTTGATTTTAATACTGACGTTACTAAAAAGTGTGTATAGAACTGGGCAAGGATCAAAGACGACTACCAGACCAGCTTCAAGTGGGCAGATCTGGAATGCAAAGTCAGCAGGCGTGCCTAAAAGACCCAGACTCACTACCTTTGTTGCCTCTGGGAGATGCAAGCCCCAACAAATATGTTATAACTCTACTTTGGCAGTAGGTCAGCCTGGCTTTCCAAGGCCCTACACCAAAGCCAATGGTGGCATGGAGCCACACCTGTTTTGCCTTCCCTTGCAAACTGCAACCTTAGACTATTTATTAAGAAAGATAATTAATTTTCTCAAAAAAAAATCAATCTAAATATATATCAATTTACCCATAATCTCTCTGAAAAGACAGCACTAAAATAATTATATGCTTTGCAGATAAAAAACAGAAAAAGGAAACAAATCTGTACAATTCTGCCAGATGCAACTTTTGACCCTGCCGTATACAATCACTAAGAATCAAGATTCAGGAACTCCTAGTATCTTAGTCACATTTCCAAAAGTGTCTCTGCAGTTTTCAGTAACTTAGTATTATCCATTTGAGTATGGGAAAGTTGAGGAATTAAAAAAAGGCAGCATGTTTTAACCACCCTTCACCCATCCAAAAAATACCCAGATACATATGTCTTTTTGATGTATATTTGGATAACATAGTTGTCTGGTTGAGGTACAATCTGTTTTCCAAAACACTGACTTCTTTAGGATTAAGTATTATCAGGATGTTCAACACAAAACAAATCTGTCCTACAGATTTCCTTTGTTTTCTATTCTTTAGTCCCCATACAGACCTATTATAATCCCACTCAGTCTGACATGCTTCTGTAAATGTTTGACTTAACATCACTGAGCAATGTATTCCACTAAACAGTCTGCCCTTTTTTTTTAATTTGAAATAAAGTCAAATAAATTCAGTACTATTGAATCTACAATACCTCCATAGGCAAGAGTAACAAAGCTGAAACAAGGATAAGTGAAACAAAGAAATCAGTGTCAGCTAGATATGGATGGATGTAATTCTATATGTAAGATTTCTGAAGAGCTTTGAAAGATTGAGCCCAGTAACCTGGAAAAACAAGTTTCACCAAAGGTAGCCACTTCAGTGGGACAAGAGCAGATATAAATATGAAGGCTTACATATCCTCCTCTCCTCCCACCTCTACACCCAAGACTTTTCAAAGAGATGGATTATTTTAATTTCACATCCCTGTCAAATTAATAATAAAAAATAGGCCTAGACACCAAATTGCTTTATCTTGCTAAACAGTTTCCTAAGGCATTTTCTTTGAAGAAAATTCCTGCATTACCCCATCTTCACTTAACAAAAGTTTTATTATGGTTTTTTTTTTCCATTTGCTATTTATCTACTGGAAAAGGCAACATTGATCTCTCTGAAAACAAAGAGCTCACACTACTTTAATCTATTAATTTAAACACTGTAATTCATTTTGTTTCATCTGGCCCCCACAGAAAAATAATTCACAAGACATTTTCAATGAACTGGGATATTCACTTTCAGTGCACTTAAACATCAATTTTGCAACTCTTTATTCAGCCATGTTTCTCACTTTGCATTGAAAATTAATTACTTTTTTTGACGGATTAGGCTGAGCAATCAGAGTTTGAAGATAAGGCAAAGAGACATCTGTCGGTATCCATCCATACTGAACATCAGTTTCCACAGATGGGCACAGGTTCAACTTTGGTTCTTTAATCTGCTTTGAATGCCAAGCCATATGATTCAACGTATCAGGTAACATGACAGGTACATATACATAGGATTAAATTATGTCAGTGCCCCATAGTATAGCACCTTCAAAAGAGGCAAGAAACCCACAGAAAAGCGAGGCACCAGCTTACCTTAGGCTTTGTGATAACACACATTGGACAAACCAAAACTGCTGGAAAGAAGCACCAGTCCATACACGAGAACAACTGACATGCCAGTATTTTAGCAAGGCCACTGACTCTACACCCTAAGCAATCACTTACGTATCTATTAGCTTGTGGTCAGTCAGCACTACATCTACAAACCACATTTAGAAAGGAAAGAGGACATAAAGAGCTTCACAAGAGTCACTTGTACTTTTTACATCTTAAGTTCTATACATAAAAATATAAAGCTTTTCAAGACATACCAGCTCACTGCTTTTCTAAGTAGTTTTCCTGACTCATGTGGTGATTTTTTTTTCCTTACTATGGGCTAGGCAAAGAAAACCACCAAACCCAAAAAACCTACTCCCAAAAATTAAACCCTTGCCCAAGACACTTGATGCTAAGCAGGGGGTCTACTTAAGGAAGCCAGCTTTTCAATATTAGTTTTCCCTCACAACTACTAAAGAATGCTAGCTTGCACTGGAGTGAAAAGAAATTTGCAGACTAATATGAGGACACAGCAGGGGCATAGCAGTGGAAAAATGCCATTGGGACTTGAACTGAGAGGGCAGTTAAGTACTCATTAGGAAAATATAGCACAAAAGTGCTTTGATATTGCACCAGTTAGACACAGTTTTGAGATCTTAAAGTGTAAACTATTACGAGGCAAATATGTGAAGCATTGGTGTCAAGGTCTCAAACGTGTTGTTTTAAAACTGTAAGTCACTGCTTTCCCAGATAAGTTAAATCAGTTCTTATGGAATGATGACATAAAAAATTATCAGGGCAGGGCGGGAAGGAGGAATTAAAACAGAACGAAAGAGGAAAATACTTTTAAAATAAGTCTCAGTTAAGCTTAGGCTTCACTGCATGTTGGGTTGAACTTCGCTTTCATGTTGCTGGGCTTTCTGGTTCCTAATTGCAAAAGCTAAACAGAACCACTACTGCACATCACTATCTGAAATGGAACAGTGAACAATTACAATGAGACTGAACTAATGCAGGTACATCAGCTCCAACAAACTGTTTCAGTACAGTTTTAGATACAGTACCCCCACTGCATTTTCCTCGCCTTCAATCTTACAAGTACAGTTATTTGTTTTGCATCATCAAGTACCAAAATCACAACACGAACATTGAATTAATAGTATGTACTAAAAAAGTCCTCCTCTACCTTATTATTTAAAGAAGAGGAAAAAAACCATCTATTTTTAGGATGGTCAAGGTTAATAAAACAAATCCCTGGAACAGACAAGAGTAAAAAAAGATTATAAAATATAAAGCATAGTTTTCATCTATATACTTCCCTGACCAACCAAGGCAGAGGAAAAAAAAAAACTTCCTAATATTGTCTTCAGGAGATTATGAAACATAAGTCAAGTAGGTCTATTACCAAGACACACATGAGAATGCTTCAACTAGTTCCTTGCCTCTTATCTCCAAAAATAATTATCCTCTATGACAGCAATGCCGAGCTTTCACTGACATTAACACTTCTGCCCAATCTCTGCTAATGCCTATGGCCACTGTGTGCTGTACTCTAAATTAATGTTAAGTTTCACAGCTGGATAAATGTAATGTAAGCCCACACAATACAGTTTGCTGCCTCCAACTACTGTCTAAGCTTCCCTCATTGGCTCAGTGAACACAAATCTTTCCTCAGGTTTTTGTGAAGTTTCCACCATAAGCTCGACACAGCTGACGGCATTTGGAAAGCCCCGTGCTCCTTCTTTCCTGTCCAGCTACTGTGCTGAAAAGGGGTGGCCTCTAAGATCCTTTTGTAGACCTGTAAACAAACAATCCTTTTCATAATCATTCGAATAATTTTTTAAAAACAAATGCAGCCAGTGATAGGATATACAGCCTCACTTTTCTTCTAATTGCATTAATTTTCCATCCCAAGATAGCAAGCAATTTGGCTGATGTCTAGATCAAGAACACAAAAGTTCTCAGTTTCTGCACTCTTAAAATCACTTAAGATCAGTCTCCCTTTTTTACTATTTAGTTTACAATCTTCCCTCGATCTGTCTGCTCTGTTGGAGGACACCCCTTCCCACAAAACTCACCTAGAAGTTTCCAAAGCAGATGCAGAAATATTCCAACAATTTTCCAAACTTTGGAAATTTTGACTATTTAAGCAAATATTTTTTTGTGAAATTACTAGTATGCCTCAGATGACAATAACACCAGAGGCCCTTGCTTAGGCAACAAAATGGCCTCATGTTGTGCCAGGGGAGGTTTAGATTGGATATTAGGAAAAACTTCTTCACCAAAAGGATTGTCAAGCACTGGAACAGACTGCCCAGGGAAGTGGTTGAGTCACCATCCCTGGAGGTACTTAAAAGTCATGTAGATGTGGCACTTAGGGACATGGTTTAGTGGTGGACTTGGCAGTGTTAGGTTAATGGTTGCACTCGATGATCTTAAAGGTCTTTTCCAAGTTAAATGATTCTATGATTAAATTTTTTTCAACTTTTCCTGTAAGATATGTTCTTTATGTTGGTCAGATTTGACTGTGTTAGATTAGCAGACAGTAATTTGTTTAGTAATTCTCTTCTAAATTTCGCCTTAGCTTGTGTCAACATGGTACCATACATAATCCAGTAAGTCTTTTATTATCTGACATATCTTGGACAGCACTCCTTATTATTATATTACCTGATACAAAGTTCCACTAACAATCTCCAAATTCACCGGAGCCTTTTGCCACCTTTCCTTTTATTTATCTCATGTATAGAGACTAAGGAGGTGGGGAAGACTAAAATCCTCAAAGACATCCCAATTACAATCAGTAGGAGGTGAAGGACACTGTTTCTTAACCCAGAAATGGGACACAGCTCAAGTTAGCAGAGGGACCAGGGATGGAACTAGAGCAAACCCTACTTTTGGTAAAAAAATTTTCATTTCATGAACCGTTTAATGGTATTTTACAATAGCTTTCTAAATTGGATTCTTTGTTATTCAGTGAAGTTAGTCCAGATCATAACTTAAATGTGTATGCACATTATTTTACATGTTCTCCACAATAACAGCAAGCACTACACACTTTTTTGCCAAATATAACAGTGAAGAAATCACAGCTGCATCCTATTAACCTTGAAGACAGAAATAATGGTTTGAGACCTTGAAAAATCTCACCCTAACCTCCCGGCTGTTACACCTACTCTTCAAGAATGTGTGGTTCTTTTTCATTTGGGGTTCCTGAGCTCTAACATAACCCCTTAAAAACATTCTTCACCTGCTGCTAAGCCCTAGGTGACAAGAGGTAAGGATTAAAATTTCTCATCTTCAAGTGGCACTGAAAAATAACAAGGACATCAGAAACAGGCATTGAGACAAAACAGCAAGTGACCCCGTAAGGCTCATTGCACACGCATAAGCATGTAACATGTCATAGAGTGAAGCCAACATGCAGTATAGTAAACCATTTTAAATTATGTCACCCATACTGAAATGGAAGTTTATTGGTCAAGACAGACCACTGTAAGCTATCCAGCGTTATTGCAAACCTGCTGGCAAGACAAGACACCAGCAGCAGCAACACTGGGATTGTTTATGTCAGAAGAAGAGCTGGGGTCACCTGCATCATGTACTGTATAACAAGGCCATGACACCAATTTTTTTTTTTTTTAACAACAAGCTGGAGAGCCTTGCTAAGTTGTGCAGTAACCCTGGCATCAGCCCATCAGTTGTATATGACTTAACCTTTTCTTTTTTTTCTTTTTAAATAATACTTAATGGAAAAGTTTTGTTTGGTGAGTTGTAAGTAATGACTTAGATATACTGGTTTTAGTCTAGAGAAACACTTGAAATCAATGGAATTTAAATACTGAGACAATTTTGAAAATCCTTTATGCACCTTTGTATACCATAATAGTGTTTAAAATCTCACTTGCTGGGTTTAGTTCTCAAGTACTTCACCAACAGATACATTAGAATCATCTGGTAGATCCAAGATGCTGCTATTCTGCTATTTCACTATCAATGTCCAAATAACTCCTGAAGTGGCTGTAATACCACAGCTTCATATAGGAAATTATTCTAAACACTCTATGTAACAGCAGTCAAAAATGTTGAGCATACAAATTAAAAAGGCAAGTGCTTTCTCTCTGCAATCTGGACAACGTAGCCACCACCATGTGATCCAACAAATAAAGGCATCCCAGACTATAAACTCAGTATCTATGTATCCCACATCAAGTATAGCATAATAGCTGGCATATTCATCCCTCCCAGTCTTTCAAGACTCTAGTCAACTCCTATAAAACACCAGCCTACACAACGCATGGAGTTTTATGATACTGATAGAGGACAACAATTCACGTGAAACCTTCCACAAAAAGCAGAAATTTTAAGGTCTAGGAAATCCCATCGTTATATGAACATTCCTTACCATACATCACCCGACACAGTAAGTTTCTATAAAATGTATGGTTACAACACTATGTTAAAACACTCTTCCCAAGCACCTCTGATGTGAAGACCGAGTATTCATTCTTCCTCAGAATAGCTGCAACCTCCAAGCATTTTATAGCTGTTGTGGTTCATCCTACTATAGTGAATATCGTGTGCACTTTTGTTAGGTAACAGAGGGAGGCAGGAAATGGAAAGAAAGAGGAGCCATACTTAAGTGTAGACAGCTTTTTTGCCAAATGGTATTAGCAAACAAAATGCCATGTTCCAATACCTTTGCCAGCATAAAGAACGCTACCTACCCACTACATGTTTGCCTGAGTAACACATATTCCTCACGTTCTGCCGCCTCCTTATTCCAGTCACAGAGCTAAACGAAATTGTAGCTGTAGCAGCTGTGCAAGTAAGTTTTTATGCATTCATGCTTGTAGTTGAAGATACTAGGAACAACAGAAGGGGATATGATGTAAAAGCAAAAAAGAGCATTATCAGCTTTTCCAATCATTCAAACTACCATAGCTCAGAAAAAAGCCCTGCATTTCTATCTTATTTGCAAATGTTTTTTTCACCTCATTTATACACATACACTTTTGTTATACACAAAAATTTACTTATACAGATGTACCTGTCACATCAGTCACCTGCCTGTGGTGTTTTTAAATTATCTCCTTCAATCTTCCTACTTCTTATGAAAGCTAAGAGACACAACAGAAGCTAAATACCTAGCCTCCCACATGCAAGTTGACATTGTTTTGTTATAATTCTTCCTGCATTTGAAAACAACCTAGAAGCTTAATATCTGAAACCACCTTCTTTACCTTTCATTATACACACGAATTCCTTGGTATGCTCTACTGCTTCAACACCCAGCTGAACAGTAGGCAATCTCTTCACTGGCAAATCACACTACTAAAACATTTCTTAACACGCATGCACCACAAAGCACAGCCAATACCATTAAACCTCCTTTAAAAAAAAAGGCCACACAGAAAACCAGTATTCATCATATGGTTTTAATTACCTATTTGAATATTGCTATATAGATCAATATAACTGTTTAAACTTCTGATTTATTTTGAGATTTCAGCAGACAAGAATGCAAATCCAGCCAATTCCTGTAGACACTACCAACTTACCTCAGCCACTTGTAGTTGGTTTTCCATGACAATATGTTAATTAAGAGAAAAAAATACAAGGAAAACTGGAGTACCACCACCTGAAATCTTCTATTTCAATCAATATGCTACGTGTATCACAGCTGTATCCCAGAAGATATTGTCATGCTAGGTACACTATCTTTAAAATGATGCCACTAAGGCTCCCACAAGATCATTAATGATTCAAATGGCGTTTCTCCCACAAGAGCAAAATACGCAGTTGAAAGCGTTTTAATACAGCATGTAATCAATGAAAATTCTTCTTCAAATAGTTGAGACTGTTGGAAACTTCACTTGAAAATTAAATAGTTAGGGTAAATGAAAAGCATTTTTGCCATGATCTGCAACGGATTTCGTATGTGAGCTTACCAGAAACTATCAAATTAGATAACAGTATGTAAGAATTATCATATAGGACGTGTTTGCAAACAAAACTACTTAAGTAGAGTAAGCTAGCTGACCACCTGGAAGTGGCCTTGACTACAACGTGACTGAGAACTGACAGCTGCAGCCTGCTCTGCAGTTACAGAAATAAATTCTCAATGTCAGTAACTAACCCACATTGAGAAACCAAAAGTGCAACCAACAAGAGAAACCAAACCAGTTTTCTTTTTCCAAATCAGAGACATATAAACAAGTTCAAAAGTATTATTGCCTCTAAAATGTAGGGTCATGGTAACCATTAGAGGTTGAACTGGTTATAGCTGTAACTTCTTTCACTTTAGAAATCTACCTTAATGTGACATCAGTCGAACACTTCAACATCAGGCTATACTAGATAATAAGGCTGGGTTTAGAACTGCCTTTCTGCATTTTAATCGAATTCCACTTTTCATCCAAAACCTCCACATATGAATAAAGAAATTGATTTGATGAATGTAATTCACTAACAAAACAGGAGTAATAAGTATGAACATGTTATGACCAAATGACCATGCATCTCACTGATTACCTATTTAATCAATGGACAAATTTGCAAATTAATGAACCTTCATAGTTACTAGACTTACACAATCTCAAGAAAAGTAAGAAAAAAATCTAACATCAATATAATGTCTGAAATCCACAGGACAGAAAAACTAGTTGTATAAGAAAACCCATCTTAAGTTCTACATCTGCTTATGTTGAAAAATGGTCAAGTCATTTTTGTGATTATGCAGCTGAAACTACAATTTTACAGAGAACTCAAAATCGCAGTTACTACTGCAAATGAAATTGGTCTTTAGAAGATAGTAACAGCAATGTAAGTGGATTGTGTACGTTTGTTTCAGTTGCATTAGAGTACTTTGTTTTAGTAGAATACTGCCTTGATTCTACTATACAAACAAATATTATACGCATACTCTCATCCTGCAGCCTCCTACAGCAACTTCTCGAAGTATGTCAAATGTTATGCCACCTTCTTCCGGTAGGATGAAAAATTTGTTTCCCGTTACCAAGGGAAAAAGGAAAACCTGTCCCGCACTCAACATTCAAGAAAAAACAATTTGGCCCCAGTACCGAAAGATACAGAATGACAGAGACCTCAAAAAAAGCACCATTATCTTTGAAAAGGTTAATGCTTTTCAAGTTCTGTAAGATAAAGTGTACTTATAAAACAGGAACAGATTGTTCATAGAACTTCAGAACAGAGGTCTGTCGTGACATCAACACCTAGCACCTTACTCTAATACAAAATAATCATGATGTTCTTCCACAGAACTGGTCAGAACGCATGTATTCGTCACTTTACTGAAGTCTCTCACACAATCAAAGGTAATTTGTTAAAAAAAAAAAATTATCTCCTGATTTAAAAAACAAATGCCGCATCTTTTTCAGGGCGAGCCAAAATGAAGGCCTATCCCTTTCATACAGCTTGAGCAGGCACTGTCAAAACCAGCTGCCAAATGCAAGAGTCACCACGGATTTTGGTTGCACAGGCCTCTCTTATATGCAAGTTCAAGCGGCCAGCCATGTAGAAAATTTAGCTCTTTTATTAAGTTTGTGTCTTTAGTCACAGAAAAATATACTGTGGTCATGACAAGGAAATACACTACCTTTATCCAAGTATTTTCAACGTGACTTGAAGTGTTAAGTACAATTACAGAAAAGGAAAGAAGATGAAAACCTCTACAAGGAGAGAATGCAAAACAAGAGCAACAATACACATGACCAGACTGGAGCAGAAAGACCAGACTCTGCTTGCCCTACTCCCTCTCCTCAACTACCTCCCGAAGGGAAACCAGTCTGGATTTTCCCTACGGAAGAACAGGACCCTGGGTTTACCATTAAAAGTAACTTATTAAAAAATAGCCTCATTAAGGCGTTCCTTATGTTCTTTACGTTTCACTAGCAAGCGGCTCACCCCCGCCCGCAGGGACCGGGGGCCTGAGCGGTGCCCGGAGACAGGGCCGCGGCCCCGCCGCCGTGCCCAGCGGCACCCCCCGCCCCACCTCAGACAACCGGCCCGCACCCTGCCCGCAGGCAAACCGCGGCCGGGGCCGGGCGGGAGGCGCGGGACACAGGACCCCGCGCGTCACCCGCAGGAAAGCGACAGCACGAATTAAAAAGACAACAAAAACAAAAAACACTTTTCGCCGACAGGCGAGGACCGAGCGGCCGCGCTGCTCGGGGCCTGGCAGCGGCGACACTGTGCCCGGTAAGTACCCGGGAGAAGCAGGGCCGGGCCCCGCCGCCCGCTCCGAGAGGCTGGGGCTGATATCAGGTCAGCTAAGGGGACGGGCCCGTTCGCCCCGGCGGTAGTTGACGGTCTCGCTCGCCCCGGCCCCACCGGCGGCCGCCGCCTTCACGGTGGAGGGGGCGGGGCGCCCCGACCTACCTCCTCCTCCTGCTCCCACACCGCCGCCCGCCGCTTCCGCCTGCCCGAAAAGGCCGCGCTCCCGGCGGCCGCGCGGCAGCCAATGAAGATCGCGCTCGCCCTTCCGTCCCGCCTTCCTCCGGCCTCTCCTGCCAATCGCGGTCCCTCACATCGGCAGCTGCCAATCCCGGCAGTGGCCCCGCCCGTGCCCTTGAAGGAGGGGGCGCCCCGTGGGCGCGCTTCCGCCCCGCCCCCGCCCGCCGGAAGTGTGATGTGGCCGCGAGCGGGTCGCCATGGTAAGCGCAGGGCGGCTGGGCGGGCGGGGGGCGCCTGCTCCGCTCCGGGGTCGCTGCGGGACCGGCCCTGGCCCACCGGCACTGCCGGCCTCCGCGCCGCCCGGCCAGCCGCGTCTCTGCCGAGCGACGCTTCCCGGGCCCGGTGGCGCCCCAGAGGCCCCTCACATCCCATCCCATCCCAGCCGGGCCTTTGAACCCCCTCACAGGCCGAGGCCTGAGGCCTTCGCGCCGCCGCGGGGTAGCGAGCCCGCGGGAACGGAGCTGTTCCAGTTCCACCCTAAAGCCTGGCTTAGCAGTTGGCCTAGCAGTAACGCAAACTGGTCGTGCCTGCGCCCCCTTGGTGCCCTTCCGGCCCCCAGCCTGACACCGTTTTCCGCCTGTACCGGCTTAGTGCCGGGTTCTCCTTGAGGCAGTAGTCCTTGCTCTGACCTGCGGTGCATTGTCTGTCAGGGCAGTATTTCTGTCTCTTCTGACCTTCTCATTTAATGGGTGTGGTGTTTGATGTCTTGTTTCTTGAGCAGTAAGCTGAATCCTGACATTGACCGCTGTTCTCGTTTTTTAGGAATAGCGTCAGAGGCCTAGGTTGGTTTGCTAATGAAAAGTATAAATGGTGTGTGTAGAGCTGACCTAGAGGCTTATTAGCATTGCCAGTTATGTTTTATATGGTTTCTGCCTTTTTTTCATTCTATGCACAGAGCATATAAATGACAGATTTATATTTGGGTTAGGGTTAAAGATGTGCTGTGAAATAATCTTTCTCAGCTAAGGCAAAGATCTTTATGTGAGCAGTGCAGATACATGTTTTTAAAATTAAAAGGAAAAACAAAGGAATAACCAAGAGAAGAGAAGGTTTCCCTGTGCAAATAAACATTTGTACATAACTTTTACTTCAATACAGAGTTATTTTAAGATAAGCATTCTCAAATTTTTTCTTAGAATCACAGAATGGTTTGGCTTGGAAGGGGCCTTTAAAGATCACCTAGTCCACACCCCCATTGCCATGGGGAGGGACACCTTCCACTAGATCAGGTTGCTCAAAGCCCCATCCAGCCTGACCTTGACAGGTTATCCATCACCAGTGATGATACTGTGCAACTTCCACTAAATCTTTTTGTACTTCCCACATATTTATTAAAAGATTAATATCTCTTGAACTTTCTTATGGTTCAGTTCAAAAAAGCTCCTAGGCTCCAGATCTTGTCACCAGCAGGAAATTGCTGGAAGTTGCTCACCTGAGCATTCCTTGGCAGATCTTTTAGATGAACCTGTTCTAATCTGTGGCTTCAAGCAGTGAACAAAGGGGTTTCATGATAAGAGGCATAGATTATCTCAGAGGATCTAAAATGCACAGAAAACAAGAGACGAAAGAGAAATTAATACCTCACCTCTAACCAGTGCATTGGAAAGGTAGATCTAACGAGTGCATTGGAAAGCTAGATACTATTGAAGTATAATATCACCTTACTGTTCTTCGTAGCACTTAAAAGGATTTGAGATTGTACAAAAAAGGCAAGAGAACCTTGATGATCAGTGAGACATTTACGTTGCTCAGTTTAGCACTTATCTAGCAAAAAGATTATGGCAAGCATACGAGATCTTGTGAGAATTTTTTTCTCCACTTGTCAATGTTGCTTGCTAGTGTTTACTCTGTCTGCTTCAAGGAACCTGAAGTAAGATGGAATCTATTAATGAGATTTTTCTCGTGATTTTATGTCAAAGGAGGTGAAAATAAGATTCCCCAGTCTTGTGGTGTTTGAATTTCCTCAGGGAAAATAATAACCCTCATGGCATATCCAGGACTTTGTGCTGCCTCTGGTGTCATGGCTCTTTAGAAAAAAAGTTGTTGTCTTGTGGGATTAGCAGTCATGACCGGTAGTGAATGACACTTTCTTCTGAGCTCACACTTGACTGTGAGATGGGAAACAGCTGCTGTCTGTGTATTGTCAAATGGAAGAGAGTAGAACTACACCTCCAATTCGTTCTCTTTCTCCAAAGAAAATGAGCTGCAACTGTGGCAAGCCAGTAGCCTTGTGAATAGCATCATTTTTGAAGCATAATTTCCAAAGGACTTTATCCTTTGGAACTTTCCATCCCATTGTCTCCCAGGTTTCCTTACCACATCCTTACTAAGTAAGTCAAAACTTGGGCTGGGTGAACAGCCAGCTGCTGCCAAACAATATATATAAGCTGGCTTCTACCTGTCTTCTCCTTTATGTGAAAGCACAACTTGTGTTTATTATTTTCCTGTTTACTGCCAGTGGGTAGAAAAAAAAATACAATTTTAACTTAAACCAACTTTGAAAGCAGGTAGAAGCCACTCAATGGATTAAAAAGTTACTGGAAACAGAGGAGATGCAGTATCATGACACAGCTGCTTAATTTATTTAGAAGGAGAATATGTATTGTTCAGTGATGTCCACAAATCATTGTGTCAGTTTATCCTGTCAACTTTTGAAATTTTGTATTTGAAAACTCACCAAACTTTTCCTAGTGGGGTTGAAAAATTTGCCACACAGATGTGGTTTGGTGGGAAAAAGGGAAGAAGCCTAAAGTAACATTAAAATTAATGATGAGCCTCTCACCTGCTGAAGGGTGGTCCTCACTTTCCTTTGTAGCAAAAATGTGCAATCGCAGCCAAACATGAATACACGTACAAAAAACATCTTAATAGATAAATTTTGTGTCTGTAAGTGCAATTTGGTGATGAAGAAAATAAAGAATTGCAGAAAACTTCATGAAGATGGCTTCTTTCCCTTCACCCTCTGGTTAAGACTGACCTTGAGCTCTACAGTACTGCTGAAAAATTGATTTGGGAGCTTACCATAAGGACAAACATTTCTGTCACAATCTTTGTTGCTGTCTTAGAATGGTGTTTATAGAAGGAAGGGGGATTGCTCATATAACCAACTGTAAAAACATTCATTAGTAAATATTGATCCAAACCAAGCTCTCGGATATAAACATACCACAATCTGAGACACTGTTCTGCAAAAACAGCTTTCAGGAGTCTTCAAGTGCAAAATTTTGTCTTTGGCTTATTCAGAGTTACAAGGAGGAATCAATCCTGATTCAAATTTGCTGATAGCTCTGTTTTTATCATGGCCTAAAGGTAGATAGGATTAAAAACATCTCCTAGTTCATCTTACAGTCTTAAGGTGTCTTTGTATTGTGAATTTATTTTACAATAATGATGGACAACTTTTTGCATGTCAGTTTTATAATGCCATCAGGCACTGAATTTTTTGAATAAGAAGCAATTAGAATTTCAGGTGGTTACAGCTGCAGTAACAAATTTTTCATCTGATAAAGCCTTTCCTACCCAGCTAATCTGATTTTGCTGGGAATCTGAGGATTTTACTCCTACACCAAAGCTGTAATGCAGGAAGGTGCTAGGACCTCCTTTGCCACCAACCGTGCAACAACTGACTCGCATCCCTGTACTCGATACTTCTTGACCCCCATGGCAGCTCTGGCATGCCCCTAGCAGTAGGAGCAAACACTGCTGATTGAGGAGAAAGCAAGAAGGATCTGCTCTCGGGACACCTTTCCTCCCATCAGAATAACAAGCTTGTCAGAGAATTGAGGTGGAGAGAGGAAGAGAGAAATAGGAGATGCAGTGTGGCTAGGTAGGGACAGTGTAGTATGTTGTTTACTACGCTAGTATTGCTGCTTAGTAAATCTCATACCATCTGTAACTGCACTTGTTAATAGTAATGGCACTGTGGAGTAGGGATGTTGTGAGTAACTACTTGAAATCTGAAGTACAGATACTATTGTGTCAGTTTACAAGAAGATGTGAAAATACATCATTGATATTTTGCTTCGGTGATTATAGAACAGAGGAAGCTATTTCTTCTGCCATTGTGAGATGCAGCTCTTGATCTGATTTGGGAAGAGTAGGATGTAGTGAGTCTACTTCTACAAATTTTATCACATACCTGAACAGTCCAGCAATGAACAGTCCAGTTGTGAGAAACTATTTCTTTGCTGAGTGACAAGCAGTTCTTACTAAACATCTTTGGCATTCTGTCTACTGTTAAACATCTTAATTTTATTCAGGTATAGCATGAGAAGAAGGGATCACATTTTTTCTGCAGGCCATTTGAAATTAATAATGAGCTGATTATCCGCTGTAGATTTTCCAGTCATGATCCAAACTCGTAAGTTGAACAAAAAACAGTGTTGCCATTAAATAGTCAATGTGACAATTTAATTTCTTTGATTGGCTGCAGCATGAGACACCATGCACATTCACTGCAACAGCTGCAGTATTGAATACATTTTTCTGCTGATGCACAAAGCTTGGTGTTCAAACTCACCAGAAGTTTTCAGTTTCAACTTTGTAACCAGGGAAAGAAGGTGGAAACAGCTGCCATCTTGCTAAAAATGTTACCTGTCTTACAGATGTTAAGAATCCAAACCATGCAGCTGAACTCTGCCAAACAAGAGACCTGCAGAGGTTGCCCAGCACCACGGAGCATCCAAGACTTAGCAGAGCTTTTCATTATTTCTTGACCAATGTAAATTCAAAGATAAGCTTTTTGTTCAGCCTTGAAAACAGAAGGAACATACTATCCCTTTACTGCGTGCAGCAACTTCTTAGGCTTATTGTAAGGATGTTCAGGGTTTGAATTGCATAGGCTTTCTGTGGGGATAAGAGACATTCAGAGAAATAGAAGGCATGTGGGTTTTTTCCTGTTGTGCTATGGAGCCAATCTCTAATTAGTTTTTGATTCTTGCTTGTGAGTTTGGTGTGATAGTAGAACTTTCACCGTAACATTATTTTCTTAAATTTATCAGACAAGGGCAGATGGAATGTCAGCTGTATCACAAATGTCAAAATATTCAATATGACAAAGCAAAAAATATTTCAATATCTTCTTTTTTGAGAACTTTGACTTTATTCCATGTCCATCTTCAAATTCCTGTAGTACCTTCTGTTACAAACTCATGGTTTTTGCACACTGCTTTTATTAGAGTAAGGATGTCATCTGATTCAAAATATGCTGGCATGGTAGAGTGACTCTTACCTCTTCCATTCACACACACAGTTTTTACTGTTTCTTAAGATTCTCTGGTAAATTTGAGGTAAACAGACTAAGTTGTGGTGTGCAACTTCAGGAGGAAGAGTTAGATTATTTGACAGAAACTGTGCTGCCCAGTTATCAAAAGCACGTGGATAGTACAAGTTTATAATTAGCCATATACACTTCGATGAACAGCAACAGAAGCCAGAACATAATCATTATGGGAGAAGATGTCGTTTTCTTTACATGGATAATTGTTGTTCTTCTGTTTGACCACATGCTACAAATCTCTAACATACAGATTTTTAAGGCAGGAGAGACGAATGAGCTACAAATCAAGATTTATGTCCTTTTAGAGAGCTCTGTGGCAATAGCTGAATATCACCTACTCTGTTTATAGTTCCAAAAGTTACCATTAGGTCCCCTGTTACTCTGAAGAAAATACTTCAGCATCGTAAAAAGAGGAGTATAGAAATTATTCCTGTTATGTAATGGGGAAAGAGAGTGGAGAAAAAAAATCTCTGTAAAATTGCAAACTATATAATCTGCAAAGAAGACGTGGAGGAAAAGATATCTTAAGCTTTTACTGCCACATCTAACATAAGTCTGTGTTTGTTGAGTAAATATATGGACATACACACCTATGTGTTACAGTAACCCTGATAAAAAAGCTTAATATTCTAACTTTCACTTTGTTTTTTATTGTAAGATCTTTTGGTGAAATGCTGCATCTGCCAGCTGGTTACACCCAAAGTTCGATTTTGGAACTGTTGTCTAGGTATTGGGGCAAAGAAGAAGGGATTCAAGTGAGCATGGAATGTCAACATTATCACCATGAGGTGTCATTTCAGTGTTGGTCTGTGGATTTGAACTGCGGTAAAAAACTAAGTGTGTTAAAGTCAAGAGAGCTTTTGCAGGAGAGGACAACTGTTTCCATCTGTTAATTCATCGTCTAATTGTTTAAAGAGATTGATTATGTTTTAAACAGATGTGTTAGTCTTCAGTTGACTGGAAAGCATACGTGTTAGTTCCTATGTGCTGTACTTGCCATTTTAATTAACAACATTCTTCAACAAGTATCTAGAGGAAAGATCCCCTATTCCTTTAATTGAGCCTTAGCCTAAACTTTATGAATGCAAAAATACATATTTTAGACAGAACTTTGAATATTTTAGACAGAAATGTGAATGAGCATTAAATATTTTACTTAAATTCCTGGGAAACTAAATACTGGGGTGAATGTGCAGTAAACTTAAAGTAGAAAACCCTATTCATGCTGGAGCAACCAGTAACTGCTAACTGGATGGTATTTGCATACTTACTAAGCACAAACCAGTTTTGTCTAAACACCTCTTGCTTAGTTCTTCACTGTAGTTTTGCCAATAATCACTTCAAACTTAACTGATTTGCAAGTTTTGTATTTTTCCTCTAGTTCTAATTAGCATGCCACTTTTACAAATGCTTATTTTCCATTCATTTTTATGAGATTACATTTGGCAGCAGTGGGAAAACAAATTGTTTCGGAACAGGTTAGAAAATAATGTAATTATGTGCATGTTTTAGTGAACTTTTAGCAATTGCTTTGACCTTCAGGTTGGGAGTACGACATATTTTATTTCCTATTATTTTTTTCAATATTATACTCCTAACAATTAGATTTAGACTGGGGAAATAAGAATTGCAGTACCTCATGGAAACCTTAGATAATAAGCATTTTCTCTTTCGGCTTTTTAAGGACTTCTTCATTAAAATTTCATATAGATTGATTTCAAATTTCTATGATGGGGTTTGAAGTATACATTACTATTTTAATGTAGGCTTTTACATTTTTATCAGCTCTTGCTTAACCACAGTTTAACTACAGTGTAAGCTCTTGCTCACACTTTGTTATGAGAAAGGCAGCTAACCGATTGGATGTCAGCATTTGTTTCTTTGGTTCTAGAGAACATAATCATCCATCAATTTTATAGTATTGAGGAGGATAAAAGAAAATAAAACTGTTTTAGAAAGACTCTGTATTCTGCAGCATATTATACTAATGCGGCTATCACTTCTTTAGAATATTCCAATAATTTATCTGTGTTTGCCCGCATAAATTGATTATTGTAATAGTAACCATGGGGCAAAGTTTAACAACTTGCTGGTGCTACAATGGCCTCTGTTTTTATTGCACACACAGATGAAATCATGGTCACGCTGCAATCAGAGATGGAGTAATCATTTTGGAAAAGCTGGAAGTCTAGGGAAGATTAAGCTTTGGTTTCAGTGTCAAGTCTGTTGAGATAAACTGGGAGAGCTTTTGGTTTAGGCTTTTTACCAACCTGGAGGGACAACAGTATTGGGTTTATGCTCTCCTCCTGTATGTTTTTTTTTCCCCTAGAACTGTGGTATCAGGTGGTTTATTTTAAATGAAAGCATATGACGCAAAGGTAAATTCAGCGAGTCCTTCCATGACACATCTAGTTGCATCAAAACTTACAATGTAATTTATTATAGTGCTACCCAAGGGTTGCATCACTAAGTGGTTCATAATTCTGTGGCGCTGTCTGCAAACACATGGAACAAAACAGTATCTGAATCAGAGAATGTAGGAGTGATGGAGCGAATAAAAAGTACAGCAATAGATACAGTACAAAGTCTTGGCTATGGCTGTTATTTTCACTGTAGAAAAAAGTTTAGGATCAGTGTACCTGTTATGGCTATGTCTGCTGAGGCTGAAAACACATTTCCCAGTGATCACTAGAAGTTAGGCAATCATCTGAGTGTGCCCTACCTTTCAGCACATTGAATTAAATACTCTTATAAAGTGCAAGAGTTGATAACCAGAACTCTGAGCTGCCTCTTTTTTTTTTTTTCTTCTCTCCATGTGTAGAAAATTTAATGCTGACTAAATTGCAGGAGTGACAACATTGTCTATAATCAGGTTGACAGGGGTTGTGCAAATGTTATTGCACACCAAGATTCCCTTTCTCAGCCACATAGGAAATTTTTCACTCTAAATCAACACTTACTAAAGTATATTAAACTTTAGTTTATACTTGAGTATATTGAACTTTTATTACCACGTACTATTCCATAGATTTCTTTTTACTCCATCTGCAAGATCTTCCTTCCCTCTCTCCTCACCCCAGAAAAAGGAGCTGTTGCACTATCTTCTGCTCCTGTGTTGTAGCAGATGGTATCTTCCAGAGGCAACTGGAGACTGTTTCTTTCCTTATAATTCCTTATAATTCCCTGTTTTGCCCCAGTGTCCTCTGTGCTGACAGCTACGCTGTTCAGATGAGGACTGGGATGGGAATGCATTCAGATGTCTCTAGCTGTAAAGTTAGTCTTCTAACTACCATATATTCGCATGAGTATTTCTAACATATACCACCACTGCTAATCTGAACACAAGAAAACTTTAAAGAGTATTCATTCTTTATTTCTATGGTGTATTATATGGAATTATTTTTACTAAGATACGATATGATCAGGTAAATAATATTGAGGCTTTTTTTTAAGGTCTAATTTTGGGAAGCATTTAAAAGAGCCTTTGGGTGTGTAGCTCTCAAAGCAAAAATCCGTGGTCTTGAATTACTAAAGACCTATGAAAAAACTTGCTCTTGCAAGTTCTGCTGGATACAATACCTCCTTAGTGCTGCGGGTGATGTGATAGTGCTCCACAACTACCTGGAGACAGCACACAGGAGAGGGAGGGGGGGGAAAAGTATAATTACCTAAGTAACACAGAATGTAACTACTAAGGTGTTTCCACCGTGTCAGAAATGTGCCAAATGCAGATGTAGAAAATTTCAGCATATATAATTAAAGCCTGAGCTTGCACCATCTAAAACAAGAGTAAAATACCAGTGCTGATTCTTTTCTGTAGTTGCAGTCTGAGTCTGGGGAAGTTAGTTGTCTTTTCACCAGCATGTGGACACAGTCTAAAAGATAACATCAATTTCTTCATGTGCTGAAATGTCTTTATAATGGGAATTAGGTTCACAGGATCTACGTTAAACCAGTCAACGCGTTTGAAAAACTCCAATGAATTACTTTTGGATCAGAGGAACTCAGTTTAACCAAATGAACTGCAACCCACCTGCATTACAACATTTTCCAAATAGCTTGGTATGTGAATGCAGTGTTTTGTAAAAGGATTCCGAGTAATGCATGATTCTTATAACAGCTTTTAATTGCATCAGTTCAAGCAGCTGGATGTAAATTGCCCTTTTCTGTAAATTCAGCTGGGCCATAAGAATTACTTCAGATGTGAAATGTGAAGCCATCTACTTCAAAATAAATTTTCATTTCCAGTTTAAAATTGTAAACAAATTTTAAAATATGCGTGTCTGTCCTTTTAAAGTGACTATATAGATAAATGTGTAATTCAGAGCACATTTCAGTGGAATCGTGTCTGTAATTACAGCGATGCCCTACGCTGCATATCTGGAGAAACACATTAAGAGCCCAACAAAGAACAATTATATGCTGCCCCTATTGATTGACTAATAACACATTTCATGAGTATACATTTACAATTCCTGCTTAAGAGGAAGCAAGTGTGCCCTTCTGCCATTTTTGTATGTTGAAGTACCCGATACCACCAGCCTCCTTGGGAAGCAGCTGCAGGAGAAAGCTTGCAGGAATTCATGGGAACCAAGCTCTGGCAGGCACTGCACTGTGAGATGTCGAGAGCAGCTGTCTCTCCCGGAGGACTGATCAAATTAATCAGTTGATAGGGAGTATCTGGCTTCGCTGAGAGGCAGCCACTCCTGGATTCGGCCCCGTCGCGTTCCTAGACCCACAGGAGCCAGGAGACACTGCCTCTCGTAGGTCGTAAGAGTTGTCTCTGCGGGGGGAATTGAGAGTTTTCCTGGTTTCTGAAGTTGGCAAAAGCTTGTGACTAGTACAGAGGCAAGAGTCTACAGATAATGATGGGCAGTGTTTTGTCCTTTGTGAATAATCTGTCCATTATTTGCGACACAGTAGAACAGAAATAATGACCCAGCTAGCTAAGCTAAAATGCTAAACTAAACATGATTTGGCAAATGCTGTGCCTCGGGAGAAAAGCAGGTAGCCTCACCTTGAGGACCTGAGGGCTGGCTTTGGGTGTTGGATCACTGCTCCACTCGTGTCATGTCCCCTCTCCATGTTCTCACTCACCGCAGAAACCTTCCTGCATGTCAGCTGCTGCGTGTAGTTGCCACTTACTCTTTACCTTTCTCCACTGCCTGCCTTCTCTCTGCATCCTAATAACCGCATTCTCACCCTGTCCCTTTTTTGTATCTCAGACTATTGTCATGGAAGGGGTATGAGGAATGTGGGAACTGGCTTGGGAAGTTTGCTCCTGTGGCAAGAGGGCTCCTGCTTCAGAAGTAAACGGGAGAGTAGCACACCCACTCCAACGGCTAATGCTGCCTTTGAGGGCATACCCTCCAGGATGCTGAAATCTCTCATACAGGCTGCAGAGGCAGAATTGTTCACTTGTTCCTTGAGCCGCTCTATGCCATTCCTTCTTAATGGGTAGCTCCCCATCCATGGGTGGCCTGTTGGACCCCGTTAACTTAGGCATTTAAAGTAGTTTGTGTATCTAGCCTTGTCTAACGCATGCATTCAGGCTGGCAGCTGTATGCATGTTCTGGTATTGCTTCATATAATTCATGGAGACTTCTATGGAAGCTAAGGATTTTTTTTTTTTATTACGAGGTTTTAGATCTCAGTATCAGAAGGGTCATGGATGTTCCAATGGCTTTGCTTCTACTAGAGGGTCTCGTTTTTCTCTCTTGATTTGCTATTAGTGCAATATGGAACTGAACTATTGTGATTTTCTTTTATAATTCGCCTTAACTATTTAGAGAAATTTCATTATCGGAGCTTCAAAACATTAGAATTTGGTGACATAGGAAGAAAGTGCACATAGATCAACAGAGATGTGCCTCGGGCTGTGGAAATAGGAGCTCTGATGTGCTCTTAAATCCCACTGAGTTCTGCTTGAAGAAGGAAACTGCAATGTAATATCCCTTCATAAGTGCTAAGTATTTACACTTAATTAAATACTACTGCTCAGCCTTCTGGGTTGAGCAGTACGAAAAAATATGAGGTATTTAGACACAAATTTGTCAGAACTCCAAAACGAAGAGTGAATTTATTGTATTTGTTTTTCCATTGTTTTTGGAGTTCCAACTAAATAGGATTTGCAAATGAGGGTAGCTGAGCAAAGAGAAGATAAGGCTTTGTGACATAAGTAATTGCCTAGTGTACTACCTGGTGCTGTTAGGTTGACCAAAATGTCAGTTGCAACATGCTGAGTTAAAAAAAACCCAAACCGATAAAACTACAGCGCCGTGCTTCATGCAGCTGGATTATTTTCACACTGCAGGAAGAATCTAAGTCTCAGATTTGGGACTAATTATTAGAAGCTACAAACCACAAGGACTAGTAGGCAAATATTTCTACTAAAAATTCCCGTGAACCTATTGGAAAATAAAATAAAATGTTGCTAGTGTATTGTTTATTGGAATGGTTATGTGGCACTTGCTGGAAATCAGCATCAGCCATCTTTCTTCAAGATTTTGTACTTGGCTGTGGAGTTATAGCAGTCCTTAAATGGGTACCTTCTCTCCCCCCATAATGTTTATACTTCTGGAAAAGATTGCTTTACATAAGCAATGACAGTTGCTTCTTAGTTAAAGAACATGTTAGCTACACAAGGCTCAGACTTCCGTTAAAAAAAAAAAATGCTTGTGAGATGCACTTACTGATATTTTAAACTTTAGCAAATAGCCAGATATTGTAGCAGTTTCTCATTAATAGTTTCTTCTTATTGCCAGTAGGCAGATTAGTTTGACTATCAAACTATAGATTTTTAGTTCTCTGTCCTAAGGCAATTCCTTCATTTGTCCAGCATTTTCCATACAATTACCACTTCTAAAAAAATGTATTTGTTGCAAACATGCTTTTAAATTTAAAATCAAACATTATTTGAAAATAAAATTAAATCAGTTTTCTTTTCATAGTTCTGGTGGGTTTAATTGTATATATTTCTATAAATTTGTTGAATTTTGGGTGTAGTCTTCATAAAGCAGTGTATTAACAATCCTCCTGCATATTTCTTGTTATTCTCTGTCTTGGCTGCTGCTGGTTTAGTTGTCAAATACTCTTCACCTCCACCTTCACCACCACCACCATATTCTATTGATGCAAACCGCAGTTACACGTATTCTTGGCCGAAAGGGAACATCTGTTTTCTGTAACTCATAGCCTGCTGCTAATGGGTTTCCACAAACTGGCTTTGGAACAGGTGCCTGGGAGCAAAACTGTAAGGTTACCATTTTGCCAGCTATTTCTTTAGCCTTCTTGGGATGGATTGAGAAGGGAAAACTCTGTTCTTCCACCATTGTGTGCAACGGGCTGTTAAAAGAGTTTATGGCTGGCTGGCATTGTAGGTTTCAGTTTTGTATTTAATGGGTATTGTGTAGGGGATCACTTATTTTCCCCAGCTTATGCAGTAAAGAAAGTTTTATACTGCAGAGATGTAATTTTTCTTTTCTGATTTTCTTCCGTAGTCTGCCATCTTCAACTTTCAGAGTCTACTGACTGTAATCTTGCTGCTCATATGTACCTGTGCCTACATCAGATCCTTGGCTCCCAGCTTACTGGACAGTAATAAAACTGGGTATGTAGTCCAATCATTTTAAAAATACACAAGCTGTTTGGTTTTAACAGCTTCTTTTTTTACTGTTAGTATCTTCTAATGTGTGGTAATACAAATCCTATTCTGAAAAATTTCTCTCCTCTTTAAAGATAAAAATCTTCATTTTATACCTTACAATAGAAGGCAATAAGGTATTTGCAAGCTCTTAGTTGCAGGTTTTTTAGTAAGAATTTATTAACTAACAAAGCCAGCTAATATTGCTTTATTAGTTATTGTCTAGACTTGCAAATTTCTCATTAGATGCTTATTAAAGATACAGACATGAGTGACAGAAAGAAAGCATTTTTCTACATGCAGCTATTGCTGTAATAATTTATTTTTTATTCTTAAGCTGGATAAAAAACATCAACAGCAGAAGCTGTCTTTTTGTTTGTTTTCAAAATAGATGTTTTGGAAGTATGAGTTTGAAACACAGTTTCAGCAATAGTCTGTAACCAAAAAAATTCAAACTACTTAAAATAAGCAACACTATCCTTATCTGTCGTCTCCTTAAATCATTTTTTGTATTCTTTAAGGAATTTGTTGAGAAGTTTTTGAAATTTTTACAAAACCTAACCTTTTTTTTTTTTGTCTTTTCGTCACTGTAGCTGCATCTCTCACTTTTATTCCTAAAGCACATGTTCCTAGGTGACCAATGTTTTTCTCCTTTGTGTTGCCTGTTCTCCTGGAATGTGCTTAATGTTGCAGGGCCAGTACTGCTGCAAAACAGTTCTTCACCCTGCTCAGGAGCACAGTCTTTGGGGTGGTGGGAAATGGGGACAGCCACAGAGCCAAATCTGTGCCTCACTTGTGCTGTTAATACCCATTCACCTTTTGGCTTACCAGTTTTCTTTGTGCTACAAAGAATGTGCCTGGATGTTGGGTGCAATATGCAGAACTGTGATTTAAATGCTGTGGTTTTAAAGTAACAACTGAGCAATTTTGGCCTAGAAACCACTGAGGCTGCCCGTAGTATTTCAGTAATACTGTCACCTAAGGTTAATACAAAGGAGGTAAGTTTTACAGAAGTAGGAGGTAATTCTAGCTGGTAATGTTCTAGCTGGAAAAAACAGACAGGCTTTTGAGTGCTGGGTGTTTGACTTGTCCGCTTTTTCCATTAGATCAGTTGCTGTTAAAGAAAAAGTTTTTTTCCCCGAAGTATCTTCTGTCACTTCTGCATTTAATTTTCAGAAAAAGGTTCAAGTTTTAAGTAGACTCTTGTCACCAAGAACCTTGTCTTCTGAAAACCTTTGTTGTAATTAACCTCTGGAATTGCTCTTTTAGCACACAAGTTTTCTTTTAGCAATGCAAGATACCCAGAGTACACTAGTTTCTTTTTGATTTGGAGTTCTAACATGAGAATGCTTGTGTCCTTTCATATGGGGCTGTGAGGTTGCCACTGACATGAGAGATTTCTTTTGATAAAAGTAAAGATGGAAAGAAAGGATGACTTCATGAAGGACTGGGGAGGGGGGAAAATTGGGTGTCTGCTAGTGGAAGATAACACAATAGTCAGTCAGGTATACACAGTAAGAAGTTAGAATATTTATTTTACTGATTAAAATTTTAGTGCTGTTCTTGGCAAGGAGTATTTCCTTTAATCTGGAGCTACTCTGTTTATTCTTGAGGCAAATCTGTCTGGACTACAATGGAACTCTCTTCATAAAATGTTTTCAAAGGGTGCTGACACAGTGGAGGAGTTGGGCGTTTGATCTGTAGCTTTGTATTTACATAGATGTTGAAAATACTATTTTATTTTTGTTTTATATATACGTATGTATACTACTTTGTACTGGAGAATGAAACGTTGGCCTGGAAGCAATGAAATTTGTTTCCTGAATGGTAGATGCTTACATGGAGCTCATATGCTGTTAAACCCCTGTCCCTCTTCACTAACATATTCCATGCTCAAATGGAAGTGTCTAGACATACTAGATAAAATAAATTCTAGTGATACTTTGTTTTACCACAGAGATGATCTTACCTCATTATTCCCGCTCCAAACTAATAGCATAAAAAAGTAGCAATAAAATATTGAAGTGACAGAGAGGAGAAATGTTGATAGTTATTCACTATATTTCTGACTAAGTGAGTGGTAACTTTGGTGAAGATTTAAATCTGTTGATAGTAAGTAAAGAAACATGTTTCTGTTGGTTGAGAGACTGTGTTGCAAAGTGATGTCACCCATCCTCATAACACTGTATTTCATGCCGTCGACATCTGCCAAAATGTGTCTTTTCCTACCAAGCCAAACAGAATTTTAAACCTTCATTTTCCCTGATGCATCTTGAGTGTTTCCATGTGCTTTGTCCTGAGCAATAGCATTTAAGGTTGGGAAAGCAAGTGGAGATTTACTGTTTCATGCTAACTAGAGGAGAATGCGTACCACAACATAATTCTCTCCTCCCTGCTAACCAGAAAGATGTGTTAGCTTATATGCAGCAGAGATTTCCTTTGGCTTACCATAAGCATTGCAGTGGGGTATCTCTCACACTCCCTCCTGCAGTGGCGTTGTCCTGGTAAACACATGGCAGCTGCATTTTGCAGCATTCTCAGTCTAGCAGCCAAAGTCTAAAGCCCCACTAACCCTTTCTCGTCTTACTGGGCTCCATTTGGGGGGGCGTGGCGTTTCTCCAGATAACCAATATCACTTTCATGATCAGTGATTTTCATGTTGTCAATGAAAGCCAGGAATACGCAGCAGCTCATGCACATTTGACTTGTGGCTGCCAGAAAACAGTAGGTACGCAAGCCAGACTGACACGTTTCACCTGCATCAAAACAAGGACGAAGATGAACATGAAGGGGAGAATTAGGAGCAGTGCAATTACTTTGAGTAGTTGCTTCAGGAGGAATTATTTTGGAGCAGATTCATTCAAGGTATCATTGTTTCTGTAATAGTCAAACAGGTTTTGACTTGAAGAGGTGCGTGTTGTGAACCTGAGATGAACAGTAATGGAAAAATTCAGGAGAGCAGAAGGCCTGCACAGGCTTTTCTTCCAATGTGAGCTCCCCAGTTCATCCAGAGGCTGTGATTATAGCTGTTTAGAAGGTCCAGATTTCAATTTGCTTTTGCTCAGCAGCAAACTATGTGGACAAACAGTATACTGGGCTGTTCCAATAGCAGCACAAGCCTTTTAAAAAGGTGCTGTTGTCATCTGTTGGAAGACTTGACAGTCCTCATGTCAGTGGCAATTTTAAGCTGATGAAACCTATATTCTGTTTTATACCTCCCACATCAGAAAGGAAAATACATATTTTCACTAAGAAGGGGGTTTTCTAGGGCTAGAAGCGACGTACAGTACTTCAGTTATAACTTTAAATTGTTACACACGGTCAAAAAACCCTGAGACAGCAAAGAAATACCCTTGCTGAGATTGTAAGGCAAATTCAACAGATATATAGACTGCCTGAAGGAGTTAATACTCTTTTTCCCAGGTAAGATTCGTGAAATAAGCATATGAAAAGGACAGTAATGTATTTCTTTGAGTTCCTGGGCAGGTTTTTGAGAGCTGGCAACATGAGATGCTGATCTGTGGAAGTTTTTGTGTTGGTTTTGCAGCATGCAATCTGTAAATCTTAATTTTACAGAGAGTAACAACAGTTTCAAGAGTCTTAAGCACCATCCACACAGTACTATGGGTCTGTCTATTTTGCTTTATAAGATTTACACATGAATGCCTTTTCACCTGCATGCATCTTCAAAAAGCACAGAGATGTCTTCAGGTTATTTTATTGTGTGACCTCTTAGTCTGGGAAAGTGTGATGGTCTACATGCAGGGATTATTACTTCTGCTTGTGGAGCTATATAAAAGCAGAAAAAATTAGCTTTGACTATACAGAAATACTTCTGGCTTGAGGTAAAACAATCTAAAGCACAAATGAAAAAACGTATTTCCTAAAAATGAAAATGCTAGAATGCTGTTTGCAATATATTGGTGAGCAAGAGGTACATCGGTCAAAAAGCATTTAACTTTGAAAACCTCAGCCACTTGCTGCCTCTTGGAACACTTGCTTCTCACCTGCCCGACACCAGACCTTTGTTTCAGAAATAAAGGGGAAGCTGCTAAAAGGAAAGAGGGATTGATGCTGAAGTAAACTAGGACCATAAAATTGGCCATAAAATACAAAGTGGTGCAGAAATTCTTTTTTGAAATGTGCAGGAGATGTTGACTGCTGAAGTATGCAGGAGGAAGTGGCCCAAAACTACCTGTCTGCATTTAAGCAGGAAAAAAATAGGCAATTGCTAGAGCCCAAGAAAGGGGGAAGACAGATAAACCGTTGTGGGTATGGGTTCAGAGCACTGTGGGAAAGCGGTTGGAGAACTGCCATCACAGCAGGTAGTAGATACAACCCCACAAATAATGTAGACTGATGTTACTGCTGATAAATATATCAGGAGAAGGAAGAAAAATAATTAAGGTTTTTTTAGTCCATAAATCTATAAATAGACAATGTAGTTGAATCCAGATACTTTTACTGCATTGCAACCAGTCATACTACGAAGGAAACCTTCCTGTAGACAAGCTTTCGACACAGTTTTGACCAAAATTTGAAAGGCTGAAAGCTGGCTTCTAGTTCAGGACGCTTCAGTATTTCTTCCCCTCTTCCTCCTCAGATTCTAAAGCAGTCTCTACTCTTCTTCCTCTTGAGCAGTCAGTATAAGATTATTTTGGTTACACAGAGAAATTATAAATTTGTGGCGTATGTGCTTTTACATCCCTTCAGATGTGCTCTGAATAGTTGAATCCTGCTTTTCTCCTTTGTTATTTCACTTGTGAGAATTAACATCCTGAGCAAGCAGCATTAGAGAGACATGAGCCTGGTAAACCTTGGTAAAAGAGCAAAATCAAACCTGAAGAATTGTTTTGTTATTTACTTCAATGCAAGTATTCTATATCAGATTACACCTATGAGCGTGCGCTGCTAGAAGAGGCATTTTTATCTACTATCACTAAGGAAAATACAAAAGAGACACTACAAAGCATTAAATTTAAAGTACTCAGGTTTATCACCTCTCATACATGCAGGAAAACTTGCTTCAAAATCTTAACATAGAAAGTTTCCCATATACAGTGACATGGAGGCCTGTTGGTATTTCCTATTCCACTATTTCTCTAGTTCTGTGTTTTTTTCTTTACATAATTTTCTGTCTGGGTACTTTAATGTATAACGTAGAATTCTGATGAAATCTTTAGATTTGGAACACAGACTGAGTAAATGCATCTTTGTTTTTCTTGCATGCAAAAAACCTTGCTAGACTTAGAAAGAACTTTGCCACTTGTTTAGTTCGTAGCCTGTACCCCTCTGTACAGGTATCTGGTGTTTTCTGATGTCGAGAATAGTGTCAAGTTGGCAAAGTATGGTTTATTTGGATTGTTTTAGCAGTTGACTTAAATTATTTTATTAAACCAAGAGCCTAATGAACTGATTTTATCTTCACAGACTATTGGGAATATTCTGGAAATGCGCCAGGATTGGTAATATTTTTTTTCTTTGAAATCTTTTAAGACCAGTGCTTTTTCTAGAGCATGCATTATTTATTAGGCTAATGTCTCCATGTAGCAATGAAACCCATACTCATACATCATCTTAAAAAATGCAGGTTTTACCTCCATTAAATACAGTGAAGGGGGGATGGGCAGGGTATGGCTATCTTACTTAGCATCATGGAAGCCTGCATTTTCTAATGTCAGTTCATACATGAGGTGTTACATTTGCTAAAATTTTTTGCACTTTTTGCTGTGTGAAATAACCAAGGGCATACTTCTTGTTAACATAGAAAGAAATCAGTGATTCCTTATAAACTGCTGTCTGTTTGAAATTCTAATGGACTACTGACAAAACCCAGATATTTACCTTACAGTAATAAACCAACATGGAATTCATAAAGCAGTAAAGTTCTATTTAATTACAAATGTCTTTTTTCTCTCTTTAATTAGCTTCTGTGTACTTTTGAATTACACAAAGCTGTTGGTGTCAAGTGGCATTGATATGGAGGCTGATTAGCTCTATCTGATTTTAGACATTTTCCCATAACATTGATACTTATATTTATTTTAATCCTTATTCTGAATTTATTTTGAGAAGGAAATGGGAATATGCAACAGAAGTTCAGTCTTAGCATTAAGGTATATCCAAGATTTTTCAAAAATTACAAATCCATCATCAAAACAGTGTTCTTCAAATTACATTTTTAATGCAGAGCAGAAACATTGAACTTGTAATTCTAGATCTTCCTACTTGTCATTGAACCTAAAGGAAAAATGTATGGTTCCCTGTTCTGCATTCTCAGGCTTTGAAAGGGGCATGACATACATTTTTCAGTATGTCAAAAAGCATTGACGCAAACCCCAGTTTTTTGTGAAGACGTGTTGTTAAAATGATTGCAGATATTGTGCTATTTAGATAATAGACATAGCAGAACCAATTTTAGTATAGTAATTGAAAGATACTGGCAAGGTGGCAGCTGTCAGAAATGAATTTTGAGCTATACCAGCAAAAACAAATGTAAAAATTCAGCTGCATTAAGGTTTGTTCAAGGTTGAAGAGCACACCCTACCTTACCTTACCTTACCTTACCATCTTCTTTTTAGTTAATTAAGTGCAAGCATATTTTTTCTATTAGCTATGCACAGCAAACAGCTAAAAAAAATTATTTAAAAGATGCACAAGAGGTTTTATGAGGTCCCTATCAACGTGATAGAAGTTAAGGACTGCAGTTCATCTGGAATGTGGTCTTGCTTTCCCATCATACAGTAACATTAACATGTTTGCATTTGTTGCATCCAAGGTAATGCATGCACTCTTTTGCCCTATACTGAACTGCTTCCTCTTCTCTTTTTCATGTAAAACACTGATTTCTTTTTAACTTACATCTGGAGTGGTCCAATTTGACTTTCTTTCAAACTGATAGATGAGGAGGTAGCATCTTAACGTTCCTCCTGTACATTTCCTTACATAACAGTACCATATCCTCAGTATGGGAAATGAGCTTTGAAGACGCTTCCTATCATATTATTTCTGTTAATCACAAAGGGATGTAAAAAGTGTAGGCTTTTAAAAATGAAAATGCCTACTGGCTTCCTTTACATTTAACTTGCCCAGTATGTTTAAACAACCTTTTCACATGTGCATAAGATTTTAATAACCAACAAGTGGTTACATATTTACAAAGTTGTGCAAAATGATGTTTAATCCTGCCACATGGTGATTTCTCTTTTAAGAAAATTAAGAGCAGGAAAGTATAACCCATATGAAAATTGTAATACTCTAAACTGTAGGAGGTGGACTTCCTCAAAAATTTATTTTAAACAGATGTGAAGCTGCAGACATTAATTCATTCAGTTATTTGAAGTTTAATTAAATGTATGCCAGATCATGACAACATCTTGTAATGTCACTGTGGCAGGCACTCCTGCTTCTGGGAGGTGTCACTACAACTATTTTATTTTTCTTTTGCTGTGGAAAGTTTGTTCCTCCTGTATTTGAAGGTCCTGCTGGTAAAAGAGACCTTTTTTCTGAGGATTACACCTTAATGCTAGACTTGGGAGCCTTGGCAGATTTTTTTTCTTTAATGTTTCTCTGAAAACTGCGTATCAGAAAAGGTGGTTTATGGTAAGGCAAAAGACCTTGCACAGCAAAAGGAAATTGAACTTTGTTTAAAGCAAACAGCTCCAGCTCTGTCTTTATGCTTCTCAATGCTTAAAAACAGGAATTTTCTCACTTTAAAGAGTCATTGCTGCGTTAACACTTCCTAACAGTTTTGTAGGCTGGAAGTACCAGAGAGAAGTCAGTGGATTCAGGAAGAGTAGTCCTTAAGTAGAATGGTAAAAACGCCTGGCTAAATGGAGGAAGTGCTCATGTAAATAGGTCGCAGTCTGATTAACATTGCTAATATTCCCCTGAACAGTTCCCTACCTAAGATGAATTTTTTTCACAGTTTATTTGTTGAACAAGGGATCTTTCTAACATTTTGTTCTGGACCGAATGGATGGGAATAGATCTTTCTCGATTGCCTTTGCCACCAAGTACAAGTCTGTTAATGGTGTAAACTTAACTTTCATCCATGGTGTGCCCTGGAAAACTGTAACACTAGTTGGAAAGAGTCAGAAATAGACGTGTCTGTGCAACTTCTGTAATCTGTTGACCATTTTTATCACTAACCTGAAAATCTGTGGGCCAGACCCTCTCCACATGCTAAATACGTTATGTCTCTCTAGCAAAGAAAAAAGACAGGCATCTGGCCGTGTCTAGGCAGCTGTGGGCTCCCCAGCCAGTTCACTGGTTCCTACATGATACCACGCATAGAAGATGCACACTGCATGTAGCAGCTGTCATGGCCAGACAGCATCAAGGTACACCTCAGCTGACACGGAACAGCTTTTGAGCAGTGATAGCCCTTAGGCAGAACTGGGAACAGAGCCAGTAAAAGATTTGGTGTCTTGATCAGCTTTCCGATGCCTGCCTCCTGACTCTCCTTGGCACTAAGAGATAGCAGCAATATATTCCTTATTTTTTTTTTTAATGTTTTCCTGGAAACCGCATCTCAGAAAAGATGGTTTATAGAAAGAAAGAAGGCCTTGCATTGAACTTTGCTTAAAGCAAATAGCTTCAACTCTGCTTTTCTGTAGCAATATATCCTATCCTACATATTAGTTTTCCCGCTCTCATGCATGTTCTTCCTCAGTACACAACTTTAGTTGTAGTAACATTGCTCCAGCTAGAAGTGTTGAATATTAATTTGCATGTACAATGGGATAATTACCATGTTAGGCTAGAAGCAGCCTAGATCTGTTTAGTCATGCCTGAATATTTGTTTGGTTTGGGTTTTTTCCCTCCCCTCAGGTGAACGGAAGAGCCCCTACGTGGCTGTGTGCTGTGTCATGATGGCCTTCAGCATTCTGTTTGTATAATAGCAACTGGAGAGTGTCACCTACACCCTACTACCAAACAGCAAAGCATGGAAGAATTTCTGGCAGGAAAAGATGAGGAAGTGTCATCAAGTCTCCTCTTGCATGTTGGCTAGCCTGTATCTTAGTGGACACCCCCGCTCCTGCAATTGGACCATCGTGTACAGTATTAGTGATCATAATGTAATTAACTCCACATGACATGTACTTATTAATGTCAATTCAGTACTGACACTCCTTGTGTAACTCTTGAAAGGGTGTCTGTTGTATATCTGAGATTCAGGGGAGCTTTTTTTACACCATGCTGTTGAAAAGGCTTTTAATTTTTTGTTTGATAGACCTATTTAATGAAACTTAAAAATTATAAATCTAGCAATAGCAGTAAGACCACTCTTACAAGAATAAAGAACGTTGTGACTCTAGGATATTATTACAAAAGTATTTTCAGTTCTTACTGTCTGAACAATTCCTGTCATTTTGTGATAGCTATACTCGCAAACTAAAAATATAAACTCTGGCCTAAGTTACATTCAGCTTTTGTTTTCTGAACTTGTAATTCCTCAAATAATCTGTCAACATTTTTATTGTTAAGATATGAATAAAGGCAGGGACCGTAATTGTAATGATGTCTGACTAGCTGCTGAGAAGGCAAAGATGTGGGATTTGAGAACCTGGACTGCTCTGTGTAAAATATCATATGTATTCATTTTTAGATCTAGGTCTCACGTAAATCATTCCCAAACTTTTTTCAATATTGTGACAAAAAGATTCTAAAGGCTCTGCTGCTGTTTTTGCATGTAATACCGTTGGCCTTCTTGGCCACCTGGGCACACTGCTGGCTCATCTTCAGCCGGCTGTCGATCAATACTCCCAGGGTATTTTCCGCCAAGCAGCTTTCCAGCCACTCGTCCCCACGCCTGTAGCGTTGCATGGGGTTGTTGTGACCCAAGTGCAGGACCCGGCACTTGGCCTTGTTGAACCTCATACAATTGGCCTCAGCCCATCGATCCAGCCTGTCCAGATCCCTCTGCAGAGCCTTCCTACCCTCCAGCAGATCAACACTCCCTCCCAACTTGGTGTCATCTGCAAACTTGCTGAGGGAGCACTTGATCCCCTCCTCCAGTTTGTTGATAAAGATACTAAACAAGACCGGCCCCAAAACTGAGCCCTGGGGGACACTATTTGTGACCGGCCGCCAACTGGATTTCACTCCATTCACCACAACCCTTTGGGCTCGGCCATCCAGCCAGTTTTTTACCCAGCGAAGTGTACGCCCCTCCAAGCCATGGGCAGCCAGTTTCTCCAGGAGAATGCTGTGGGAAACAGTGTCAAAGGTTTTTCTAAAGTCTAGGTAGACAACATCGACAGCCTTTCCGTCATCCACTAAGCAGGTCACCTTGTCATGGAAGGAGATCAGGTTAGTCAGGCAGGACCTGCCTTTCATAAACCCATGCTGACTGGGCCTGATCGCCTGGTTGTCCTGTACCTGCCATGTGATGGCACTCAAGAAGATCTGCTCCATAATCTTCCCTGGCACCGAGGTCAGGCTGACAGGCCTGTAGTTCCCTGGATCCTCCTTCCGGCCCTTCTTGAAGACGGGCATCACATTTTGTAACCTCCAGTCTGCTGGGACCTCCCCAGTTAGCCAGGACTGCTGGTAGATGATGGAACGTGGCTTGGTGGACACTTCCACCAGTTCCCTCAGCACCCTTGGGTGGATCCCATCTGGCCCCATAGACTTGTGGGTGTCTCAGTGGTGTAGCAGGTCGCTGACCATTTCCCCTTGGACTGTGGGGGCTTCATTCTGCTCGCAATCCCTACCTTCCAGCTCAGGGGGCTGGGTACCCAGAGGACAACTGGTCTTACTATTAAAGACTGAGGCAAAGAAGGCATTAAGTACCTCAGACTTTTCCTAATCTTTTATCACTATGTTTCCCCCACGTCCAGTTAAGGATGAAGATTCTCCTTAGCCCTCCTTTTGTCACTAATCTATTTATAGAAACATTTTTTGTTGTCTTTTATGGCTGTCACCAGGTTAAGTTCTAGTTGGCTTTGGCCCTTCCAGTTTTCTCCCTGCAAATCCTCACAACATCCTTGTAGTCCTCCTGCGTTGCCTGCCCCTTCTTCCAAAGGTTTTAAACTCTCTTCTTTTTCTGGAGTTCCACCCAAAGCTCTCTGTTCAGCCAGGCCGGTCTTCTTCCCTGCCGGCTCATTTTCCAGCACATGGGGATGGCCTGCTCCTGCGGCTTTATGACTTCCTTCCTGAAGAGTGTCCAGCCGTCCTGGACTCCCTTGCCCTTCAGAGTCCCAAGGGACTCTGTCCAGCAGGCTCCTGAACAGGACAAAGTCAGCCTTCTGGAAGTACAATGAATGAGCTAAGTTGGCAATAAAACACACTGAGAGATACGTAACTGTTGTCATTCTTGTTTCAAAAACTTGTTTCATAAATCCAAATTACTCTGCATTTAGAAAGAAAGTGATTATTAGTTATTACCTTTGTATTATCTCACATATACCTGCATATCTAAATCACCATCAGAAGTACTTGTCCAAAAGCCTTTTCTAATCTGGAGCCAGGAAAAACAGATTTCTCGAATTTAGGCCAGATAAATACTCCTGGCAGTAAACCAGGCAGGTTCAGAGGAGTACAGAGCTGTATGATGATGACCATACTGGGCACACATACAAGCCTTAAACTGTGCAGGAGATCTGGGGAGAGGCAAAATCTAATTCTGTAACTTTAAATGTGGATACTGCTCCAAACATAGCATCAAAGCAACTCATTTCTGGATTTCAAAGCTGCCATTCCTCGACTGGGGGGAGGGAAATTCCTAAGGAGTCTTAGTTTTTGATTGTCAGGTGTATACATGTTCAAAATATGCAAAGAATCATCTGGCAACTTTTTATATTAAGCAATTATATTCTAGTTTTTAATTTTTATAGGACTTAATTGCAAATAATGGTGTTTGTATGATATTCACACATTTCCAATTCATCTAAAGCTGTCCTAGTTACCAGATTAATTCGTAACAATCTTTTATGTTTAGCTGTGACTAAGAGTACCAGTGAAACAACCCAAGGAATTTTTTAATTCTGACAATCCAGAAACTTTTAACATGATGGCATTGTGGTGCAAAAGCCTTTCCTGTTCACCGAACCTTACCATTGAAGTTCAGACAAACAGGCCTCCTCCTACTTGTCATTTGTTGTTCAAACTTTAAAATTGTTTCTTATACAGCAGTTCTTCATTTTGTCCTAAATGCAGATAAAAATTGATGGATACGTTCTAAATTGGGACTTTTTATTTTCCACTTCATATGACATTAACAGGATATTCATAGCGTACTCGCTGCATGATTGCTCGACAGTGCTACTTTAGCAGCTAAGTAAATAATAACACATTTCTCAGCAGCTGCTGGCAATACAGAAGTTCAGCAGCACTAGGTTGTATGCAAGTGTTAGGAATGATTGTAGGCAGAGGTAGATGTCATCTATGGTGGGGCCGCTCAACACTTGCCTCTAGTAAAAGTACCTGAAAACAGGATCTTTAAACTGTGACAAACTACAGTTGTTTTGAAATGACTGCTTTAGGCAGGTGTTTGCCTCAGGATGAGTTCTTTGTTTTCCAGAATTTTGGCTTTGAAGAGACTGATACCTCATCTCTTCTACTAAGATAGAAGAAAATACTGTTCTCCCATGTTAGAATCTTAAAGCCATTTTGCTTTCTTTGCTTTCTTTTTCTCATGTAAAAGAGGCATGAGAAGCCAAGAATACCTTGACGTTTGGCCAAGGTATAAATGCTGCAAGAAGGAAGGGGAGAGTATAGCTTCAGGCACACACACTTGATAAAGCTTTACCACAAGTCATCGTTAAACTCTCGGCCTGAACAGTGTCATTTTCAAAGAGCAATAAATAAGTTCCAATAGAGCTCTATCAGAAGATGTGTCAGGGAAAATAGTCTTTTCTGGCACTCAGTCTCTGCTCTGAGTCCAAGACTGAGCAGAGAAATGAAGTGCTTGTTACCAAATGATATAGGTGCTGAAGTAGCCTAAAATGGCAGATACACAACTGTGGGATTTGACATAATTTGATAGAGTAGATAATGGCTATCACAGGTGGCTGAGAAGACAGCAGCAGGAGTTTCTGTCTGAAATACAGGAGCTTATGACTACAAGTCGTCTGTACACCTTATCCCATGTAGAGGTGCTGGAAGGTGCACAGAGGGTGAATGGAATAGTGATTAAACATGACTTACGCTATAGTTGTGCCTACTACTATAGAAAAGTACTTCCACGTTGGGACTTCATCCTTTTATCTAAACATCATGGATGGTGGCTCTAACATCTGACAATCTTCCCTGACTGTACTTGTTGGACATATCGCATGAAAGGTGAGGGTGGCGTAGACTGTGGTTTTAAGTGCAGCTCAGAGGAGGGGTCCCGTCTGTTCTTCTCTACTAATGAGAGGACAACAAGAAGGCAGGATTACAGAAGAACGTTTTCCAGTAAAACAGCATACCTTGGGTCAAGATTATGCAACGTGAAAAATACCAAGTGTTCTCCCTTCTAAAAGTGGCACAAGCAGAAGGAACAGGTACAGATCCTACATCTTCTGTTTGGCACATGATGGAGGCACGCTCTTTGCAGCATTTTATGTTTGTGATTGCAACTCCTATAGATGTACCTGGGCTGTCTTGTGGATTGATGGAGTTACAGGCAAGAGTAGGAGTCCCTCTGCAAGCCCTTCCCTTCTCAGGCACCCACTGAACTGAGCTGTGTGCTGCCACAGCTGTATTGCTGTTGCTTCACTAAAGGTATACCAAGCTAAAACTTGCTAAAACAACACAAATTTGCAATCTCGGGACAAAATGTGGCAAGCTATTTGCTATATGCAAATCCAAATTTACTGCTTAACAATGCAACTAATAATAAATTAATGCAGTAAAACCTGAAACATGATGTGTTGTTCTTTGAATACACAGAATATTTTATACCCTTGCATGTACTTGCTATGGATTAATGGCATATTAACTTTCATCCACATCTGCACTGTGAATGACCTTAAATTCAAAGCAGGGATTTAGGAGGACTAAATTGAAAAGCAGTAATGGCCATGTTGGGAAATGAGTAAAGCATGAGTAAGAGATGGGATCGCCGTAAAGGTCTGATGTCCTGGAGAGACTGATAAGCAAATGGGCAGACATAGCTAGTGGAGGAGGAAACAAAAAGTGTAGTCCAAGGATGATTCGAAGATTTCATGTTCTTGGAACAACGTTACTGTTCTATGAATGCCCTTTCTACCTCATTAACCACAGCCAGTGAGCAGTGGAAATACACTGTCACCAAGAGGTGAAGTTGCAGTGTGGTAGAGGAAATAATTACTTTGCTAGTGCTCTGAGGCTTTTATTCTTTCAGTTCATTCTCCATCTGACACAATTCAGGTTGCCTGTGAAGACAACTCACTATTCACAGATAAAGCAACCTGCAGTCATTCTTTACAGCCCCTAGAAGCAAAGTGAGTCATTAAACATACTGTTTTGCAACGGACGGTTAGAAATACAGCAAGGATTACTGTCACTTCCAGTACTGTGACTGCTGTTTTCCCACCGCTGAACCCCCCAATACATGCCTGGGTCTCTGATTACTGCTTGCAGTTAAAGCCACCTTTTTCAACCTTCCCAGTGTCTCCCCAATAGATCGGTAAGGGTGACGGAGACACAATGTCTCCAGTTCTGTCCCACCGACATCAATGGCAGAGCCTACTATCTAATGGTTGGAAGGGCTCACCATGATCCAGTCATTCCTCTCCCCTTCTGCCTTTCATGCCATAACTACTCTCTGGAGAAAATAAAACAAAAAGAAAAGTAAACCATCATCTTTGTAATAGATTAAAATGCTAACCTCAGTAAAAACCACCAGAAGCCAGGAAAGCATGATCTAAACCTGCTTCTCACACTCATGTGGCGACTTTATATTATCTAGTGAAAACATTCCCAGTTAAGGAAGGTTTTCCAGGCTTTTTTTTTCCCTGCCTTTTCTCTTGTTTTACTTAACATTGTTAGTCATTCCAGGCACAGTTGATGAGTGCTTGCAACATGTGTTACGAGGCCCCTATATGTTCCATGTGTATTCAGTGGCACTTGGCTAGCTAGAAAAGTAGTTTTCCTTTAGCTCATGTAATGCAATGTAATCAGCATGATGGGTATGGAAGATACATTTACAAATTGAAAAAAAGGTTTTGAACATGTAGCCTGAAGTGTTGTTTGCTTGACTACAGTTCTTATAAATAATACCTTCCTTCATGATGCCTTGAGGTCATAAGCAAGGCAGAATGCGTGGAGAAACATAGTCATTCTGCAAGACCTGCTGACAGTTGGAAAAAAACACACGCTTTTGGGCAGGGAGGATCTTCTTCAGGTCCAAAATGACAAATCTCACACAAAGAACTAACCTATATTCAGCTTCCAGTTTCTTGACTCTGTTTCAAACCTGAAGGGCTTGTGTGCCCAAAGGCATATCTATTTTTTTTCAGTCTATTAATATCTGACAAAATATAATGTATCATCTCCAGACAACTTTTTCTTAAATTTCATGACCTGTTCTTTGGCTAACAGACCACAGGTAGTCCTCAGTGAGCAACCTCTCACTTCACGGTGTACCCTTCTGGTTGGCTATTTGACAACTGGAGTTCAGGCTTCTCTAATGAAACATCAGTCAGGCTGAGTCTTCACTCAAGCTTCAGAGACTTCAGAAATAAAATAGCTTTTGGCACTGCAGCTCACCCGTTGCTTCCTACTGCACAAGAACCAGTAGCTGTAGGAAGATTGTCAAACGCTTCGTTAATCTAAATCAGAAAGACCTTCCGAAAGGAGTATGTTACTAACTCACGTAATTCCCGCTGGCGTGGGAGTGAAACGCCAACATTTTCTCAAAAGATCTGGATATAAACATTTCCAGTGACACAACTACTCCTGCCAGCTCCTGGTATGTCAATAGAGAAGATAATTACTTAATGGGCTCCTCTGTCAAATGCAAGACTTTCTACGAGAGCATCGCATCGCATCACATCATTTCCGTTACTTGAAAGGGCTCTTTGGAAGCTGTACTGCGAGAAAAGAGGTTTTCCCTCCAGCTCAGCTAAGTGAGTGGGAAGCAGTTAGCGTGTATCTCCAGCACAACCATAAGCGTATCCAGCTGCAATGTCTTTTCAGTAAATTGCCGTATTTGTGTAGACCAGTTCGGTCGTAGACCAATTCACCAATTTGTGTAGGCCTAATTAAACTCTATAGCATGCCACTGATCTCTTTTTCAACATAATGTAAGCACATATGATCCCAACATACTGCACCAGGCTCCTTGACATCCTCTGCATCATCTATTTACATCATACATAAACTAGTCAGAGGAGCCTATCACATCACTCATACCACATGACTGCATTTACTTTTGGCAAACTCAGTAATTAAAATACTGTATATTCCCCTAAAGGAAGACAAGGAGGTTTTAAAAGGGTAAAATTATATATGGTCTCATTTATTCTGCAAAAAAGACTTGTTTTAAAACACAAAAGACTTGTTGTTTTAAAGCAAAGTCAAGTCAGGTCAAAATAGAAAAGTACCCTTTTCAATTCTAAAGTCTTCACAGCTGGTCATTCCCACATGCAAAAACTTAAATAACCTTTCAGGGCTGTAGTAGGGCTAACAAAAAGTCCAACAAAATGATAGATGTATTTGGACGTAAATGTCACACCCAGTGGAATTAAAAGGAAATAAATAGTAATTTAACAGTGTTGGCAAGCTGCTTTTTTGACTATGTAGCACCACCAGCATATTTTACATGTGTATCACAGTCATGAATAAGCCAGACCAGACACACATTCACAAACCAGTTTTGATTTCCTATTAAGCTACATGCTTATTTTCCTTCCCCCACCCTTTTCAGCTAATAAAGAAAGCCAAGGGAACGCACTGATCTTCATCTCTGTGGAACAAATGTTAACTCCAAATTCTCATGACTGATTCTCACAGACTGGTAAAACTTCAGGAGAGAGAAAAAAAATCACTTCCTAATGACAAACCATTCTTGACATTTGAATTGTTTGTTATTTACTACAGACATAAAAACCTGGTACTGAAGATGGCACTTAAAATTATCATCATCACTAGCGATGTGCCTGGGGCTAGAGGGCTTGAACTGGGTTCCTCGTTCAAGAGGAGTTTATGAGCATGCAATAGTCAGCGTATTCTTCCCCATACCACTTCCCTACACAGAACGTGCATCTGCCTGCCAAGGAACAAGTTTTGACATCAGTCTGATAGTTTAATGATACCCCTCCTTAAGAGACCGGAGGCATGGAAAAGATTTTCATCTCTGGATTCATGGTGACTTCTGGAAGTAATAAGAATTGTCTCCTCTTCTCCTCACAATGAAGAACAAATCCTTTGAAATCCAGCTGCTTCAGGTCATAGCCTGATCTGTTGGTTTGACCACGCCACCATCTTCTTCATATCCCTCCTGCCCAGATTTTCACGTTTGCTTTTACAGGCATTTAAACTCTTTCCTTTCCCACTGACACACAGAAGGCTCTTCCTCCTTACTTTGTCAAGTAACAAACCCAGTAACACTGCGTTTGAAAGCAAACTTCCCCTAAACAACTCCCTTCTCTTGTGTGCAGGTCTTTATGCATGTAAAGTGGCTGGCATTGGTCTATAAGACAGCATCCTGTTCTTCGTTTCAAGTCCATCCATAAATAACTACTTTTGAAACTCTACCTACAGAGTGCCAGTTAACCAGCTTATAATGACTTGACAGCACCTGGTCACAGTTTGTTTACAGAAGACAGAGAAAATGGCCATGAGACCACAACACTTCACATTTGGTTGATACAAGGTACTATGTAGCTGTGCCAAATTATGTATACATAAGCCATATAAGCTTTCTTAACCAGGCTATATAGCATGGTGTTGAATATAGTGCGAGAATCTCCGTACAAAACTTAAGGCACAGTTCTTCTTCTGTGCCCTTTGGCACTGGAAGCTCCAGTCTTGTGTCTAAATTTCCCCCCGCCTCCCCCCTGCAAAAAAAAGGACAACTCAGCTGGTAAGCCCCACAACCTTGGGGGAACCTAAACACAGAGATATTTACCCAGCCACACCTGAGCTGCTCAGTCCAGCTATACTGAAGAAGAGTGTCTCCTCTCCAAGAGCAGAAATACAGAATCTAATTTAAAAGGGAGGAAGACCCAGCTGGTTAAGCTCCATTAATGGTTTCTTCCCATTTATCATCTATTTTCCACACCTGTTTTTATCTGTTAGATTTTAAGACTGCCACACTAGTGCAGCCTCTTCCTAGCACAACACACTGCATCCATCGAGAGCAAGGCACTTCATGCTTTTCCCTGTTTTTCCCTTTTGTATGTTTGTGGTGATGGTCTTGCTGGCTTGCAAACTTGATGAAATGATTCAGTATGCGCTCACAATAATCACAACAGTATAGGCTATTCCCTAAACTCATTCAGACCACTCATCTCACATTTGGAAAATATGTTTTAAAGGAAAAACAGGTCACAAACCACAGAAGTGCTGCCTATGACAAGTTTATTATATTTATTTAGTATGCCTTGGTGAGGGGCTCTGAATTGTGTGTAGACAAACAGACCTCATCGCTCCTTGTCATAATAAAGTACAATATAACACACAGACAGGTGCTCCAGTGCCATGACCTGAGTGCAGGAATGGAAGCTTGGTCCTCTTCACTTCCATTACCAAATGATTCACTATTCTTGGGGAGTCATTTATCAACTCCTTGCTGAGCCAGCAGATTGTGTCCTAACAAGCCCAAAACCACCACCTGCCCTTTATCAGTCTCAGGGTTCAGACTCCAGATGGAGAAGTAGGATAACAAAGAGCCTTTTAAGACCCTTTTTAGCACCATCATAAGCAACATGGACCTTACAGTGCATATGTCTACTGTGGTCCATGTCTTACAAATGCTGACCTAGCTATTTGTTTGGTTATGCTCCAGACCTCCCTAGCTTTAGCGTTTTCCCCTGCAACTCGTCCCCAAGCAGAAAGTCTGTGCTCAATTAGGAACTGACAAACTCATTTCAAAACCACCCCATCAATTCAAGATGAACAGTGCGAAACACGTGTAGCATTCATGGGGCAGAGAGAAGGGGCAGGGATAGAGAAAAACAAAATACGCTGTGAAAATCAATAGGAGGAGAAGATGTGAGAGCAAGCAGGAAAAAAAAAAGTGGCATGGACTAGATCACCCTTTTGCACTGCTTCAGTCATCTGAAGCATTTCACCATTCACCTTGGACTTTCACAGCTTCAGGGTGAGTGCTGCAAGGTGTCCTCCCCCCAGGCTTTGCATGGCCAAAGGGTGGGAGCCGTCCCCAGAGAGGAGGTGAGCACCCAAGGCTGAGGAAAATGAAGAACCCATGTGTCCTTTCTGGGTAAACACTCAAAGCGGTCAGTTAGCGTGCCAATGGCATTTCTGAGTAAAGGTGATCAGCACAGACCAACTTCTCCAACCGGAGCTCACTACCTTGTTCTCCAAACCACAGAAGAGCCATGTTGGGCTGACTTCAGCACTCAGGGGGTGTTAAGCCCCAAACCCCAGGTCCCAAGACTTCCCGAGTGCTTTCTTACATTTAAACATATGCCTTTCACCTGAAGTCCTGCCATAGCCAGGACAGTAAACTCAGGATTACTCCCAGAGAGATTTTATATCAATAGCGTGCGCTGGTTTTGAATACCCAGTTTGTGTGACCTGGGAGACAGTATTTCAGAGTGCTTCCAGCACTGTGTAACATTTCATGTGTTTAAAGCACAACTCCAATTGCTTATAGCTATAGCTGAAGTCAAGCAACACTTTCAAAAAAAAAATTAATGTTGGAAAGGAATATTAGTGAACACATGAGGAAAAATGAGCTTAGGTAACCTAACGCCCACCAGCACAGAAAGAGAAAATTCAATTCCATGTTTTTCCTATAGCTGCGATGAGCATCAAGCTATCTATCTTCTCTTAGCCCATAACACATTCATTACACAACTTCCAGCCTCCTCAGTGAAAGCAGCAAGGTCCCATCCCTATTTAACCCAAGTTCACTCCTGGAACAGTTTCACCCCTAACACTGAAAGAGGCGGAGGACCTCTGAGAAAATTCCTTTGTCAACGTCACGTGCCTGAGCCAGGTAGCAGCACGTCATTTGGTATGTCAGTACTAGTGAGGCCGCCTGAGGCCCAGAATTGGACAAGGTTAAGTGGAGTCTGCTTAGGCAGTATTAAACTGGCAAAGATACACAACAGCAAGCTCCAAAGCTTAGCAGCAGTCCCGTTTGGACTTTTCCTTTTATACTTCGAAATCCAGTTCTAGAAGCTGCATTACAGCATTTGATCCTTGGAAGTGACTGAACAGTTTCTATTGCCATTCCTCCTATTATGATATTTAAACAGATTCTGGATTTTTTTTTTTTTTTAACATGCCAAGCATTTTGAAGATAGAATAATTCGGTCTAAAAATACTCCTGGTTATAGCATACCATTCTGTTGATGGGGAAACTGGCACAGAGACAATTAGAGACCTCATTAAAGCAAATCAGTTGAGTTTTCAACAGATGAATATGTTGTTAAGCAATTCCACAGCCCCATTAGAAATATTGAGGCATCTTCACATGAAGCTTTTAGGAGTCAGCAAAAAAACTCTTCATCAAGTTATGCATGATCTTACTTTATTTTAGGAGGTTGTCTGCAATGATCTCCTGAATTCTCTTCCAGCATTGAATTCATACAGTTAAACACAAGACCCTGCCTGCTCTTTTGTTGCAAACTCCTCATCAGTTTCTCTACACTTGATGCATTTTCTTTTCAGCATTCTGATGGCACAAAGGAGACAAAATGGTGCCAAAATGAAAATGAAGTCCCCCAAATCTCCAGGTTGCAAATTCTAGGTCATCCTTTCCCCCCCTTATCTGCCTGCTAGGGTCAGGGAGTATCCCCAGCAGAGAGGGTGACAAGGGTATGATCCAAACAGAGAGCACTCTGGTGTGGCTCCTGGTGCGAACGGGCACTAGGGTACTTCTTCAGCCAGCAGACAGCAGCTCTAATGCTGCTTTAATTTATTGTCAATACCTGCTAGTCCCACCCTGGAGCTGGAACCAGGGAACCTGGAAGGCTACTGTACTTCACGCCCCAGCATCCCCTTCACCTGTGCACTGTCATGCCTGAAGGTGTGTGGAGCAATTCAGCTATCCACTAATCAAGCTGTAGACCTTTTTCAGAGGAGGGCATAGACCTTTTCTCATTTCACCATGTCACAGAATCACAGAATCATTAAGGTTGGAAAAGACCTCTAAGATCAAGTCCAACCATCACCCCAACCCCACCATGCCCACTAAACCACGTCCCACAGTGCCACGTCCACACGTTCCTTGAACACCTCCAGGGATGGTGACTCCACCACCTTCCTGGGCAGTCTATTCCAATGCTTCACCACTCTCTCAGTAAAGACATTTTTCCTAATATCCAGCCTGAACCTCCCCTGGTGCAACTTGAGGCCGTTTCCTCTTGTCCTGTCACTCATCACTTGGGAGAAGAGACCAACATCCACCTCTCTGCAACCCCCTTTCAGGTAATTGTAGAGAGCGATGAGGTCTCCCCTCAGCCTCCTCTTCTCCAGACTGAACAACCCCTGTTCCCTCAGCCGCTCCTCATCAGACTTGTGCTCCAGACCCCTCACCAGCTTCGTCACCCTTCTCTGGACACGTTCCAGCACCTCAACGTCCTTCTCGTAGTGAGGGGCCCAAAACTGAACACAGGATTCGAGGTGTGGCCTCACCAGTGCCCAGTACAGGGGCACGATGTCAGAACACCCACTAGTTTTACAGGGAGTAACATTCCGCATTAAGTAACGCAAAAAAGAGCTAGCAGCTCGGGACAGGAAAGGAACACTTTAACTAGCTCCAATTCTAGGAGACCCAAGACTATTGATAGACCATTAGTTAGCACTAAGTGATGTGAAGAACATTCACTAAATTGTATTTATGGAAAGAGAGAGGTATATTGCTGAAGGAGTGGGATCTACTCAGAGGTCTTCTAGACAAGTACCAGCTGATTTAAGCTGTAGTCCAGACCTTAGTCATTTAAACAATAATAACTCAATGTAGGATACCTTTAAGAAGATACTTTATCACTTTACCACAGATTATAAATATAATTGTCAGGTATTATGCTATTCTGCTATGCTGCTGCTGCAGAGGTTGGTCATTTCCACCTTCCAAGCCAGTATTTCTCTATTGCACTCCCACCCGGAACAAAATCACTCAGGATGCCTAAATCAGCTTTACTTCCAAAAACTTCTGTTCCAACAGACTGTTGTTATAGTCTCCTGGAAAGCTTCCTTCTTAGAAATAAGACCCTTATTGACACTTTTTATCTCAGGAAAGGCATTATTACTCCTTATTTCAAAATAAAATATGCTTGTTTTGGAGGGAAGAGAAAACTTTTCCATTCAATGTAAACACAAAGAATGATGCTTCTCATACAACATTTGTCTACAAAATTTACAATTCACAAATGTGTATGATGTTACCAGATGATAATCACAGAAAATGACAACAGAAGTATGTCCAACTGGATACTATCCCTCTTCCAACAGTGCTAACTAATCTTAGCTGCCCTTGTGATTTACAACAGTGCTAATGGAAGTAGTTCAGCAACATGCTCTGGCAAGCAAGAGCACATGGATGAGGGAGAGGGAGAAACATCCTAAACTGGAGGAAAAATATGCATTTACTGAATGGAAGAAGAAGCATGTAAACATAGAATGCATGCAAGTAGAACTAAAACAGTCTGATCCCTGAGTTTTCCTCTGTGTTTCTGGATACCCATTAGTGAGTACATAAATTAGATTCACTTGCATGGAGAATTAATCTAATTGATATCTGAAATAGCAAGACCCAAACACGACCAAAATGATTTTAAGTCCTATCTTGGGTCCTGTCTTCAACTGATATGAAATTGTTCCAACATCATTCATGTGAAAGGTGCAAATATAGCCTCCTGAATCCACTTAGCCCCATTTCTGCTATTTTGTGATAACAACGCTCTATTTTGTGGTAATAATGTGCCATTATGTTTATACTTGGAAGCCTCTCTTCTTTTCCAGTTTCATTTTCATGTGCAACACTTCCCTCCCCCTACATGTTAGAATATCACCAATTTATACCTGCAGGATAACTCACATCATCATAACATTATTCCTGCTTAGTCTAATAGAAATAGCATCTCATCTGAAGTTGTCACACCTGATAGGTTAGTTGCCCAGTATTTTCCTCCCTTTCTGAGGGAAAACCAACAGCTATTGAAGCATACGAGATAGATATTCAATATTGTTGCTTTTCTAGCTGCAACACTGAAGAAAGAATACTGGTTTTGTTTTCTCAGAACTTTGTTTTCATTGACCATTGTTTCTTGCTCTTTTGTTTCCTGCTTGGTGGTCTCCTTTCCACAAGCAGCCTGCAAAAGAGAGTCAAGGAAAACTGTGAGGCCACGAGGGAAATCAAATGGCATAATTACAAATGACACAAATAGTAAATGAAAATCTTTCCTTCCTCAGGCCCTTTACATTTCTAAAGGCTCGGGTGACTGAAATGCTGCGATTAATTAAATATAACAACAGTGAATTCTGCATAAGTTAAGTAGATGTCTGTTTTTTCACATTCTTAACTGTAAGAAAGTTAAAGAGACTAGAAATGAGATATTTCTCTTGCCTGTTACATCTGGTTGAAAAAGAGTACATTTTTCTAGGCAAGCATGAAAATGGCGATGAAAGAGGAATTTTCCACTAAAAAAAGACACTTGATTTGATTAGGGAAGGGGTAGGGAATAAATCAAACCAGAAAAATTTGCTGCCAACCTGCACAAATGTTGTGGCTAGTTGTCAAAATTCAATCAAGTCAGAGAAGAAATACATGGCTGCTTGTCTCTAATCAGGGTCTGCGGTAGTTAGCAGATGACAGAATAACACTCATCTGGCTAAAACGACCAGCTTCTTTTCCACTGTGGGTGAACTTGTGAATCATGACCCCTTCCTTGCCCGTGCACAGGACAGAAGCCGTCTCTGTTGCTGTGCAGCAGCAGCGACCAGGTAAGACAGAAAAACTTCAGAGGAAAGGCCACTGTCCCAGCCAGAAAATCTCATTTCTGCTGCTCTCTGCTTTTAAACATCATCTTGAGAAAGTGCATGACTCTCTTTGGTTCTCCAGCCCCAGGCTCTTCGCAAATAGCAAGTTGGCTACCACATTGTGCATAACTAGGACAAAAAGGCAGATCTGCTCTTCATACAAAAGTCAGCCGGCCTTTGTTTACCAAATGTCCTTTTGTTACTAGAAGCTTTCATCACTTGCACTGGAATAATGGAGGACATGCAAACTTCAGTGTAACCTTACCGATCTATTCTCATGAAGAGCTCAAAAGTCAAGTCCCCAGCTGTCTCTCAGAGAAATGCGTGCAGAGAAGGGTATGAATTATCATTTTAGAGATGCTGTAGAGATGCCTAAATGCTCACATTTTTAAATTAAAAACATCTGCTGATAATGTGGCAGCAGAACCAAATCTACAGGCAGGTTTGTATTTCCATGTGACTGTGATAAGGCTATTTGAACAATGCCCAGCCTCATGGTTGGGTTTTAATTTTGTCAGGACCAGGTGGTAGCTGTGCCAAATCACTGTTGCAAGACGAAATTAAAAAATTATGTCAAGGAATGTCTTATGTCATATCACATTTCCTTGTAGTAGACATTTATCTGGCAATCTGGGCATTAAACCAAACAATTTCAGTAATAAGAGTACATACAGATTTCCAGAATATATAGTACTTAAACCATTAGGTCTTCAATGGTTAAAACTATGAGCAAACTGTTCTTTGGATTAAATGTCATTGTAGACTATGAACCATATAAACCAGCACTCTTCACCAAACTACCGTGGACCCCAGCACGAGCAGGACTCTACCCTTCATTAGGATTTCTCAGCAGTGTAAAAGTGGCATAACTCTTCCTTAAGGGACATATTTAGGAAATAGTTTAAAACCTCAAAGATTTCCACCAGAAATGCCAATCCTGCCAATAAACTTGAATAATGTTTCTTATCAGGATTAGTCACCTACATGTTTCTCTAGGATACTAGAATAAGGCCAACTGCACCTGTCATTGAAGAAGATAGCGGTAAGACTTTGAAGGCTTGTCATTGGTGCTTGTTCTCTACAAAACCATAGAGCACTGTGCTCAAGCACATAATTCTTGCTACAGAAGGAATATAATTAGCTTTCATACTCCAAGCTTCTCTTCTGGGTCCAAGGAACAAGCTCCAATGAAAGGACTGTAAAGTCTTGTTGCCCTCTTTCTCAGTGATCAGTGCATGGCATACGGAAATACTCTCCCAAGTGTAGTAATACTGCATGTCTCCTGCTGACTGCTCATGAAAGGAAGTTTTTCTAGCTGTGGATGATACAGAGAAACATACTTCTTTTGCCATTTAAGTTGCATCAGCATTGTATTTAGCAGTACAAATTCAGGGGTTATTTCTCAGTATTATGACATTTTTGTGAAGAGAGCTGTTAGCATCACAGTCACATTTTCTTGTGCTACAGCACTTGTGAAAATCACAACCTGTATGGTCACTCTGGATCATTTGAAAAAAGAATATAGTAGATACTACTGTGTCTGACTAGCCTGTGGCTCCGAAATTTTGGACCAACACAACCACTTTCAAACTTTTCCCCTGACCACTTCCATAGCCCTGTGGAACTGATAAATGTTCACTTTTTTCTGGTGAATATGGACCAGCTGCAAAACACTTACTATGGCTGTACAGATTCAGTGATGTAGTCCTACAAGAGCTATCAATTGCATGTTGCACCACACGCAGTAGACTTTCACTTGTTTGCTCCTTATGAAGCAAACCCTGAGTTCATTTTAAAATCTGAACTTCTTCAGTGTTTTTCATCCCTTCTGCTTGGTCTCTTTATTATTTTTCTTCCCAAAAAATGTGTTTAAAGATTGCTGCCTTTTTTGCAAGTTGATTTGATTCAAGATTTTGGAAAATGCTAACTACCTAAGACCAGCTAGAAAATATGGATCAATATAACCTACAGTAGACATTATGAAGGTCTTCAGCAGTAGAGGTCATCATGGGTTAAATATAAGGGGAGCAACTAATTGCCAACCAGAGACAACTATTGCCACTTTATAAGCCTGGGGCATCCAAGCTATCTGCACTGGCCTGGTGGGTATGACACAGGACCTGTGCCTTCACAGAGCAACAGCCAGAAGAGATACTCAGTGGCCAGGACAAGACATGAACATTCAGGCAACAGAAACCACACCAGGTGTCTGAAGCCAGGGCAGGTTCTGATGAAACACCATTTGTGATTATACATGACAGGAGATAGACTTCTTCCTCTTCCCTGTGGAAAAAGTTGCATTTCTAAAGTGGATTTTGTTCCAAAGTAGAACAACACACCGGGGGGGGGGGGGGGGGGGTGTTTAAAAAAATACTTCTTTATAACAGAATAATCTGAAACTTTTTGAGCAGCTGAAGAGAAAGACAAGGCCAGAGACCTGGCAATCTTGGATGGAGAGTGGATAAGCATGGAGAAGTCTCACACAGTCAATGTTACAAGTGGGAAAGGGAATTTTAGTGGAAAGGTCATTTATGTGTCAGTAAGCTAACAGTCAGGAAAAATAAGCTCACTGCACTTAAACTTTAGTTTCACTTGGATTAACCAAGGCAGAGTGCCTTGATGACCAACTAGCATGTGATGAGAAACAATGTCCAAGTCCTAAGCAGAAGGACAGCAGCGGCAGGAAGGCACAGCATCATGTGTTGTATCTTGGTACGTAATACGGCCTAAAAGGACTTTCAAAAATATAAATATATGAAGAACTCCCGGAAACATGTTACACATTTGAAAGTAATTTTTCATAAATGCTAGCACGTGAAGTCTAGGGACTGCAGGAAAATCCGGGTCAGACTTTTCACACCAGCTACAATTTACAGACCTGTGTTTCGGAAGGAAAACAACAGGAACGAAAATGATGGCTAAAATGCTAGGTTTTCTTGAACAGCAAATCCGTATTTGAGCACAAACAAAGCTGCACTGATTTATGCTGCAGACTCTCTTCCATAAGTACTGCTGACATAAAAGACTCCCCACCTAAGAGTGCCTAACAGCCCCCTTCCTCCCTGCAACACAAAACTGGCAGGAAATTCCAGCTACCCAAGAAACTGAACTCCTGAAATGAAAGCTACCATTCAGAAGAAGTTGTGCAAGCAAACAGCACTCAAGTTTCATGTCTAATTAATACCTGCATCACAGAATCTTTCAGATTTACCTTGGTGGGATTTTGGCATGGGACAACCAAAGTTCACTCCTGGGTTTCTGACATAGTATGTTAAATCTAAATGTATCAATATTTTTAGTGGGAAACCATAGGTTTGATTCTGATTTCATATCTATTGTACCATAAATCTAGCAGAGGCATTTCTGATGCAGGGAGATACAGTAAGATTGGGATCACACTGTATTTGAAGAAAATTCCAGCATACTTCCTACTTTTTTTTTTTTTCCTAATGCCAGACTTGCACAAGATGGATGTTGTAATGGTTTCTGAACATCCATGCAGCAAAGACTGGAAAGAAAACCTTCATATAACAAACCTGCAGATAATCCTTAACCCTAGCATTTAAGACTGTTCTACCACCAGTATCTCCCTGGCCATCTTTTATAGTAGTAGGTTATTTTGTCAATTCTTTTCCTACAGTAAATCCTATTTCATATGATACACAGGAAATAACATTCTGGAGAGTAAATCACTACAACAGCCTTCAAGATATGAAGCTTCAGGGTGGGTCCATCAATGAACTGCTGGCTGGGGAGAATATGAGATGTTTTTAGGACCATCCAAGTAAAAGCGGAAAATTGTGTAATGCCACTGTTAAAACGTATGCCCAGAGATATATGTATCCTAAAATCTTTCAGATTTATTTGGGGGAGGAGTTTTCCCAAAAGAATGTAAGTTCATGCCAATGATAACGCCAGATGACAAAGGTATCAGTCTCACATACCAACAGTGCAAATCCATTTACAGTGTAGATGAACCCTTATTCATATGCTCAGCTTCACTGTTGTTCTTAACTAGTAGGATAGTTACATGAACCCACTCATATTTATTCATCATGTCTAGTTTGTCAGCCCCTTAGTCTTTAAAATCACAAAAGAGGGATCATGGTTTTTTTCATGCACTTACTAAAATGGCAACCTATCTCTATTTTCTCGCTGCCTCTACCTATCCATCTTATTAGAGTATTCCCCAGGCTGCTTCAAAAATAAAGTGGTAATAATGTGCGGAGTAATGAATTAAATGTAAACAAAGGTATCTATAGTCTGAAGTCTGAAGCTGCCTTATGATATTCTTATGCTATTTATTATGAAGCATATTATTTTTTTGGTGAAGAAAGCAGATGACCCCTCTACCTAAAAGACAATGTGGAAGCAGAGCCAGGTACTAGAATTTAATTACCATTTCTACCGTCTCCTTTCAACACAGGCTTTTAGTATGTGCACAGTAAACCTGTGATTTAATTAATGTTTAATAAATTTGTAGATTACATGAGATGGAAAAAAAGATTTTGAAAAATTTATGTATAGAATATTTAAATTGGCTGGCCTAAATTACTAGAGTCTAATGTCAAATGTTAATGGCATGAGCTAAGACAGAAAATCTTGGCTTTCTCAGCAATGGCACAGTGTTCTCAGTCCTGTATTAAGCAGTTATTAGTTAATGATAAGGTGTTAGTGGAAACAGTTAGCACCAAACTCCTTACTGAATGTTTTACAAGCAATATATAACGTTTTTTTAACATCTCATCAGAGAAGGGCATCTCAGCAACTTGCATTATTATTGCGCCCATCTTGTCAACTGGACTGCTATCATGAGATGGGGTTGAGGAGAGACCATATTAGATCTATGAAAAGATCTAATCTAAGTCAAGATCTAATCTAATTCAAGATCTAGCCTTTTCCTAGGCAAGATCTAATATATACTTTTAAGTAAAACTTTCAAGGGTAAAAATTGGTATCATACAATGATTTGCTTCATGAATTCAGACACCCATGAACTCACGCTAGGTAATTGCACTACTTTTTCCACTTAAAAATGTGAAACATATTTAGATTTCTTAAAATGTCAAAAATTAAATCATGTGCCATGATTTACCTTATTACTATGAACAAATTTAAACAGGATTTACAACGTAACAGTCCAATATTCCAGACATAATATAATAGGAATCCAAAATGCCTTCTTGAAAGGGGAAAACGCTTTTCTAGTTTCCAGGAAAAGTCCTAAAGGAGATTTAGCTGAGATTTGATTTGGACTGTCAAAAACTCTTTCACAGGACCTATCATAAGAGGCTACTGATAAAACCCCTGCGGGCACAAGGTGAAAAGCATAGTACAGCCACAGGTCAGGACCTGCCTGCGAGGTGGAGAAACACGAGCGTCTGCAGCCACAAATGACAAGATTAACAGCGCAGTTCCTAGGAGCCTTGTGCTAGAAGAGTCAGGCAGAAGATAAAAGACATGATTTACCTTAGTTAGGGCTAGTGATGCCTGCAAAAGATTTCAGAAGGCCCAAGTGCAATAAAAGGCGTGCTGGGAGGCATTATCTGAACTACTCATAAACCTCACCGGCAAGTTTCAAGATACAGGTCAGAGATCAATTCTCTCCAGATCTTCCTTGCTCCACGTAGGAAGTACATCCACGACACCAATCCTGAGCTCTTAAAAGGTACCAAACCCTAAATGTAAGTGAACATTAGCACGCACGTTACACACAAGAGTAGAAGAAGGTTATATTTTGGCAGTCATTTTCATGGTACGTTTGGGCTATCCCAAGCAGCTCTAACTTGATTCTCACCCAGCAATAAAAGGTATTTACATTTTCCTTTTGTCAGTCCAGATAATTTGCTCATTTGGGCCATCTATTTTTCCTGTTCTTGGCTCCAGCTCTCCCCTTAGTGAGTATTATAACGTTCAGCAAAAGAAATCCAGCTGGTTGAATGAAGACTCTACATAAATTAAATAAGAAACTTGCAGCATGCCAGTTTTCCATCTAAACAACATGTGCATTTAAGTATGGATAACAAAAGCTCCTATGGCTTCAAGATTTCATTTATAGGCACTTCTGACAAAAGACACTGCAAAATGTTAAGAGAACTACATCTATTTTATCTCAAAGTCGCCTAAGGCAATATAAGCCTAAACTAGGGGCGTCCAGTAATTCGCATCTGAGATACCTAGAAGTCTGCTGGTCTTTTAAATACTTTCCTCAGAAAGAACCAGGGTTAAAAACTAGAAGAGTTTATCACCTTCTCTTTATACCATATATCAGAGGTCAAACCCTCCTAAGAAATTTCTTTCCCCAAAACCAGTCCCTCAGGTCCTCTTTGGGTCTTCACACACTTTATTGGCATAAAAGAACCAGAACAAAGATGACCATTTTGCCCATTTTAACCAGCTGAAGCTTTGCCCAAAAAAGTTCTGTCATGTGAGCCAAAACATGCGTGAAATATTTCAACTGGGAGGTTCTTAATATTTTGTACAATATGTAATACCTAAGTGATAATTTATAAAAATCAGTCCCTAAACAGAAGCTTTATTTAATCTTTTCTTGCTGTTTTAGATAATATGTAACAGCAGCTTCTTGAGGGTTTTTTGTCATTCTTGTTTTGTCTTCTTTGTCTTCCTTAGCATAATAATGCTGGTCAAGAAATAGAGAGATAAGGCTAAAATTACATTATTTCTTCTGTATCTTGATTGTGTATTATACTGAAATACAGCATAGCCCTAGAAAATGTCTTCAACTTAGGTTTTAGAAAGTTGTCTACAGTGGGATTTTTCAAAGGATTGTAATGGAATTAGAAGACTCCCACTGAAATTTTATAGAAAGTGGTCCCAGACACATTTATGTTGTGGGTTTGTAAAATCCTTGCCTCCATATCAAAATGTACTATGCAATTTCTTGTTACTATAATACAGTAGAAATACAAACGGGTGAGCCAGCAGGACTACTCTTGCTGATTTGCAAGAGGCCAGCTCTGATCCTAGCTGTCTCAGAAGAAAAATTGCTTTTTTTTTGTTCTTCAGTAAAATGCCCGTGATTTTTAAAGTCGCATTCATGGACTGTGAAGAATCATTCCAGCGCCACAATCCAAAAACCAAATTCTGCTCTGTGGCATCCCCAGTGGGAGGTGCCCTTTTTTGTAAATGGTCAGCATTATTCAAGACAAACAAATTAAGCTTCTCCTTTCTCATCCACAATTCATCCTCCACAACACCCCTTTTCTTCTACCGTTTTACCTGAGCCTGAGCAGAAACTATTTTGAACATTCAAACATTAACAGTCCCTTTTAAGCTGGTAGGAAGTTCACACCACCACTTTATTTCTGAAGTATAAAATCCTGGACCAAGAGAAGGATAGGCGTTTTCAATGAAAGAGTCAGGGTTTAAACGAAAATGTGTCACATCTGTCAACGTTTCAGTCTTTCAAAGATATGTATTATTTGGAATTTTCTATGACATTTCTACCTCCCTTTCAACTGCCCACATGGATTTCCAACAGCTCAATATCTTTGGTACTAGATATGCCTGCTGTGAGTTAATTATGATGAGTGAGATAATACAAAAGGTATTTTATTCTGATTCAGTCAGCATGCAAACACTTTCTGGCACAAACATTACTGTGAGTGAGAAGGGGGAATTTTATTTTCCATGAATTCTCTGTTGGTGAATTTTGGACTAGGTAATCCAAGAATAAATGGGACAGTAGCGTGATTGTAACAAAATCACTAAAAATGAGCAAAAATTTATTGCAACATTGGACTGGCTTTTCTACTATAAGGGCTAAGATTTTCATATTTATGTCTATAACTAGGCTCAATGCGGCTATATAGCACCCCACTGCTTCCATTAACCTTCATGGCATGGACAGGCATTACTTCTAATGATCATTAGCCACCCACTGGTATCTTCTACAGGCAAATCTGGTGGTGTCAGCCAATTTACTTCGCAGAGAATGTGATCTTTAATTTCTTACAGGTCCAAATGGCCACTAAAATGGGAGACAATTCTTTCCAGATCTTCGTGTCACTCTTGGACTCCTCAGTACCAATGTCCTTTCCAGTTCTGGGAACACCCAACACATGTGTTTGCGTGACAAGAGGCTACCTTGGCAAGTTGCCTCTGTTTCCCAATACCATACCTCCCTTAGCACTGTGATTCTGGGAAGAGCTGTTAGTGGGAAGGGCTTGCTGGGCAAGTGAGGCTGTCAAGGAAGGAGGTGGAAGAAATGGGAAAGTTTGAGGTAAATGAGCTCATCACAAGGCAGAGACAGAATATCTTCCAGGATAAGTCAGATCCTTTATTCCAAGGAAAACTTCTTGTTCAGAGTCAGAAGAAGTGGATCTTTACCAAGATCAGACAAGATCTTGGTGTGAGGAAGCTCCAAGCACCTAAAGGACATCAATCATGAACAGTAAAGACAATATTTAGAGATTCAGTATTCCTACAGAGCAAGACATAACGTTAGCAAAACAAAAATGCTCCCCCCCAAATTCCCTGACACTCAATGGTGTGTCAACTGTGTCACTGACTTTATTAAAAAAAAAAGTAACGTCTACCTTTCTTTAGGGAAAACACACTAGTATTGCATTGATTTCCTATTTATCTACTTCGAAAAGCTGTGATACAGCAGAGATGGATCAGCATTTTTTCTTCTTAAAGAGTGCATTGATACTCATTAGAGTATTTGTTCTCATTAGAGACCGTCTTACTAAGCAGAATACAAAAAAACAGTATGTGTCATCTTTCCCCTTCTCAGCTGCCGATATGCAAAGAGACACGGCACTTGGAGGAGAGTGAACTGGAAATGTTAACTGTTACACTGAAAATTGATTCTCTCCTCAATTTATCCAGAAAAAGATACAGTCTTCAGGCAAAGGCATACATTGGCTAAGAAAAAAAGATAAATGTTCTTTTTGTTTTGTTTTTGGAGGAATTAAAACAAGGACTTCCCTGTTGTTGGCAGTGGTGTCATGTACGATAATCTGGTCATTGTAAAGCCATATCTGGTCCTAATTTCCAACCCAACGCCAGATGTTTTCAAGGCATGTTCCCTTGCAAGTCTGCTTCGCTGGAGAACAATAATGCAGGGATTTCAGCTTCCATGTTTCCGCACCTCATCATGGTTGTTAGAGAATGGTGAGAGGGATTTGAGAGCTGTAATGCTGCCAAAGGCGGCTACAGTGGCCAAGGGGGGGATTTACAGGAGGGTTGAAGTCGCGGCTGCAAACTCAGCCCTCAGTAGGGCTGGGGCAGCTGTGCCTGACCCAGGGTCAGCGGGTCCCTCTCCCAGAGCGTCCCATGAAGGCATGGCAGGATCTGGCACCCCTCCAGCCAGCAGTCTGCAACACCCGGCCACTCTCACACGGATCAGGTTGTGGGAGACTCATGCCTCCAGCCAAGCCCCAGTAATTTGCAGGAGCTGGACTTACTGATGGGGCAGAAGGTGTGAGTGTTACAAGCAAGCCACTGTGCTGTGGATCAGCCCCTCATCCCAAAAAGCTCTTGACAGTTGGCTTCACCACTCCTTTCCCTACGATGTCTGAACAGGTGCCCCCGGGCAGCCGGCAGCCGGGGCGGGGGCACAGCCTCCAGAAGACCTCCAGTCCCTGCTTCTGGCTGAATAAACTGGGTTTTCCTTTCTTCTGCCTCTCCGTGCCCAGCATGCCTTACAAGAACAGCAAAGCGGGGATGACTGATCTCACTGTTATACATGAGCCCTACATGAGCAGCAAGGAGCATGCGTTCAGAACACCTTTATTAAAAAGAAGGGTTATCACAAGCTCCCCCCATGTCACACCAGAGGTGCCGGCTCTCCTCTCCAGCCATGAATCTCCTTTCTTTCATACTCTTGCAGAGATCAGCCTTACTGCTAGCCCCAGCTTCCAGCACCCCATGTGTGTTTTGGGCTGTGTCCCCCCAAAACAATGTGTCGCCTCACCTCCTGTAGAAATGGATGAGGGTTTGGGATTTTTCCTGCTGCAAAACCAGTGTCTTGCATGTTGTGGTGGTCGTGTCAAGTCCCTAAAGAGGTGTACAGATAAACAGAAGACTTCCTTTGCTGCTTTTGTTTCACATACACCTGTAAGAGTGTATTGTGAATTAGGATTGACCTTCCTGTGCATATTTTCACAGAATCACAGAATCACTAAGGTTGGAAAAGACCTGTAAGATCATCAAGTCCAAGTGTAGTGATTCTGACCAAATAAATTACAGCTTAATGACACCTTCCCCCACAACTGGGAAAATGCTGCTCTTTAATCTGTACAATATATTTAAGTTCCCATACTGCTTCAGCAAAACAAATGATTTTCAGACATCATCCATGTAAAATCTTGATTTGAGTAAATCAAGAATCAGGCATAAAAATGAATCACTTCTCAACACATCTTACACAGGAGGGAACCCAACTGTTGATGAGTTATTTGGACTATGAAGTCTCCAGAAAAATGAAGCAATGCTGAAATGCATATGGCTCCTTTCTTAGTGATAGAAACAAGTTACCAATACCCCCCAAAGCCTGAATCACGGGGCTGTAAGGTAGATGAAGAGAGTTGCAAAAATGGACAAATATACTTGGTGTTGGTACATGCCATGAAGACGTGCATCCTGTTGGTCAAATATGTGCACAAATACCTGTCATTTTGAAAGATCTCAGTTGTGATATAATGTCTTAGGAATGAAAAGTGGGGGACTTACATGAGATTCAGTAGGTGTAACTGAAGTCAGGTAGGCACAGGCTCGTTCTGCCTTCTCTCCAAAATAAAATGAGCTTGTTTGCTAAGCAGAATTTATAGGTGAACTATAGATATTCATACTATATACAGTCACAAGAGGGTTTTGTAGCAATAGAAAGGACATAGCCCACTCCTGCCTTGCCATAAGACATACCTACGACACTGCTGTTCAAAAGTATGTAAATAAGGAAATCATTGAGTGCTCCCATGAAGTTTGACAGCCTCTGACCGAAGGCTTTATAGGTGCTAGAAGGAGATTAAGTGTACTAATTGTGATTTGTCATTAAAGCTAAGTGCTTGAACTTGTCTCTTTTTTTTTTTTTATTGCACTGCAGTAAAAAACCTTGAAGTCCCAGCTGAGTCAGGCTGTATTTTACTAAGCCCAGTAAAAGCAGTAGGACACCATCCTACTGAACAGCTTACAGAAAACATTTTAAAGGACCAGAAAAATAACACTTTAAAGAGCTATTAATGAGAGCCTAATAGCATAAGGATTTGCAAAATCCTCATGTCTGGCTCTTGATCCATCTGCTAAGTGCTACTGTATTCCGCCATCATTTCTACTTTACTCTGAACTTCAGTGTAGTGAAGGAGAGAGGTGTTTATTTCCCTCTAGAATAAGTGGTAGCACCTGCATAAGTCTCCCTGATGTAACAGATCACCAGCTCTCCTGTATGATAACACGTCTCTCCTTCCACATTCAAATGATCCTTCGTCCAGTGATCAGAGCCATGAGTAAGAGGTTCATCAAGCATGAAGTAAGGCACATCACTGCACTACTCTGCTCTTTGTGTCATCTGTACGAGCCTTCTGCTCAGCTGCAAGCAGTGTACCAGCTCTGCCAGGCCAGCCTGGCGCTCTGCCTTTCCAGCTGGGCACTGCAATCACACATTGCAGCTGCTCCTCCAAGCAGCGGCAATCGCAGAAATGAGGGAAGTGTCTCATCCTTAGGCTATGGTGAAGTGTAAGGAAAAAAAAATTACTCGCATCTGGATCCTCATTAGACCGACATTTTAGTGGTCCTGATTTAGAACACGAGAAATTTCACATCAGGTCCTGACCACGCTCACACAGATACAATAACATTTCCATAAACGTGTGAATCGAGCTATGCAAATCTTCTGCAAAAGCAGAAATTCCCACCAAATACTCTGACATATGACATTTTTAATATAAATAATTTAGTATAAAATATAAACTGTTATTCTGTGTCACTGATAGCTAATAGATTAAGTTCTTGGTGGAAAGATTGTTTTCGCTTTAGCATCATTTACTGGGGAGGAAAGAAGAAAAGAAAACCTCAAACCAAAATAATTTAATCATCAGAAGAAATAAAGAGAAGCACAATGCGTCCACAAAAGGTACATGAGCATGCCTCTAGGAATCATAGCCTCTAATTCAGGTCTGGCCCGAGCCAAGCTTATGCTGATACCTTCTCAGCCTCCACAAAACCCACCTATGACATCCTTTATGACTAGCTGGGCACACTCGAGCACAAGCCTTGCTGCTACAAACTTCCTTAAGCATGTGATTCTGATTTCCTTGCCTTCTGCTACTCCATCTCTCTTCCCCCCCTTTCCCACTACCATGGATGAACTGCCTTGAATTGCTCCAGTATCATGCGGGATGTCATGCCGGCATGCAGAAGACACCCAGGTCTCCTCATGGGTGTGGGATGAAGTTTGTAACACAAACTTGTGCAGCGTGCACACACATGCAATTGGTGAGAATAACACCATGGGCAAACAAGGTATCTCCTAGCCTTGCTGGGCACTGCAGCCCACCCTCTGCAGTTGCTTCAGCTTTTATGGCTGTTGTCTTCCCTTCCCTGTTCTCATGGAAGGTTTTTTCCCCCTAATCAACACTTGAGAGTGAACAACTCTTGCTCTGCGAGCTCCCGCACTCCTGCGCTCTGTCACAGCACTCAGGCAGCCCCTTGTCAGCAGGGTGCCGGAGAGCCTCGCAGGCATTAGCTTGCTAATCCTCACACCACCCCAATGATATCGGCAGCTATTATTATCCCCGTTTTACTGGGGGGTTGGGGGGAACGGAAACTCTGCGAGATTAAGCATCTCAACCCAAGGTCATGCAGGAAGCACGGCCAGGCTGGTCTCTTACGCTCTTGTTTCTAGATCCTCCTGAAAGAGCCGACAATGCCTCCTCGCAGCTGGGAAAAACTTGGGTGTTTTGATAGTACTTACATCCACATAGCAGCAGGTAGACCTGTAGAGATTTGAACGTAAGCATTAAATTTACTCGAGAAAATGAGGGAGAGCATCCTTCAGTGCACAGAGCACAGAAGGTGGCATCTTTAGGCCAGAAAAAAAGAAATCACCAGGTCTCAGCAGACTAATCTTGGGTGGGTCATTCATTTTGCCTCTGCTCACTTTGGCGATTATGTTCACCATCAGTAGAAAACCATACTGTGTTAGGTGCTTCATCTGTTGGGACAGCTAGGCTGTGCCCTTGAAATGTCCTTGGTGCGGAGGGGAAGTGAGCAGCCAAGGATGCGTCTCAGGATGTCACTCCCATCTCACATGCTGTGCACCGTCAGGGGTTGCTCCACCCTTCTCCTGCACAACCGCCTGCTAACCCAAATCGCTCCAGCTAAAACCACACCAGGTGAAAGCTCCTATCACGTCACAGAAGAAACCAGTGTTGAGCAGAAATATGAGAAAGTGTAATTGTGAGCGCAGGAGAGAGATGGTCAAACCCCATTTATCTGTGGAAATCAAGTTGCTCGATTTCATTCTACCTGCATTTTTTCCACCTGTAAAATGCTCATGACGGCTGCACGTGTTTGTGGCTGTTGCAGAGACCTGCTTTTCCACAACAGGATATTCAAGATGTTTATATTTTAATCTGCTTCAAAAGGAAAACAAAATATTGAAACCTCTCTTTTTTCTTGTTGCAAAATGAAATCTGTGTTTTATAGCCATGCCTAAAAACAAGTCACTTTTAAGTTTTCAAACTAATTGCAAATATAAAATTAAGGCACCTTAGTACGACTATATTTGAAAAAGCAGGCAGACATTTACTCTTTCATGAAAGACTTCAGCAAAGACTTTTGCCCTCTCCACCCGGATAGTTTGATGCAGTCCAGATGTTTACTGTATGATGGGTGTGTACCTTCTCCGTCTGACGAAGAAAGCCCAGACATCCTTGGGTTCCTTTCCTTTTGCAGCTTAAGAGGATTTAAACCTGTTTTATCCTAGTCTGTCTACTCATATTATCATTAGAGATGGGCAAATCACAATAGGAGTGAAAGGCTGGCTTAGGTCAGTCCTGAAAGTTTTGTTGCCTAGGCAAACTCAGCCAAAACATTGATGTATTCAAAGGTTTTTAGCCTGCAAGATTATAATAAACCCGGAGTTTTTAATTTCTGCTTTTGCAAAAAATATTCAGAGAGCAGCTTTTCTTACACATTTTGGTGCTTAGTCCGACTTTTTTATTCTGAATCAGAAAGCTAGCGGTACACAGCAATGACAAAAAAATTAATTAAAATCTGAATCAAACATCTGCCACTCTGGGCAAGCTTACATTTTAGTCTGAGGTGTGAGATGAGTCACACTTCATCTCATGTACTCAGCTGTAACTAGTATGTCCTTTGTGTTGGGTCAACAGCTACTTTATTTACCTTAGGAATTTGCTGTCTGCAGAAACGTGCATCCATTTTGTTTTCATGGCCGCACAGACTGTCAGAGCTGTCATTGTGCTCTCTCAGTGCTCTTTCACAGGGTCTAAGCTATTATTTCTCGTTCTGCTAATAGAAGGTACAGGTCATTGAGAAAGTCTGTAGTTGCCTTTCATGTAATGACAAATGTAGCACAGATGAGAGATGGTGTGGCAGACATTCCTCTGTTATACCTGGACATTCCTTGTGTGGCACACCTGGGCATACGGACAAAGAAGATGGTTGATCCTTTTTTCAGCATGCCAACTACTGGCTGAATATATGTTCCTATCCTACAGTAATCCAACTTCTAGTGCAGAGTAAAGTACTTCAGAAGAAGTATATGCTATTTCAAGGCAAGAACATGCCTAACAGTGGTTACCAGAGCGTAGCAAACATGCTGTAAATTCCCACCTCAAATCGCCCAAAATTGTTCATATGCTCATACCTTTTTGTTAAATACAAATTATCCTGTGAATTTGTTACAGTATCAGCATTATATTGAATCCATTGCATGACAGCATAAATCAAGCATTTGTATTTGACCAAAGAGGGACAATATTTATGTCACCATACTCACTCTCTACACTGAAAATGGTGGAATGATAAGAAAAACAAAACTTTCTAATTCAGCTAGTAATTAGCATAGCTAATTGCTGTTTCCTTTTCAGACAGATGATAACTTGTGGTTTGATTAAGACCAAATAAACAGAAAAGCTCTGATATTAAAATAGATTTTGGCTATATTCTAGGTTAGTTACGCAGAACAAAGGTGGTATCTGGTATGTGTTAACATATCCAGGATGATGCATGATGATAAAGCTACCAAGTTGTTAGTGAGAATCTTATTGTCACTGTTAACACTGTCAGCCATAGTAGTGAGAACCTGCAGAAAGCCATGCAAAAGCAGACAAACCTCCAAGTTACATTTTTATAATTAAGAAACCATTCATGTAGGAAAGGAGGAAGAGAAAAACAATGAATAAATTATTTGCTTGGCATTTCATAGAGCGTGTAGAATGCCAGAGTGACTGAATTATCTATCACACATATAAGCAAGATAAGGAAATAAGCCAGAGCAGGGTAGACAAATTTATTCCTAGTGTCACTCAACACTCCTGAAATAAAAAGTTTCATGAAGAATAAACGCATCCCTCCCCCTTTATTAGTTCTTGTGCTATCAAATTAGTAATGAAGGGGGAAATTAGAGAAAGGGCTAATAGCGGGTACATTCATGTAAGTGAATGTCCTTGTAAGGCCACTCTCTATCATATTTGAAAGCTCATGGAAATTGAGAGAGATGTCTCAGGAGTGGAGAATGGCAAACCTTGCACCCGTCTTCAAAAGACACCAGAAGGACTGTCTGGGAGGTCATAAGATGGTCAGCCTTTGGTCCACTGGGAAATCACAGAACAAGTCTTCTCAGAGCACATTTCTGGGCACAGGAAGGAGAAGGTGGACATTCAGAGCAGCCAGCACAGACTTACCATGAGCAAATCATGCCTGACTGGCCTGATTGACTTCTGCAGTAAAATGACTGGCTTTGCAGACAAGGAGAGAGCGGTTGGATGTCTTTTACCTGGAACACTGCATCTAGTTTTGGCTCCCCCAGCACAAGACACTGATCAGCTGGAACAAATCCAGCGGATGGCCACCGAGATGGTCAGTGGCTGGATCACTTCCTGAGGCTGAGGGAGTGGGGATTGTTCAGCCTGGGGAAGGAACAGCTTCCAGGGAACTTAAAAGCAGCTCCCCAACACCTACAAGGAGGTTATCCAGAAGACTGAGCTGGCTTCTTCATGGTGTTGGCAGGATGAGACATAACAGACACAAATTAAAACAGGAGAGGTTCAGCCTGAAATAGGGAGAAACATCTTCCCTGTGAAGGCAGTCAAACATTGGAACAGGCTGCCTGGAGCATCCATGCCATCTCCAGCACTGGAAGTTTTCAAGACCTGTCTGGAAAAAGCCCTGAGCAAACTGGTCTGACCTCAGAGCTGGCCCTGCTTTGGGCAGGAGGTTGGCCCAGAGGTCCCTTCCAGCCTGAATGATTAGCCTTTGATGCTATGAATTCTCCAGCCGTCTCCAGGAGACTGAATTCCATACAGAAACACAATGTAAGGTCCTGAAGCAGCCACGCTTTCTGTGGAGAACCAGATATAGTGGAATCTCACCTTAAATATATTTCAAGACATTTGTCAGTGAGCAATAGGTCACAAGAGATTACTGAGAGGATCTTAATTCAATGCTTTTAAAATTACAGCCATTACACAAAAACTGGAAGGCAGTTGTACCTCTCCTCCACCACTATCCTTAATTTCTGTCTTAAAGATACTGCGCACAGGTGAAGAACAGGTTGTCCTGGCTGAGGACTATTAGGAATAAGTAAGTTGAAATAAGCAGAATATCCCCTTATAGCTGTCATCATAATAATATTGGCCATTGCAGGGAGCCTGGAAAATGAATACAAAAAGGAAAAATGCTCAATTTCACTGTGCAAGTAAGTGGAACCGATGAAGGGAGTAAATTACGAGTCATATCCACTACCTGATGATAAGAAATGGAAGCACACAGAGCCTCCTTCCCCAACTTCCCTATTCTTAAGGCCACTACGGACAGTATTGAAGCAAGCTGACACTGAAAAATTTATTTCCAGAGTGGTCTAACCTAATTCCTGCTGAAAGCTCCTCCTGATTACTCTGCTTGTCATAACTGTCCCCATTGCAGAACCTTCTCTTGTCCCAGACACATGTTCAAAGTATGTGTATGTGAGGAAGGGGGAAGCAAGAACCAGCATGCAGCAGCTGGTTATATTCATTTTAGGGGAATCCCCAACCAGCTGTTACCACCAACTTTCCATTGACAATGGCCAGAAAAAATAGAGCAGGGGCCAGGATATATTAAAGTGTTAACTGCAGGCTGTTATCTATGGTCTGTAATTATGAGTGCTATAGAAACTTGTATGCTTTTCTCCATCACACTGCTGTTCTCCCATGCCAACATGTACATAGCAGATTTTTGTTTTTTAATCTTAAGCATGTCATTGCCTACTTGCTCTCTTGAAAGTCAGCTGCTGGGGTGGGAAACTAAGACAACCAGATGTTTTACTTTTCATGCTGAGGAAGTGAAATTAGAGATCATCTTCCTAAGCTTTTTATGGAAGAAAGTTCACAAATATAAGGAAAGCTATAGTGTTAACCCTGCACAGTTTAAGCACGAAATCCAGTAGTTCATAATCACTGGTTAAAAAAAAAAAAGGAATAAACGATGTGGAGGGAGGGAAGGAGGGAGGGGAGAACAAGAGGAAGAAAATGGGGTAAAGATCATCCTTCATTCTAAGTTATGGCTTGAAAATGTATTATCTTCTTTGTGTAGGCTAGGTAAATCTCTACTATTTAAAAATTACCGATTTACAAATCCAACAATATTTATATTTAGAACAAAGGTTTCTACGTCCGGCCTTCAAGAGCTGATACTACAAGGCACCCACTGTTAAAACGGACACATGCCTTTTATTGCAAAATGTCCACATGTTGTGGCTGGCATCTTAAACACATGTAAGTACAAAAATCCTAGTAATTTTCTTGCAGACTTTCTTTTTTTAAGGCATATCTGACAGTTTTCAAAAGGGTTATTGCAGCACCAAGTCAGAGGGAAGGCAGGGGTAGGAGGTTTTAGGCAAGCAGCCTAGAGTGGGAAGGTTTCGCATGCTGCCAGCTCTCAGCAATAAGTGCTGCATGAAAGAATATTCATACCATGGCCCTATTTAGTTTCTCAGTGTTGTCACAAATGGGAAATTAAACATTTTTTCTCACAATAGAATACATTTTCTGGCTTGCACCCGTATTCTTTTAATTTCATTTGAGCTAGAAACAAATCTGTTTCTCATTTAACTGCAGCTTCTTTCTCATCGATATCTTCCTTATTTGTGTCATATTATGAGTGAATTCGTATCTATAGGTGAACAGTGGCTCCAACTATAACTCCAAATTCAAACGCCATTCAACTCTGGGACTTTTTAGATTTAAACTTTAGCCCAGATCTGAAGTTTTTCAGTTGAATTCTGTCTTTGAAATAGCCCAAGTCAAATCCCTAGAGCTAAAGACCTCTGGACTATTAAGGAGTTGAAATATGGATCCATATCAAATTCACAGCTTGATCTCATTTCTCGGAGCTAGTGGTAAGATCCAGGCATGAAGCCTCATGTATGTTTTATATCACTCTTTTGCTAATGTCCCTAATGTTGATTCACCCACCACCTTTTCAGTTCAGATATGCGTATTCAGGTCTTTCTCAGCCTTCCAATTCAAGTTCCCCCTAGAGATGCTCCAAAAAGAAAATCCAAAAAGTGACCCTACATTTGAACATCAGCATCAGCAGTCACATTGTTTCATGGGAATAGGGGGAATAGAGCAAGCCAGAAAAATCCGAAGACCACTTGTTTACTACGTCATTTGTCATGTGGCCTTCACCCTGCATAAGAAGGCAGTCACCTTGAAGTTAAAAGATCCAAAACCCCCCGCTAACACACAAGACCCAGTGAGCGTACAACACAGCCAATCCAGGTCTGCTCTTAAATCTTCTGCAACAGCTCAGGGAACAGTGTGGGAGAGGTCCCAAGCTACTGAAGAGGGTCGTTTTCATGCACAGCAGGAATGGCAGCATATTTGACCAAACTGAAACCAGAACAGGGCGAACAGAGGGCAGCTTTTTTCAGCTCCCAATTCACAGCCTGCCTTACTAATTACAGAAAACTTAATTTTTTTCTTTCCCAAAACAGCACAATAAGTGTTAAAAATGCATATATTAGGAAGATAACAATCTACAGTTTGTTGTGTTTACTTTATAAACACTTCATGCTACTTTTTCTAAAAAATGTAATCTATTTTAATCAGATGATCCCTTAAAGGATGTTCCTGCTGAAAGAAAAAAAAATAAAAAAATTAAAAAAAAGGCTTATGAGGCTGTTTTTCTCCCCTGGTGATGTAATTATGAAACATCAACCCAAGGAAAAATTATCAAAGGGAATGACAGGAAGAAATACTCTTTGGATCCCAAGGAAAATGCAAAAAGTTTTAATGCCAAATGATGGCATTTCTTGTTTTCTTCATTAGAGAAAGCATGTTTCCCCTTGCATTATAAAGAAATTATTTTCTGTACCTGGAAAAGTAGATTCACTGAGTAAATGATCTGAACTGATTTAGGCAATGATGAAGCCCTTTTTACAGCAGTTCTGCTGCTTGGTGTATTGACCTCAGGTTCTCCCTGTCTCTGTCTACATAGAGTTGTGCAATTTTACTCCTTGAGCATGCTAAAATAGTTTTAATTCAGCACTTTTAAGAAAAGATAGTAAACATTGATTTTCCAAGTCCACGTGCAATTTTTTTTTTTTTTTTTTTTTTTAAGATTACAGGGAAAATACTGGAATATTTTCAACTTTTTCTTTCTTTCCAGTGCATGGGAAAAAAGGGCATCTTTTATTTTCTCCCATTATGGGCAAAAAGCAAGGAGAAATTTGGAAGTTTCCACATACCATTTTTTTGCTAAATAAGAATTACACTTGTTTTTCAGACAGCTCTCCTGTGGCACATGTGCCTGTAAGTTTGAACATAAGATGCCATTACATAAAACCCAGTTTCTCTGCCTGCCTGTCATGAATCCCGCTTTAGGATCCTGCCAACTATGCCAATCTTCAAAGTATTGCAAAGTGAAATGCACCAAAAAGGTGTTTTCCTTTCATCATTTACTATGAGTTATTTAGGAGTGAGAACAATGATGGACTACAGCATTGTTACCACTAACTTTGTAATGGGAGAGCTTGGCATGTCCTACTCTTTTTGTTAAACTTCCAGTGGAAGCAAAAGCTGGAAAGTAAGACAAAATATTTATAAGCTACAGAATGAACTCTGAAATAGGTCAAAACTGATTCTTTAAAAGTGTGTTCAGAAGTCCTCAAAAAATTACTTAACCTGACAGCTACATGAAAAGTTCCTTGCAGAAACAATTATTATGCAAAAAACTTTCTTAAGAACTAAAAATTATCTATTTGAATTTGCTAATCTAGCAATTGATGCTAATTTAATGATGAGTAAGTTATACCTAATAATTTGCTATAAATTTTTGCTATCAAATTCCTGGGAAAGAAGTGGTTGATGAGGGAAATGTCATAAAGCTATGAAGACCTAAGAGATAGAGGGCAGCTAGTGAATTTATCAGGACACAACTTAAAACATTTCAGAAAAGCTAAAAAAAAACCCAAAGACAAGATTTTTTTTTTTTGTTCTGGTTTTGTTATACAGTGCATTTTATTGGTGGTACTCACTGCCACAGGATGTCGTGGAGTCCAAGAGCATGAGCAGTATAAAAAGGGATTAGAGAGAGCCATGGGGGTAAGCTCAGCCGTAGCTATTAGGGTATCTGCTTGAGATAACGGATACACTGTAAATCCATATCTCGTCTGCAGTAGCCTTTTATCAGCAGATAGACCCTAATGTGCAGATGGGAATGCCGACCTCCAGACAGCTCCAGCAGAGCGGGTGACCTGGACGGGAACCTGAGCCTGATGGTTGCGCTCCAGCTGCTCTCAAGCGTTATGACATCACTACACAGCACCGCAGCACTCCATCACTTCTTACTGACACTCTGCCTTTCTACATTAGCAAAAATGAAGGTAAACTAAGGACACCGTGTTCCTAATCCCTCTCTGGGGGAGGCTACCAGGAGGCTTCCTTCACTGGAAGCAGCCAGCCAAAAGGCCACGTAAGTTAGTAAGCAGTGTGCTCCAGTGAGTCCAATATACTGCACCGGCACACCTGACATCTGAGCCCTGGGACGGGGATAGGCACAGCTGCCTGTGACTTTGCACATGCACTCCAGCTGACCAGGTTCCCAAAGAACCATGTGTCAGAAGGGAGGTTGGAGAATCCTGAGCCCCCAGCATGTACGTATCCTAAAGCTTAGTAAACTGATTCTTCATCATTTTTTTGGCACAGACCTTTCTCCAGTTTCCCAATTACTTTGTAGGTCCCTATTGACACGCATACACAGCATAAGGCAGCACATCGAGCTCTAACTCAACTGGAACTGGAAGCAATCCAGCTGTACAACATTGGTCTCCAAGTGTGCTAATTTACCCTGCTTGAGAAAATGTCCTGCTGTGCTGCTTGACGAGGTGGCTTCTGGTAAACGAGCTCTTCACTTTGCAATGCCTCATGCATTGTAAACAAGCCCCGGAGAAAACTTCCCAAATGTGCCACCCCTATCCTCCCCCACCACCCACCCATGACTCCGCTGATCTGCTGTTCAGCACAGAGCATAATAATTGACCCACTGACCTCAGGGTTAAGCACAGTTCAAAGAAAGTCCTAGAGACCACCAGCAATCTCCTCAATTTTTATCTCAGTCTCCTGCTGCACGTCTCTTCCCCCACCCCCAGCTATGCCTCCTCACCCTGAACAATAGAGCAGGAGAAGACATCACATGCCCCACTGGTGAGGACCAGCTAGCTTTGCCTAATCCTTTTAATTTTCAGCAGCCCTCCGACTGATGACAGCATGAGAGCTGAGACTTGCCAGAGGACGTTCTAAGCTTAGCAGAATTATTCTGCAGCTCAAAACTCACCAGATCAGCAACAGCATTTTGTACCATTTTGTTCCATTTGTCTTTTCGCACGCAGCATGAAAAAGCTGCATTACACTGTGTCACTTCCATGTATAAAATGAACTGTAAAGACATATACGGAGCAGTCCTCTTCATCCTACAGGTTTCCTGCATGCTTTGTCTGCACTAAATCCCCACAGAAGCATTTTTGAATGAGCATTAGTACCATTTCCTAAACTAATTGCACTGTTGTGTGCAATTTTTTGGAAAAAAACAAAACAAAACAACACAACAAACCAAGAAATGCCTCACCCTTTTCCTTTTTTAAAATATATGAATAAGTATTCTGTCCTTTTCACACATTTTAAAATGAAAATGTTTTGCAGGAAGTACGCTGTTGGGTCCTTAACTCTCTGGCCTTAGCCAGCTGAGATGCTGACTCACATGTACGCCTGTGATGTATTCCCCCTGGCAAACTGAAAACAAGTTTAAACCCATGGCAGGAATCTTGCAAGTCAGACTGACCAACATTATGCAGTTCAGTCCTATGAGACATTGGGTAATTCTATTGATATTTGTGGAAGAGGAGGTTGCTTCACTCATCGTTGGCTTTTATCCTTCTGCAAATTCTTATCCTGAAGTATCTCATGTAAAGAAACTGTTTTGGCATCAGGCACTTAGATGATTATGCTACCTTTAGGACCATAATGAAAATAATTTCAGCATGAAATTTATCACTTCCACCTTTCCATCCAGCACAGGCATAATCTGCACTTGCAAGATTACGCTGAACTAATCAGAGGGATTATAAAATCTTTAAATAAATTTCTGATTTAATGTGTACGTTCATTATTGACCGAAGAAGGAAATAATCATGGCTGTGTAATGAATCAAAAGGATACATACAAAAAAATGAATTCTTCCTCTTAAACATGTGCCTATAAAACAATAAATGCAAATAAGTTGTACAAAATTGGTATCACGAGAAGTAAGATGGAAATCAATAAGCAGTGCGAATACCCATCTGGAAATTCATGTTTTTCCTAGTCAATAGGACTGCCAGAATCTATTCACCCCCCTCCCCCCAAGCTAGCTATCTGACAATAGGATGAACTAACGTAACAGGGGAAGAAAAAATCCAAATCCCGAGAGACAAAACAACACAGATAGATAGGATCAAAATGTAAGAGCAGCCATGCTGAGCCTGGCCAAAGATCCAAGGAGCCCAAATGCAACACATGGCCGTGGCCAGGGACAGATGCTTCAGGGAGGAGATTTGAACCAGGAGGAGCATCACACAGCCCATCTCCCCAGCTCCTACCCATCAGCACTTCTGAGCTGCACTGAGCTGGAAACAACACTTGGACCATCCCATGTAGTAACAGTCACCAAAAGACTTGTCCTTTACAAATTTGTCTAATCCTTTTAAAACCGTTTAGACTTTTGGCGCCTATCTAATTCTTTGACAATGACTTCCACAACTATATTAGGCATGGCTCACGCCTATTGACTTAAGTAAGACATTCGTGTACATATCAAGGGAAAGAATTGGATATGGATTTGAGCGCATTTTAATTCTCCATACACACTGGTTATATGAATAACCACAGAACAATTAGTTGTAAAACTTGCTGTTCAGAGATTACAAAACAATGAAGACTAAATCCCAAAAGCAACTGTAAAAATATCCAGCAGAATAAATTAGATTGAGTGAATTAATAAATCTGCACTGTTGATGCCATGACCGTACCTGAGTCAAGATTGTGCCCCAACGGATGGCACAATCTTTATCCATTTTACTTGCATGAACTGCTGTGGGTAAGTTGCCAAACATTTGGCATGAATTTGTACATTCAGGGAAACAGAACAGGAGGGGTAAACACCATTTTATACTCCGTACAAGCTAAACCACTACATGAAGCATAGCTCACAACAAGGGGCTGTGGATAATGTCACCATACCAGATACAGCCGCAGGAGACCACTGCTGAGACAGCATCTGAGTCACAACTCCTTGCCTTCTAGCTTCTAACCCTGACACAAGCAGCATATTTCAGCTCTCCCAACCTCATTCAACCCACCAAGAGAACAAACCTCTGTGTCTTAGAGGAAGCATTTCTGTGGGATTTCTGCTTTGTGCATTTTGGTCAAAAGGCTGACAAACCCGGCAGATTTTCATTATGTCCATGGTCAAACACCTACAACCCTGTGCAAATATTTATGTCCAGACCTACAAAAAGGCTTTTTTAGGAGGATTTTAGAATCCAAACTGGATCCTCAGAATCCATGATCAACCCCACAGACAATTATATTTTTCTTAGCAAACTTTCCCAAGCCTTTCAGGGGTGAGCATCTCAGGGAATCTTTTATGTCTAACCCTAATGAGCTCCCTCAGACTGGGTGTTCTCCAGCACTTGCCTTGGACCTCACCTACCATGAAAAAGATCAGTTTTCCCCAAAGCTGACTTACTCCAGTTGGGCATTTTTTCCAGGGTTATCAGTGAGCTGGGTTGAAACTCCTACCTCTGATGAGGTCTACGTTGGCTAATACAGTGAAACCAGCAGAACTGCACACCAGTCTTCTATACATCTATATCAATCTTTAAAATCAGATTAAAAATACCTTAAAAATAAACAGCAAGCAAGACGCAATGTTATGCAAGCAACATATGCATTATAAGAATGGCACCTGGGCTGTTACACACAGAACTGTGTCTGTTTAATCCAAATACAGCAAAGCACAATACATAATTGCATACTCCCTAGAAGAAGGCCAGAATACAGCCCTCTTCCTTTCCAGGTAAAACCCTGGAATTTTGTTCTGATACTAAATCATTGAAAACCTTCTCAGGATCTTTTAACTTCAAGCATACTCTATGCCAAGCTATCAAACCAAAATAAAACTGGGAAGTTATTTGGTACCACTGAGTTCTAATTAAGCAGGCATTCTCATGAATGAAAAATAGGGACCATAAACATTAACAATGTAATTTGATGATACAATTCCTTATTACTGTCAGAATGACTAAACTTTCCACTAGCAGGCTCCTGAGAAAAAGGAAATCTCTTCAAATTAAATACATGCAATAGGACCAAGCTGAAACATTTAACAACCACCAAAAAAAGCTCTAAACCAGATAAATATTACCCAGGCCTAAGTCCAGACAGTTCACAGTATCAGAACAGGAAACCCTAAAAGTTTACTGGGGCTAACATGGAAGGGAGTGAAAGTAACTCCTCCCTGAATGTGATTAAAGGAAAAATATTTCTAGGATTACGGTTCTAGCAGTAGGCTCTATCATTCATTTCACCATGGCTGGCAAGAATTTCAAAGCTATAAAATTCATTGTTAACACTAGACTTCAAATACTCCTCTGTGTGAAAAGTGAATGTATTTCAAGTGCTTTCTTTAGGCAACACCAATTATACTGAATAATGTATCAAATACAATTACTTTTTTATTTCCGCATGTTTTTTAAAAAAGACAAAATTAAAATTTAAAATATTCTAAATACTTTATTCATCACTTTGCTTTCAATGTTTTTCTACAGAAAATTGTATGAAGGCTAAGCTTTTTTCTTTATGATTTTCAGACAATGCACATTAGGACCAATGTTGAGTACCAAAGTTACCCTGAATAAGGTCTCTTTTGTAATACATTGTTACGATTTATTATTGCAGTATTTTGATGGTGCAAAGTTGGCTTAGGGACAGTAGTGGTTTTATTAGCATTTTGTATGTTCTTTGTACTAATGTAAATGGGCATCCAAAATGCAAATTAAGGTTTTTTTTAAAGAATATGTAAAACCATAATCTTGCATCCGACAATCAAATCTGTGAGATTTCTAAATGAACCATTTATATGACGCAAAACTTGACTCGATAGAGTGGACTATTTTTGTTGGATAAGAAAGAAAAAAATGTTCACATTTATACGTTAGTATGTTACAGTAAAGGCTTCATGTGTTATGGAGGAGATTGCTACCAGTTTATGATTTAAATGATGAAATAATTAACTTGTCTAACAAAAAAATTAGAAAGGAATTCAAAGGAAACTGGCCAGAGGCAATTATTGTATTAGCAATAATATCCTCCTTTGAAAAGAGAAAATCTACTTTTAAATGTCCTGTGGGCTATGGATTTGCTTCTGATGTCAACGGAAGGAAAGCAAGTTTCCTTCTCGCTCTTTGAAGAAACACAGTTCATCACTGTCTTATCTGACACATAGTCATTATGCTTTTTACTGAAGTCAATTCTTAGCTTCATGGGAGGTGCTCAGCAGAGCTCCTGCTATAGAATAAAAGCACCTTTCCTGGAAAAGTAACACTGAAAGAAAAGTGGCATTTACTATTCCCTAAAGACATCTCATTCTGAAAATTACTTGCTAGAGCCAGACTTATGCTTGCCCATTTGAAGCCAAATCCATTTGCACAACAAATGCTTACAGTTTCCCAGTCAGGTTTTAACATCTCTCTTTTGCCACCCACCGCGCCTATTCTAAATAGTAAATTTTCAGTAACATTATTTACTCCAGTGCAGGTTCTACAGCCTAGCAGCAAGATTTTCAAGTGGAATAATGAAGAAAACAGCACAATTCTTCAATCACTCAACAAAACTCTTCCCAGATTAATTCATATTGTTATTTTTTTCTTCTTAAACATGAAGAAGTAGCCTTAGTAGGCTATTCAAATACAAATTGACAAAATTGCACACGCACAAGCAGAAAATATCAATGCATTGCCATGGAGATGAATCTAGTCCTGCCACTGTACCTACTCCTCCCCCTGCACATTTCTTAAGCTGATGATAGAACTGCAGCAGTATCTCTGGGAATTTAACAGCATCCATGTCACCGAAGCTATCCATATCTATCTGGCCTGAAAAATTACTCGTACCTAGACCCTTCATGTGCTGCTCAGCAAACTAATGTACATTACAGGAAGCACAACGCCTTTTCCTTCCATATCCAAAACAGCAAGGGGAAAGAAGGGAGAAAGGGGAGAGAAAAGATGTCTATTCCTAAAGGCAGATGTCAGAAAAAGATGGGTAATTCTCAGCAACAGCTGAATTGTTGAATGAATAGTCCCATGTGCCTGAGTAAACTTCACTTGCAATCTCCCAATTTGAAAAGCTTATTTATGCTTCCTCCTACCTCACTCCCAGTCCTCTCATTCCTTCACAGCTGTTGCCAGTGTTGGATCCTCAAAGCACAGGCAAGAGTCTGAGATGATAGACTGTCAGATGACAGGATTTCTAGTCTAGACATAAGGGATTAAATCAAACTATCACATGTTCTTGGTAGCAAGAATGAGCGTAATAACCTTTTTCTCCAAAATAAAAAAAAAAAAAAACCAAAACCAAACCAAACAATCAAGAATGTCTAAGCCGGAGTACAATGCATATAACGGGTATCTGTGCTACCTAATAGATAATCAGATATAAGAGATATCAAAACCATTTAAAGAATCTATGAAAAAACCTTGTAGTGGGTCACAAACCAAATAAGCGTGTTTAATTTAAGAAAGAACTCCCAAAACAACACTCACTTATTTACTTACGTCTTGAATTGCCCCTACCTTTCCTTACCTCACCAGCAATGCCCCTATGGGATCATTCCCTGTTTTCAGGGGTCTGTCAGAACAGATCTCTGGTTTCCTCACCAAGTTTGGACTCTAAATCTGACTCCCTGAATGGCTCCTGAGAGTCACTAACAGTTGTCTACTTCAATAAATCTTTGAAAAAGAAAACAAAGATGCATTGTTTAAATGTGCACTGTCACTGTAGAAGTAAATAAGTGCGATTAATGTTTTGCTTTAAAAACCGTCTGGTTTCTGTATTCAGAAAAACCTGGACTATATCTGTTGTTCAGCTGCAATGTAATAATACAAATTGGTTATAAAGGAAGTTGTTTATACAAGCCTCTTTCCACCATTATTCTTTTCCTCTCTTCTCTGCTATTATTTATTTTAAATTCTAGTTTAAGTGGATTAGATTTCATCCATAACCAATATGTGATTGCATATTGCCACCATGCCAGCTTTTGCTGGGACTTCACTGAAATCAGCAACTCCCCACCCTTCTGCTTGTTATATTAGAGACTTTCCAATGTTTTCCTTCCTAAAATTATTAGGAAGGCATGCTAGTATTATTAGATAAAATTTGTTAAAGGTTATTTCACAACCAGAGGCTGGGTAGTATCAAATCACCTGTATATTGCACAAACACATACACAGACCTACAAAAAAATAAAATCAGCAAGACTGCAAGGTCATGTGCTCAAAAATCAGGTAAGGTAAAGTTTGAAGTAGTCTGTGCCTATGATTAAAGACTGTGTCATAATTAATAACAGAAGTCTATCTCCACTCTTCAAGAAGCATTTCTGATATAGTTCAGATCTGGGTGAAAAAAGCAAGCTTGGAATATGACATCATATCTCCATGCAGCGTGAGTCATCACATTAAGACCTTTTGAATCACTTAACACCCTGCCTTGCCACTTAATGGAAGAACAGAACTGGCAGAAGCAGGCGAACCACTGCTGTGTTGTCAGCAGCTGCCCGGAGAGAAACAGGAGATTTTACAAAGACTTGCTAAGGGAGAGGAGAGGTGCACCCCAGGTCTGCTCCGGCTTCCAGAGGAAAGCGCACTCCATGCAGCACAGCTTCCTACACACTCTTGGTCTCTTCTGCTCTCTTCCCTCCAGTTTGTCCTCTGCCTTTCCACCCTCTTTGTCATGACAATTTTTCACTGTTGGCAGTATCCCTGCCCAGTTTCCATATTCCCTTTCCAAATTTCTGTTCCTTATTTCCATTTTGTCAGGCAACTCTCAATTTAGCACAAGTCTCGTTCCTTCTTTTTCTCTTCCTGGCCTGCACTCATCACAAGTGGCCCTCATTTACGCTCTTCTTCTACATCTCTGTGCTCAGTGGTTTGGCTTCTTATTCAGCTAAGCATAGCTCTTTCCCTAAACCTCTGATCCTTATCTTCTGTGTTTCTCTTCCATATTACAGTGGGTCCCAGTCTTCTTCTTGTCCAGTTCAAGGCTGTGTCACCTTTTCCACTCTTCATCTCCTAATCCCTTCTCACCCACTAACTTCCTACTTCTACTTCCCATTCACTGTTTCACCCTCTCCCCAGTTTCCACCTCCATCCCCTCCTCCCTGGGATCCTTATCAACACTCTTTTGCACTTTCACGTCAACATCCATGTCAAGCAGTCTCTGCCACACTGTTGGAGTACATCAAGGAAGCACAGGAGATAGTCTCCTTTACTGTATCTAGTGTTCAACCAGATCCAACTGTGTAGGAGATTGCAGGTGAAACTGTAATGGAAGTCCTGCCAAATTCTGGGCTTTGAAAGATTCAGCATGGACAAATAACTTCACCATTTCCAGAGTTCTAGTAATAATCTCTTTAAAATGCTTAAAATTAATAAAGGTTTTCAAAAGAACGTGCATGATAAAAGTAGCTTTTGCTGCCAGCATTTAAGTTGCTGGAAGTTCTCAGAGGAAAGTTGCCAGAATTCCTTCTAACAAGAACAAAATAACATGCTTTTGTTCATTCTTGTTTTCTGAAAAAAACAGGTATTTTCCTCATAATTACAGTTAGCCTGAGGCACACATCTCACCTGGAAAGTTGAAGTTGAAATGATTAATGATCAGCAGAGTTTAAAGCACCAGGGAACCAAAAACAGTGAAAATACAGACACCCTTAATAGGTGGTGCAGCTAGTCTCACCTTCAATGTTAACCGTGTATTTTGCTTTTCACTTTTAGAGCAAGATTCTCTATGTTGGAAATAAAACACAAGTCGCAGAATTACCAAGATCTGAGCCCGTTCTAAAAGCCACACAGAAGTGCCATCTGCACTCTCCTGAATGTGCTGCAGCTCAGTTTTCCAGACAACATTTTGCTTGTCTGAAAATAGTGTTTTCCATAGACAGCATAAAAGTCTGGGGTCCTCTGTGTCTTTTATGCTACATCCTCTGTTGTTCAGTTGAGTGGAAGCTGTCAGTGAACTCTCAAGGCCAAATGGTGCCTCACTTAGATTAACTGACGCTCTGGCATTCTCTTACAAAAATATAACAAAGGGTATAGCGTCGTTTCTTAAAAACGGTACAAGGGAAAAAAATAGCCCCACCTCCCCAGTCTCATTCTTTCTTATCTCTGACAACATGTGCAAGAGGACGTACCACAGTAGCGGAGAAATGGAATGGGATTATTGTATTAAGACACTATTTATACCACGGAGAGCAGAAAAAGCTATCATAATAGCTGCTAATGGAAGAGATGTTATCACGTGTCCTTTGTATTACCAAGGTCTGTAAGCTCAACTTAAAATCCCTGCCATCAGGTCTGCCTCTTGGCAAGTCTAATATATCACGGCTATTTGCTGTGAGAAAGGCTTGTCAAGCAAAAGGCCCTTACTGCTACATTCCTATATTCTATGGTAAATATACCATATTACCCAAGGGTCCCTGAAATAAAGACTTAAAGCAAACAGAGCCGTAAGAAGTGAAAAAAATACCAGCCATTTTCGTCTTTCTTGCATTTTGCAGCATCCTACTTCCTACCTTTATAAGGATTTGATCTAAGAAGGTACTACACACCTTGATCCCCAACAAAAAAATAACTTTCCCATTAACTCCAAATATAAACACATGCTCAAGCTATGTGCAAAATTGAAGCTCTCAGTTTTAAGCAAAAATCAAAGTCCAAATGGCAGTTTTCTCCTGAGACTATAAGTAATGTACTGTGAATAACACAACAGCCCGATTTTCAGAAAGGATCAAACAGTAGTTCACGTACAAGTTCAAGCTCCTTTGGTAATGTGGAAAGAAGAGCAAGCAAAAGAAATCAAAGCTAGAAAATTAGACAATGTAAAAGTTACACATAATGAATAAAAGACAAGCCATTGCTTTCCAAAAAGTAACTTCTAGATCAGTGAAATACTACTGATGTCTAGAATACTCTACAGGTTACAAATTTGTTTATTTGTAATAATTTCAGGTAGTTTCCCAGAATCATATAATAGAATTATTTCAGAGTTACTGCTTTGGATTCTGTTCTTCTCTGTAGTCTCAATGAGAACCCATGACAGTAGTTGTCTGAACAGAAACAAATATTTTGAAGCATGCAAAACACAAGTTACTTATTTGTTGCATCTTAATTCATTCTCATTGGAAGCAATAGTTATCAAAGATTAATTGAATACAAAACTCCCATGGACTTAAATGTCTTGGATTTATGAGCACCATAAATCTCAAGTAAGTAAAGTACTGTCTTCCTTCAGGTGATGTGGCAATTGCAGACAATTTAAAAGTCAGGATCTGCCACTTTTTTTCACCCAACTCAAACTATGAATACTTTTCTATCAACTAGAAATCTAAAATCCCATACTGCCCCTAGAAACATTATAGGCTGTGATCCTGTGGTTACACAACAGAACTCCCCACACTAGTGGGAATGAATACTACAAGCTGAACACTTAATTCCATGTAGCATACTTCAAATCAAGCAGATCATATTAACTACACTGTTATTGCAAGATTTTGCATCACTAAGACAAAGTGGGAGAATTTACCAGAGAGGAAACACAAAAGTTTCCATACTTTGAGCACCTACAGATTTAAAGAAAATGTGTATCCTATGAATTTTTGAGCCACCAATACAAAAATACTTAAATCTACTATAAAATTAGGCAAATACTAGAAAAAGATAATAGGATTTTTCCAAAAGGTGCCTCAAGTTGTTTCATGGGGAAGCGTTACTTTCTACATGCACTGTCAACTTAATCAAGTTTTTAAAGTCTTTTGAGTCACTATGCCTACTCCAGCACAGCTGCATCTAGACAAAACGAAGAAAAAGGTTAAGCTCAGAAACTAATGTATGTCTGTATGGCTCTGAAACAAACGTGGCCAGAGAGAGCCCTTATGACACTACAGTGTTTAGGTAAGTTTATTTTTCTTTCTCAGTCCCAAGGATTTTCGTCCCTTACAACTATAATAATCTATAATAGCCAACAAATATCTGCAAAGGCTGCCCAAGTTTAGACAGAATTAATTCTATTTTCAATCAATCCTGTTTGCAAAGGTGTTAAATATGGAACCAGCCAAAATGGGTATTACCATTTTTCTGATCTGACGTGATTTTTTTTTAACTAGAGAAGATTAAAGAAAAAAGTCCAGATACAGTTTACATTTTTATAGAAAGAGATTCTTGGGGGTATGAGTGGGGGTATGAATGAATGTCTAATGAAACAAACCTGAACCTGGTATGTAGTCAGGTGTACAGCTCTATTGTGAGGTGTTATATCAACAAACTCAGTAGTTATCAAAAACTATTGCAGATTGTTTATGTACTATAAAATGACATATCTCACTTAGGAATGCACCAAAATACATATTTTCTCTCATTTTATGATCCTCAAGGATACCAGGAGACAAAGTAACACAAATTTTGATGTTTCTTTTGTGTTATCAATAGACTGCTGAAAATGCTTTTGCCACACTAGGATTCATGCACTGGTCTCTATTGACTACCAGTGCACAAATCTACATAAATTAGAAGCATTCTTTTAAATGTATGTGTAACTATGGGATTGATTTTCTTATAGAACTTCCCCTACTGTTTAGAAATAATAAATGAAGTTGAACAAAACAGCTTGATGTTCAGGAATCAAGCTGAGTTTCCAAGTTGCACAAATAGGAATTTTTCACCTTTTTTTCCCCCCATTTACTTGCAAATTCAGCAATAAAATTTATAAACAGCACTGAAGTATGATAAAGACAAAACCCACAATTTAATTTTCACTTCCAGCTTCACAGACCAGAGCTGCAAGAACTTATTAAGCTAGCAATCTTCTACAGAGATTTCACTTTATTCGCTTTATATTCTGAAATAAAATTACCAGAGGAGGGTTTTTTCCTTTGCTCTTTGAAAGTTATTCTTGTGTTGAGTCACTTCATGAGTCCCTTCGTGAGAGAGACTGTGGTATGTATTGGATGCTCAGAAATCCCTTTCTATAAATACAAATTTATCCAAATGACTATACTCCTGGAGGGGGATCAAAGCACATGCAGTGAAGTAGCAAAAGCACTTCCTGGCATTAAGGACTCACCAGTTCAATAAAAGCCACTAGTTCAAAACTGTAAGGAGACATCTCCCACCAGCTAAGTCCTTCACTGGGTTTTATTCCATAACAACAAGATTAAAAACTTACTTTAAACTTACTCTAAGAAATTAACTACAATCACATCATAACAAAGTATCATGTTGGGTCGCCCTGGTTCAGTCTATCTTGATTTCAATGTTAAATTCCTTGGGTTAGTGTAATCAACAATATCCTTTCTTCCTCCCACCTTTAAAAAATACTACCATCACTTAAAAACAACCTCCATGTAAAAATATATTTTGGGGGGAATCCTGGTAAAGCTTTTAGGTCAACTTTTCATCCTGATTCAATCTGAAATATTTTCCCAGATTACAAGCTGACTCCCTTGTTCTATTGAACTAATCACTTCAACTGAAGTTTTTCTGGGATGGAGTGAACCACAGTACAAGCAAACTCACTAGAAAGTTTTAAAAGCCTAACAGTAAAACTATTATCTTTTAAACTTTTTTTAGTGACTCATAAGGGAGTAAATTCCACTCTTCATTATGTAATCTATGACTCCCATTGAAGTCATGAGTACCCAAGAGGACCTTAACCAAAACTTTGGTGAAAGAAATTGTTTGTAGAATTTGCAACACTAGTGCATATCATCCTTCACCAAAGCCCAAAATAGTCTTTAGAATACTTGCCCTTTCCACTAAATCACTTCTACTGACAATACCACATGCACACACATTCCCACTGTCACAGGTGGGAAATACAGTATGTCTTCCTGTGCATTTTAACACACTTATTAATTTAAATCCTAATTTGGCATCTCCTAGCTGGAAGTAAATCATGCAAGTACAAAATAGCAATCCATTCCTTCTTGCCTGCTGCCTAACCCTGGCTGTGGCCACATTACCTGATCTCTTGCTATTGTCTTCCCTAGTCAAGAGAGTTCTACATTTCCATATGCAGCTCTTTGAGCGACCCTGAGTCTGGCTCACACCTGCAAAAGCTATGCAGAAAAAGACCCCAAATCTGAAGGCTTTGAAGGGACCTGAGACTTACTCAAAGGTTTAGGACCTTGATAACATGTATGCACTTTCATTTCTTTTATAAAGCAAAGTGGAAACTACCATCTAAACTTTACATGGAAGGTTTTAGCCAGCAAGTAGACTGGGGTGCAACACCTTCTTTTAGACTGACTGCATTTAGTCCTTCATTCCTCAGCTTCTTAAAAAGACCTTTAATCATTAGGTTACAGACAACACAGATGCAGGTAGGAGTAGGGATCGGAACCAAGAACGTTATTCCAGGAGCATGTCAGCCATCAGGCATCCCCAGAGAGTGTCAGGGAAACACTGCTCTTGCATTTTCTGCTGCAGAGTGATGAAGTGCCAGCACAGCCGACAGATGTGGAAAAGAAGGAACCCCTCTGGCTGAGGAAAACAACTGAGCTGATAGCTCAACCTCCTGGAGAAATTATCAGGTATAAACATCCCAAAACAAAATTGTGAGCTATTTGGTGAGGAAAAAACCCACCCAAAAACCAGTAGGTGGGCTAACTACATGATAAAATATCAGGACCCTGGCAGCAGAGAAACCTTATGTAAGATCTGACAGTGGATGGGGGAAGTCCCACTGATTTTGAATCTAAATTTGTTCAGAACAAAATCAAAGGTATCTCCTCCTCCTTCCCCCCAACCTATTATTTCTTTCTCTTCATTCATATCTTCACATTTGAAGCATAAAATGAAGGGAAGAGTCTTGGAAGTGATCACAGTAATTTCATGATAAGTTGAGTAGTCTCATAAACATTTTGATCTCACGTCTTCACACTTGGAACCAAGTCATCAGTAGAGCAAGGTGATCTGGAACGACGATGAAAGTGCAAAGTGTTGCAAAGGGATCTTTCAGGCTTCATTGGTTTTGGTGAAACATGGGCTAGGTCACTACAGTGAGTTGCCTGTTCCCTGGAACACTACGTCCGACCTCAGGGCATTCCAGCATGCTGGTGAATCCGGACTTTCTCAGGAAGACCTAGCTCACATCCCAGGGAGCAGTCTGGGAAAGTGCTGACCTCTGCCTGGAAGAGGAGGTGGCTGGACAAGGCCAGGAGTGAAGCTATGCTCTCTATGTTAAGAATAAGCCAAAGGTTGATTCCCTTATCTGATGACTTCTGGTGGAAGAAAACAGATGGGAGTGCGGAACTTCCTTACAACAAGCTGTGTTTAGTGCATTTGAATTCCTTTGCTCTGCTCACAGCATTACCAGTCTGTGAGATGAAGTACATACAAGTACGGAGAACCTCTGACTATTTTACAGATAACAGAAGGACTGTAAAGCATAGTGGCCATAACTGATGCAGTTCCCACACAATCTTCTTGTGTTGGAAAGCTGCTGTTGCATGATAAGCTAAGCCTCATGAATCTCATTTGCTTTCAGCTACATCATAAAATAATCTACTTCCAGGAAAGATAAACCAAATCTGAATGCCATATTTAAATAAAAAGACCAAAGGTGTCGTATAGACCTTATTTACACCTGTACTGCCCCAGTGCTGCATTAGTGGGTCCTGGGGTAGCATATTGTACAGCTCAAAGAAAATAAAAAAGAATCCAGATATTCTTGCTATGTAGTTCTACTTAAAGAAGATCACTACCAAATAAAACATGTCTTAAGAGAACTATGTCTAAGGACATTGCTATCACACCAGCATCTTAAAGGAAAAATAACCTCTGCTGTGTACACACAAAGGACTACAGAACCTGATGAATCTGTTTAATTGGTCATGTCCTAATTGCTTCTATAGTAAACATCTGCAACCTACAAATCCAAGGAACTACCATAGAAAAATAAACTTCTAATAATGAATAATTAAGAGTCAGTTTGGAAATGCATATCAAAAGCAGAAATATTTCTTAGTAAGCCATCTATCAAAAGTTCACAAATGATCTGAAGTTGTAAAGCCCACAGAGGCCAGCATAGTTATAATGTGATCAAACATTTCTTTGACCACCTGGTATTCCATCTATATGTCACCAGCTTATGCCTCTATCTGTTGTCCAAAGAGTATGTGATGATGGATCAAAACAAATTCTCAGTTACACCCTACAATCCCACTGACCTCATGTGCTTGGCATTGCGTGGGTGTAACTGAGAAGAGAATATCATAGAATCATAGAATCGTTTCTGTTGGAAAAGACCTTTAAGATCATCAAGTACAACTGTAAACCTAACACTGCTAAGTCCACCACTAACCCATGTCCCACAGTGCCTCATCCACACGTTCCTTGAACACCTCCAGTGATGGTGACTCCACCACCTCCCTGGGCAGCCTGTTCCAGTGCCTGACAACCCTTTCAGTGAAGAAGTTTTTCCTAAGATCCAATCTAAACCTCCCATGGCACAACTTGAGGCCATTTCCTCTTGCCCTGTTGCTAGTCACCTGGGAGAAGAGACCAACATCCACCTCTCTGCAACCCCCTTTCAGGTAATTGTAGAGAGCGATGAGGTCTCCCCTCAGCCTCCTCTTCTCCAGACTGAACAACCCCAGCTCCCTCAGCCGCTCCTCATCAGACTTGTGCTCCAGGCCCCTCACCAGCTCCGTCGCCCTTCTCTGGACACGCTCCAGCACCTCAATGTCCTTCTTGGAGTGAGGGGCCCAAAACTGAACACAGCATTCGAGGTGCGGCCTCACCAGAGCCGAGTACAGGGGCACGATCCCCTCCCTACTCCTGCTGGCCACACTATTTCTGATCCAGGCCAGGATGCCGTTGGCCTTCTTGGCCACCTGGGCACACTGCTGGCTCATCTTCAGCCGGCTGTCAATCAACACCCCCAGGTCCTTTTCTGTGGGGGACCTTTCCAGCCTCTCGTCCCCAAGCCTGTAGCATTGCATGGGGTTGTTGTGACCCAAGTGCAGGACCCGGCACTTGGCCCTGTTGAACTTCATCCAATTGGCCTGGGCCCATCGATCCAGCCTGTCCAGATCCCTCTGCAGAGCCTTCCGACCCTCCAGCAGATCAACACTCCCGCCCAACTTGGTGTCATCTGCAAACTTGCTGAGGGAGGACTCAACTCCCTCATCCAGATCACTGATAAAGATACTAAAGAAGACTGACCCCAAAACTGAGCCCTGGGGGACTCCCCTTGTGACCGGCCGCCAACTGGATTTATCTCCACTCACCACAACTCTCTGGGCTCAGCCATCCAACCAGTCTTTTACCCAGTGAAGAGTGTACCTGTCCAAGCCATGGGCAGCCAGTTTCTCCAGGAGAATGCTGTGGGAAACATTGTCAAAGGCTTTACTGAAGTCCAGGTAGACAACATCGACAGCCTTCCCCTCATCCACTAAACGGGTCACCTTGTCATAGAAAGAAATCAGGTTAGTCAGGCAGGACCTGCCTTTCATAAACCCATGCTGACTGGGCCTGATCGCCTGGTTGTCCCGTACCTGCCACATGATGGCACTCACGAAGATCTGCTCCATAATCTTCCCCGGCACCGAGGTCAGGCTGACAGGCCTGTAGTTCCCTGGATCCTCCTTCCGGCCCTTCTTGAAGACGGGCATCACATTTTCTAACCTCCAGTCTGCTGGGACCTCCCAGTGACCCATTATACACTGTGCTCAATGATGAAATTGAGCTGCCACACCAAAAAGGTCAGAATCCAGCTAGGGATTACGGAAATTAAACAAAGCAAAGGTGAATAATCAACAAGATTTTTCTTTTATTAAAGAAAAAAATAAAAACAGTCCATCATGAATGAATGTTCATCTTTATTTTGCCAAGTCTAGAATAAAACTTCTAAAGATTCATGCTCCTTTCTCTCTTTCATAGGATTCCTGTTTATAATTAACAAATTTGTAGTGCTAAAATTGAGACATTTTCTACTCAAATGCCAGAAGATAAAGAAAGAGGAAGGAATTTATAAAATATGTATGTATTTACTGATAATGTCACACTAACATATTTCATGCTCTAATATGCCACCTGCAAACTAGAATTTTTCACTGGATGAGAGTATATCAGACATACCTGAAAGACACTCTGGGTGACCCGCATGCTGAAGTGGGATGCAAAATATGTATTGGCATTAGTTTTCAAAGGACAACTTTTATACTATAATGTAGCTTGATTTTAATTTAAAGTGACAATACAAGCCACTATTAAAAACATTTGGTGATACAACTTTCAGTTAATGAACATATAGGGCCATTCATTGAAACTTTCTCATGCTCCTTTTTTGTTTAAACTGCTGAAAGAGACTTGAACAGGGAGAGCCTCAAACGTTGAACTAGTTCTCACATCTATGTTTCAGTTGCCAATGAATCAGAAACAAACAAACAAAAAATCTGGGAAGTTCAATTTTTCCTTGGAGAAGGTTCTTTGTATTTGAAGGGAGGAGTTGCATATGTTAGTTTTAAAGAGACACTGTCCATGTCTATAGAACGAAATGTAGTAGTACATCTGAAGCACAACACAGCACATGTGAAGCACAATGTACAGTCTTCAAACTAGCCTGAGGTGCCTTGGCATGCCTACGGAAAAAGCATTAGCTTGGAAACACATTTTGCCAAATGTGGTTTAACAAAGGTATTGTTCCACCCACATAAATGAGTTCTTGACAGAATACATCAAACATGCAGAGCTATGCTGTTAAAGATAGCTTGGAGGTCTGAGTACTGGCTTTCTCTTAGCGGTTGAAGACATATTCTGCAACTTGGGGGTGGAAGGCAACAGTTAGGCAACAAGAAGCTAAATCCTTCAAATTAAAAGTTACACTGACACTAGGGAAAAAACAATGTTAGGAAATGGTAGAAAACACCAATTCCAGAAACAAGCCAAACATATTTGGCAGTTTTATCTGGCATGTTGGAGACCAGCTATATCTTGGAGTGTTGGACCTTATTCTTTGCTTAAGAGTGATTAAAGCAAAATTTAACTCTGTTCAAAGACTGGAGAGTTGCTTAAGTTATTTTCTGCTTCAAATCTCCCATGAAGAAATGAGAATTCAGGAAGACTAGATACTATCTCTCTAGTGTCCAAAGCTACGTGGTATAAATGCTGTCCTCAGTGTATGCTTCATGATGAAAAGCTGACAGCAGAAAGTGCTGAAGGGATCCCCCTTCTTGCATATGAATATGATGGAGTATGAATGATACAGCACTGAACTTGCTCCTACTGGCAGCTTGGCATCTTATCACAGGCACCATCTTCTTCCTCAAGTCTCCTGCTTTAAACTGTTAACATAGTAATAAGATTCATAGCTCACCTTTAACACAACACGTCCATGCTGACCTTTTCTCATTGTGAAGTACTAACAGCTATGAAAAAAATTTAAATATATGTTAAAAAAAATTATGTATAAAAACCTGTATAGAGTTGCTTTTGGTAGAGGAATCTGGAGCTATAATTTACTTAAGTCTGAAATTAAACTTTCTCAGTGCCCAGATGACAGAATCACAGAATCACAGAATGGTAGGGGTTGGAAGGGACCTCTGGAGATCACCTAGTCCAACCCCCCTTGCCAGAGCAGGGTCACCTACAGCAGATTGCACAGGAATGCGTCCAGGCGAGTTTTGAATATCTCCAGAGAAGGAGACTCCACAACCTCTCTGGGCAGCCTGTTCCAGTGCTCTGCCAGCCTCAAAGTAAAGAAGTTCCTCCTCATGTTTAGATGGAACTTCCTGTGACCAAGTTTGTGCCTGTTACTTCTTGTCCTGTCACTGGGCACCACTGAAAGAAGACTGGCCCCATCCTCCTGGTGCCCACCCCTTAAGTATTTAGAAGCACTAATAAGATCCTCCCTCAGTCTTCTCTCTTCCAGACTAAAAAGACCCAAGTCCCTCAGCCTTTCCTCATAAGAAAGGTGTTTCATTACCTAATCATCTTTGTAGCCCTTTGCTGTACCCTCTCCAGCAGCTCCCTGTCCTTCTTGAACTGGGGAGCCCAGAACTGGACACAGCACTCCAGACGTGGCCTCACCAGGGCAGAGTAGAGGGGGAGGATAACCTCCCTCAACCTCCTTGTCACGTTCTTCTTGATGCACCCCAGGATGCCATTGACCTTCTTGGCCCCAAGGGCACATTGCTGGCTCATGGCCATCCTGTTGTCCCCCAGGACTCCCAGGTCCCTCTCCACAGAGCTGCTCTCCAACAGGTCAGCCCCTCACCTGTCCTGATGCACGGGGTTATTCCACCCCAGGTGCAGTAACCTACATGTGCCGTTGTTGAATTTCATAAGGCTCCTCTCTGCCCAACTCTCCAGCCTGTCCAGGTCATGCTGAATGGCAGCACAACCTTCCGCTGTGTCCGCCACTCCTCCCAGTTTTGTGTCATCAGCAAACTTGCCGAGGGCACACTCTATCCCTTCACCCAGGTCATCAATGAATATACTGAACAGGACTGGACCCAGTCCTGACCCCTGGGGAACACCACTTGTTACAGACCTCCAACTAGACTCTGTGCCAATAATCACAACCCTCTGAGCTCTATCTATCAGCCAGTTTTCAATCCACCCCACTGTCCGTTCACCTAACCCACACTTCCTAAGCTTGCCTATGAGGATGATGTGGGAGACGGTGTCGAAAGCCTTGCTGAAGTCAAGGGAGACAACATCCACTGCACTCCCCTCATCTATCCATCCAGTCATGCCATCGTAGAAGGCTATCAGATTGGCCAGACATGACTTCCCCTTGGTGAATCCATGTTGACTACTTCTGATAACCTTCTTTTCCTCCAGATGCTTTGAGATGACACCCAGAATGAGCTTTCCATCATCTTCCCAAGGATGGAGGTGAGGCTGACTGGCCTGTAGTTTCCTGGGTCTTCCTTCTTGCCCTTTTTGAAGACTGGAGTGACACTGCCTTTCCTCCAGTCCTCAGGCACTTTGCCTGTTCTCTGGGACATTTCAAAGATGATGGAGAGTGGCCCAGCAATGACTTCTGTCAGCTCCCTCAGCACTTGTGGGTGCATCCCATCAGGACCCATGGACTTGAGGATGTCCGGTTTACCTAATTGATCTCTAACTTGATCCTCCTCAACCAAGGGAAAGTCTTCCTTCTTCCAGACTTTCTCTGTTACCTCCAAAGTCTGGGGCCCCCGAGGGCTGGACAGAGCAGTAAAGACTGAAGAAGAGGCAGCATTCAGTAACTCCGCCTTCTTTGCATCATCTGTCACCATGGCACCTGTCTCATTCAACCGCAGGGCCATGTTTTCTCTAGTTTTCCTTTTGCCTCCGAGGTACCTGAAGAAACTCTTCCTTGGAAACAAAACAAAGAAGTGTACTTGTAGAGCTTTAACAGTTGTGGGCTTAATTCTGTTACTGTTTCACCTAGCTATTACAATATCATCTTGGATCTGTCTACACAATTCCCATCAATGGAAACTTACGTGCACATCAAGGACCAAAATACCCATGTTAAAAATCTGTCAGCAACATAAATTACTGTGCCCAAAACAAGTTTTTAGATCACAGCATTCATTTTTTTCCCTCTTCCCTCAGAAAAAGAACTTGACCAACAGGTAACTAATTTCACTATGTCTCTCTAAATTGGAGAGACATGGATTTGATGGCATAAGGACCACCAAGGGGCATCCTTTTGATAAGTATTTACACAAACTATTTTAATAATAAAAACAGTAAGTTATACAAGTTTTATTTCAGCAACCAAGAGCAGATTCTAGGCAGATGTATTTAAATTCATTGAATGTTTAAATATTTACAGCTTTTTTGATCAGTCTGAAATCCACAGTATGAAAGTTAATCTCAACTGGGGGAGTCTGGAAACAGAGTATTTCACAAGTGACCTGTCTAATTCCTGTTTAAGTGGTTACTGTAATAAGATCCCAGATGCTAGATTTCATCTCAGCTTTAAAACTACGACTGAGCCGCTAAAGAGTCCTGTGATAAAAATGTTGTCACTGCCTTAATCATACCATCATTAACTTGGCCCAGTGATAATCAAATGGTATGGCTGATTTTAGTTTTTCCTCTAGAGTAATGTCAGCAAAACCTTAATTCGATATACCACAGTATGCTCAAGGTTCACCTCTATAAAACTCATTTTAATCTTGATAATTTAATGCAGTGCTTCGGTGTCAGAGACCAGAAAGAAACAAGCTGGAATGAGATGTGTTAGCTCTTTGCACTGACCCATTGCCTGCATTCTTTATTAGCCAGGCTATAACTTATAGAAATTCACTATTTTGTACTTCATCATTCAAAGATATGTCTTCCATGACCAGAGAAGATATAATAATTAGAAAAGCAAATCTTAAAACTAACTATACCCAATCTTCTGTAGAAGAAGTGCTGTAACAAATGTACCTGCATGGTTCTTTACACAGTTACTTCAGCTATACTCCAGTCCACTTCAGTATTTAATTCAAGAAAAGCGATGAAACTGCATGTGGACAGTATGCATTTGTTCACATTTCAAAATCACATTTGTGAACCTCTAACCTCTTTTTTACAGTCATCATGCCAGCAATGCTTCGATGCACAAAAAGCTAAGAACCAAAATAATACCATCTGGTTTTTGACAATCACATCCAACTATTCCCTGCTTTAGAGGCCAGCCTGCGGATCTGTTGACAGTTCTATTGAGGATAGTGGAGATCACATGCAGTTGAGATGACTTCCAGGAAGACCTCAATAGTGAAATGCTAAGTGATAAAGAAGGTGAACATCAGTGTGGATAGATGTGATACACATGAGGAAAAGCAACCTTATTTTCATCTGTACAGTGATAATCTCTGAGTTGATTGCTATTGTCCTAGAATGGCATCTTTGGATGTGAGAGCTCTGAAAACATCAGTTCTATACCCAGCAGCAAACAAAAACAGAGCATTCAAAACTAGAGGGGAGGAGTGCTGGACAAAAAATAAAACCTTACTCTGACACTGTATAAATCCATGGTAATTCCAAGTTTAAAACTCCAAGTACTTCTGGCACTCTGTTTTCAATAATAGCAGAACAGGAAGAATTACAGAGTACAACAACAAGGTCAATTAAATGTTTGCATGAGAAATAACTAAACATTGCAATTCTTGAAACAGGAAGAAAACAACATTAGGCAATAGGAAGGTGACTGGCATCTGTTTTATCATGCCTGATGTGGAATAATCATTGTCTTTTTGAGTACAACATGAGAGGTCATCAAATGAAACTAGCTGTCTCTCAGGTTCAACAAGTCAAAGGGAGACGGATCCTTACAAAACATGCAGACGAGCTATCATTACCACAAGACACAGCATAGGCTGAAGGTTTACATGGACACAAGAAAGAAATATATTCCTGGAAGAAAAAAAACACCAAAAGCTATAGAAAACAGACACCACACCTGCTTCAGGAAGTCTCTGAACCACAGGTTGCTGGAAGAGTGTTCTGGAGTAGGATACTCTGTGTTTTCTGCTGCTCTTTCTTTAAAAGCCTGTGATGTGAGATTACCAAATGCTGCTGGCCAATGCCAAGCACTAATCCAAGTAGATTGCACTAACTTGATCTCCTTTGTTGAAATGTTTGTGGACTCCAGTGGATTTGTGCTTGATTCTTTCCTGTTATGAAAAAACATGTCAGATCTTCCTCAATGCCAGATTTCTCCTATGCTCATTAGTTCTATTCTTTACTGAGCAAATAAAGACATCAGGCTTCCTGGTTTGGATAACCCCTAAAATCCTTTTAAAAACTAGGGTTACATTAGCCACCTTTCAATTCCCTGAACTCAGTTCTCTGGCTCCAACAGCTCAAACAATTTAATCCTTGAGCTACATTAGGACACAGACGTCTTGCATGAACACCATTTTAGCTATTCATACTACACCCTTTCTACCAGCACTTCATATTTGATTGTAATTAATCCTCTATAAAAAGGGCTTTGGTGTGGAAATCCCCTCTCTCTCCTTCACATCTAAGCACACCTCTTGAACTTTTATTGGCTCTATAAAATAGTGGTCCTACAAACTCCCTAGCAGTCTTGCTTGTACTGACCCTGATGTATTCAAAGAAGGAATCTTTATTACATTTCTTTTTTCTTTTAAGTTGTTCAAACTCTTGGTGAGGTTCAACTGTACCACTGGTCCTTTTGAGCCTTGACAGTTATGCTCCCCATCTGCTTCTCCCCAGACCCATGCCTAGATTCATCCTCTTCTGGGAAGTTAAGTTGACATAGGAGTTTACAATTTTTTAAAATCAGTGTGCATTTACACAAATCTATTAAAAGGCACAGAAGAAAAAAATAATTCCAGATGCAGATTATCCCTGATAATTCCTTATTCCTTAAGGAAGAATGTGTCTGTTTTAGACAGTAAACTTACTACCATTTGCATGAGAGTTCACCTACTTTTTGTTACATGCACGCATTTCACAAGAGACAGTAGAACAAATCTGAGTCACTAACAGAAATTGGCACACCTACACAACCGTGAACCAGACAGACTCAAGGACTTTAATACTGGTTGTTATCTTCTCCTTAAAGCCCTGATCTGAGGATTCAAAAAAAAGCATTTTTCCCCACTCACTTCATTTCCTGCTGATTTCACTTTCCGAAAGTCAGGATTTCACTTCACTGTTGACCCTGAACTTCATTAGAGACAAAGAAAACACAATTTTATGGAAAGAAATGCCCTTTTCTCATGATAAATACTAAGACACACATTTGAAATACAGTTTACTCTCTTACAGACAATAGCCTTATTTTTAACAGGCTGCAGTGATGACATCTACAACCAACATCTCAGCCTTTCATCTCAATCTTAATTTAGCAGGCAAAAAGAGTTTGCTACAACATACTGCCAACAGAATGCATCAAAATATTTTCAGCCAGGGAATGAGGACCCTGCCTGCACATCACGGTCCATGAAAAGGATGCAGTCAGCAATTCAAACCTGTTCCTGTGTCAATCTTGTGCAGGTGGCGAAGAGAAAGTGGTAAAGAGGCAAATGGGAGGAAGAAGCACAGGAGGCTTTCCCTGGGTGCTGCTTTCTAAGGAGTAGAAAAGGGCCCTCATTCACCAGTGCACAACATATTCTGACACACAGAGGGATAGGCACCCTGAATATATTGTATATAGCTATTCCAACACTAAAATCAAGCTGTAATGAGGAAGCACTGACACTGCCAAGATAGTGCCTAACAGCAGCCTCGAAGGAATGGTAGGAACCAGACAAAAGATTGACTATCCATCCCCTTGAGGAGCAAAGATGTAAGCAGCAACCTGGGAGGAGAGGAGGGGTAAGCAGGGAATTGCTGAGCTGCACTGAGCCAGGCTCTCTCTCCCCCTTCCCAACACTAATTAGCTCATCGCCAGGACCACTCAGAAAAAACAACTTGTGATATTCCCAACAAGCTGATTTTCTCACAGGCTTAGAAAGCCTCAGTAGATAATCTCTACAGCCCCTTTCTGTCTTTATAATCTCCAAAAGAGAACTGCAAGCTATAAAGTTAATATTATGACACAGAGTTCAATAAGAAATCCACTCCTTATTTCAGTTACTGTCCCATGACTGCAGGCTATTATTACCATCTTCTAAAGATTTAGCTTAAAACATTTGCAGTTATTTTATTTAGCCTCTGTTGCAGACACTCATTTATTGACTTTACTGCCAGTTTCAAATGCAAGCACTTTAACTGTACCTACAAATATGCTTGCAGACCCTTGAGTGGGCACCAGATGATGACTGTTAGTGCTTATGTACGTATTATCATATATTAGTTTAAATGTACATCTTCATGTCCAGTTTTAGACACTTACCTTGCTGCGTTAAATAACCTATGAAACAGAGATGAAAAGAGTAAGACATGTAGTAATGTCTGTATGCTTACACACCATTTTGTCTTAGTTATCACCATTCATTCATTATTCCCTCCATCACAGTGACTTCTTAGCTAATTTCTTGGACTTGTCACAGATGCTGTGTCATCTGGCCCACAGGAGAAAGTGGGTCATAGCCAAGATTTTAAGGAGAGAAATTCAAGACTTTTGGGATTACTTCCCTGTATAAAAGGCAATAGGGGACAAAACCCAAATGAATCCAAAGAATTAAAGTAGCAATGAATGAAAACATACGTCAGTTCATTTTTCTTAATTTTTTTTCACTTGAAACTTTTTTCTGATTTGGTATTGCAGCATGTCCAAGTTATATGAGAGAAGGGATTCACACCTGCTGATAGGCAGGCTTGGTGGCAGTGTTACTGAATGAATAATTCCTTTCTAATTTCTCATTACTGCTTTACTTTTTATAAACTCTGCAATGAACTGTCAACCTGCAGACACAACAGTCATAAAATTTATGTGTATACCCTGACACGTCAGAGTAATTTCAGACTCCAGCTCTTTCACACTTTTCCTTTAATTCAGCAAGTGTCATCTCTAGCACTACTGGAACACTTACTGAAAATGAGGATAACTAATTAAAAATTGTGCCTAATCGTCATAACACTCTTCTAGGGATTGCAGTGTTCTCAAGCCATACTCCGTCTAATAAATTTGGTACATGCCAGAATAAAACTACACTTCAGCATGTTTTACCACATTATTACTATGGGACCTAGAATTTGAATCTAGTGTTCTTGCAATCATGACAGATTTACTATAGTTTTCACATAATAAACTAGACGGATATGATAACATCTGTATAGCTGCTAGAGTTATACTGCATTAACTGTACTTTAACCATAGCTTTATGATTTAAAAAATATGGGATTGGGCCAGTGTTTTATTGGGTTGCCTTGCTCAAACGTGCTCTCCATGGCAAAACAGTCATTTTTTTCTGTTCCAGCTCCTGGAACTGTAACACGAACAGGAAATACTACATTCACTTACAACCACAGAGGGCAATCTGCCAGAAGTTTGTCTGTTCTCTTTCTCTAGAGTCCAGTCCACTGAAAGGTGAATCTGCTTATCTTACATATGGTCCAGACAGCCACAGTTGCCGGCAAAATTCAGTGATGTTTAATGAGTGAGTGAGCTGTGCTTCCAAGAAACAGACAAAGGCTAAGAGTCTGGAACTGGCCAGTTTTCAGGTCTCTCAGAGTGTTGCATCATCCTAAAGAAACCCTGCAGCAGAACTGGGATTAGAGATTGTGCATGAGAACTCCCATCTGCCAAAACAACAATGAAAATATAGAGACTTGGAGAAAATATTTTAACCTATTAAAACCGGATGTTCCCATTCACCCTTCAGGCCTATGCATTGTTCCACCTGTATCTCAAGGTGAAGGAGGTAGTTCTGCTCCTTTGCTCTCATTTGTATGGATATCTGCTTTCCAGCCTGAAGACCCTATTCAGGATTCCCTCCAATACTCTGTATTAAGATGTGCAGTTACATGAATATCTGGTTGGTGGTCCAGTCATGGAAGAGTTCGCAGATGACCAAGAAGTGAGCTACCATTTAATGAGCAAGACAAAAGTGGAAATGCATGACTGTAACTTAAATTAGCTTTTATCTTTTGCATCCCATGGCATGAATGGTACAGCACGCTCAGGGTGGTGTTTCTGGGGCCAAGTGGAATCCCACTAAGAATTCCTTTGTGACTGGGTTACTTATGGGCATAAAATGAAATTGAAATCTTTTTTCTGCCCTTTAGCAAGAGATGGCCTGATGGACAAGGAAGCCATCATAGCCAACCAGAGGAAAGTCATAGTAGGACAGAACTGAAACTTGGGGAAAAAATGGATCTGGTAATTAAACTTTCTCCTAGGCTTTTGAAAACCAAGGCTCAGTTTCCTGCTCCATCCCAGATTTCCTGCATGATCCTTAGCACATCCTTTGGTCTATCTATGCATTAATTTTATCACAAAGAAAAGAATAGGACTGAAAGCAAGGACTAGTACCGAGGTGTCTCCCTCTCTTCCCACCTAATGCCAGCCCCACCATGCTGGAGTCAGATCTTTTGCTGTTCTCCTTCCAGCTCCTTGTAGCTAGGACCGCCCGCCACAACACCAGGGGCGTCAAGATGTAGCACCCTCGCTGTGATTGCAGGCTGCAAGCAAAACCAGCTCCTGAGCAGTAACGTGATGTTGGCATCCAATTAAAGAAAATACTTGAGCAGTGTCACGTTCGTTAAGAGAGCAGCATCTCATGCCACTTAGCAGAAAGACATGCTGTGCTTGCTTGTTCTTGCTTGGCTCTAAACAAAGCCACCTGCATGTTTTGGTGGGGTTTAAAACCAGAAGTGAATTCTGAAGCAAGTCTGTCCCTAGAGTTTGTGTTCATGAACAGCAAATACAACATTGGCTCCTGCAAAGTGACCCAGCCGGTGGGAAAGTTGCTGTACTGGTAATCTGAACCAACCCTGGGAATATTAAGAAATTATGGACAGCTAAGATATTGATGCATTGAGAATGTGTTTTACTTTGTAATATATTCCTCTTCTGAAAAGTATATACATGAGTAACCAAAGCAAATGTAAATCACTTCTGAGTATTTGCCTTCAGAAATCCTGACTTGAAATATAACCACACCAGGAGATAAAGTTAGATGCAATTTTTTGTATTTTCAATGGTAATTTTATTTAAAATGTATTCCCAGTTCATATCATGGCTTTTCAAGGTATCTGTGATAGTTTCTGCCTATCTGTACAAGATTTTCTTCATTCTTTCTCACTTCCACGGATATTTGAGGAAAAACCTGATTAGATATAACAAAGATAAAATTGTGTAATTTGAAATACCTTTGAGTAAGTATTATTTTACCGAATTCCGAATATGATGTTTTACTTAATACACTTGTAACTGACATCAGTGGTGCCAGATAACAGTAAGAAAGTATGAATGATAGATGGATGTTGACTTTTTTTTTTCTTATGTATGTCTGCCACTCTGAGCTTCCCTCCCAAAACCTTCCTTAGAGATTTGAAACAATTAACCTAGCCACTGCTGCCTTACTACTGTCTGAAAACCCTTCATGATTCAAGGCCCTTCATTTACCAGCCAGTTTGTGAGGTGTCCTCTTGATCTTTGTCAGGATTCTCTTCGAGTTGGATTAGCTGATGTGAGCTGCAGTTAAATGCATCACTGACCCAAGCAAGTCCAGAGCTCTCAGTTTAAACTGGCCAGAATGAATCCTGGAGATGTACTCTCGTGTATGTATTTCGTGTGTGTTTCTCCCCTAGGGTTGTTTTTGTACATAGCTGGATAGTCTGAACAGACACCTGAAGGGATACTTTATGTGCACACTGAAAGAGAACCCAGCCTCTCCAGGCAAGCTCCTCCTGAGGTTCCTACAGGGAGAGAGCTGTGGGTGATTTGTTTTGAATTAGTGGGCATCAGGAACTGAACTCCAAACACATGTTCAGAAGGAGCAAGAGGCACGTCCGAGGTAGAACAAGAAGTTGGGATGAAGCATAAAGCAGTGGTTACATCAGTGGACTAATGGCACCTTACTGATGGGTTCCACCACTCTTTCAGTATGGCCCCAAGTCTTCTGATCTCCCAGTGCTCTAGTAAATCTACCAGTCAAGTTTGGCTAGCAGGAGATCTCTGAGATCATTTCACGAACTATTAATTGCCAGTTAAGCACTGCCTGTTATTTTGCACCATTTGGGGCCTGTAGTAAAGGCATAGTGAAACGGGAGCTTCCCCGCTCCACTTTTGGTGAACAGAGGGTTGATACACAGCAATTTTCACTTCAGCAAACAGAAATTTTATCATTTGCCTTGTTTGATATGTTAATACTGCTGAGAAAAATTCACCCTAGAGAGAAGACTCTGGTGAATACTTTCCAGTTGGTTTAGATATCACCTTGTGGACTTTGTCTAAAGAATCAAAGCAGAACATAAAAATATACCAAAAGAAAACATTAAAAAGGAGAGGAATCTACTTCAGAGTTTGAGATCACAACTCAGTCTTGAAAAAAACCCAGGGTGAAATACTGGCCTCTGTGAAATTGGTGACAAATCTCCCCCTGCTACACTCCCCGCACTTGTGTTCTACTGTTTCAAAGGAAAATTGATTTTCCTAGCTTCTCTATTGACATAATGCTGATAGGGTAATAAGGAACTATTCACATCTACCGTACATACTCACACTGTGCTCACCACACTCAGCATCAGAACTGCCTTTCACAAATAGCGGGAGGGAGAAAGTGGCAATTTTTAATAAATTTCCTGGACAGATTTATTTTACCTGTTGACATTTTGAGAAGCAACTCAATCCTCATACTTTAAAATCCAACTGTGCCAGTGGGACATGACCAATTTGCATTAAATCATTAAGTCCTATTTGGACTAGAAGAGGATAATCACAATTTGTGTTTATGAAAATTGGTAAAGTCATTTGGGTTATTAGTAACAAATGTTTAACAATTCAAGCTTTTCAAAGACCCTTCTGTATTCTCTCTAGGAGGGTTTCAGTTTGTGCTGCCACTGTGCCTTAAGGAAAAACTCTGTGTATCATACACAATAATGTACTATTCCTGACCTGTGTCCCACTTGTAAACCCAAGTGCTTTCTCGCACTCTGTGCCCGCCATTCAAGCTTTCTCCTTTCAGTGTGGAGCTTCTCACATTTGTAAGTTTAAATCAGCTCAGTACAAAGGCAAAGTGTTTCTGTTAAAGGAGTGATCAGGCTCCCTAATGAACCATGGTATCCATAATAAATCCAATATTACCACACAGTAATGCTGGCCATACAACAGTTATTTCCTACATCACATACAGGGAAAAATACGCTGTCTCAAGTCATGCTGTGAAATGGCAGTTATTGCCAGTTATTAATTTCTTAATATAAGTCATGGTATGTATCTAAGAATTGTGCTGTCTCAATATTTTATGGAATATTTAAAAAACTTTACAAAAGCTTAATCATTAACAAAAGTAAATCAAAAGGGGGAAATGAAAAAGCTGCCTTCCCCCAGACTCTGAAGAATTATTACATTGTGTAACACCATGATGATTTGAACTGCAGAACTGCCGCCCAAGGTGGCATTTGGTCCAAGGGACCAAAATCAAACAGCGTAGTGGGAGGATTGTGCTTGCGCCTAAAGGCTGGGAGTTCTGGCACAGCAATTTCAACAGGAAAGCAGCAGATGTCTAAATGGGCACGATCCCCCTCAGATAACCCCAAAACAGAAACACGGTGGACTTTTGTGATAGGCTTCACATCCTGGATTACCTTTCTTCTTCAATACAATTAAAATGAAGCTTCGTTTTGATTTGTTGTTTTGTTTAGCCCATCTAGCCAATCCCCAATTAATAAATTTCTCATCAATAAAGCTATAAATGATACTGATGATATTTCACTGATGTAATGGGTCTTTCTGCTCTCTGTAGCCTATTGTGATAACAAAAGAGTGGCAGGGCATGCAGTCAGCTGTTCTCTTTGAGTGGACGTGCACAAGGAGATCTGAAAGATGTGTAAACATTTTCTTTCAAGTTATTTTCAATGTTTTTACAACCGGTGTTGGGAAAGGAGAAAAAAAAAAACATCTTTCTTTATAAGTTTGAGGGACAAAACACATTGACGGTGTCTTTTCATGTGCTACTCCCTACCCTGGCCTGATGCGGGGTAGGGCGAAACATTCTGGCACCTTGTTCTAATAAACCTTCTTCAGTTTTCTCATGGACACAGCATATTGTAATTTAGAAACTTGGCAGGGAGGAAGTCCAAGTGCAACATCTTCAAAAGGCTGTGGCTTTAGTGAAAATATAAGTGAATGAACTTGGCTTGAGTACAAATAAGAAATGCATTCCTGGACTGAAGAGCTACAGCATTAGCTTAACCTTAACACTGGTTCTGCTTGTCCCGAAGTCAGAAGAGTTTTGTTTTGTTTTAATGTATAAGATCAAAACCACAAATAAATTGCATTCCCTGCCAGTGGGTGGAATTAATATCTCAAGCAGCTTTGCTCCCAGTGTAAAAGTATTACTGCACTGTTATATGTTTCTAGGTTTAGTGAGTTAAAATTCAGGTCCTGTGTGGGTCTGCCAGACCATACGAGGTCTACTTTATGAAGCTTTTATCTATACATCTGCAGCACTGTTCTCCAGCTTTATTGCCTTGTTTTTTCCTATGTGCTTTTTTTGTCTCGTTACTGCTGCTGTTGTTTTTCACGGGGACAACTTTTCCAGTGGACGGACACTTGGGAACAAAACCGTAATAAAGACTTTTGGTTATAAATGGTGCTGCCTTTATGAAGAAGACATGAAAAAACCACACCCCATAAAACACTTTTACCACAGTGTTTGCCTTCCCTCCTCCATCCTCTTATACTAGAGAAGGACAGTGAATGGTGTGCCTGAGGGGTGCCCAGCTTTAAAACCAGGACGGTAGGGTCAGGGGTTTTTTTTCTTTTTCAGATGTACTTTCTGTGTCCAAAATTTGAACTGTGCATGAAATGGACGTTGCGGTAAAGGAGCAGTAACTGAACTGCCGAGTTTGTCGAGTGGTTCTGTGCCACCGAGTCTATTATGCTATAAAACAGAGAATGCTTTCTTTCCAAATCTGCAACATAAATGTTCTTGGTAAAAACTAGGATCCATGCACGTAGGCACTGTGAATTAGCTCATCGTCCCCGACCCCGCCCCTGCCACTGGCTCAGCCTTTGCTCTTCCAGTCCTTTTGCACTGTCTGATGATTTTAATGGGTTTTGCTGTGGCTTCTAAGGACTCGTTTGAGACAATCACACTTATGTCAGTTTTGACCTTGATCTGAAAGAACTCCATAATTCAATGGGCACAAGTTCCATTTCTCAATAATATGCCAAAACTAATAATTAAAAAAAATGAGCCTTTTGAAGAGTCCAAATGTCTGTTCCCTCCAGAATGTGTCAAATCTGGGAATGGAAAACCTTGTGGAAGCTGTAAACACGTCCAGTATCTGAATTCACCACAAAACTGAGTTGAATGTGCCAAGCTACAGTTGCAGGTTTTAATCTTTGCATCCTACCTCACACGTGGTAGGTATCATCGAAGAGCCAATGAAAGTACTTACACAAAGTAGCTGTAACAATTATTTGAATGCTATTTCATACTGACAGGCAAGCAGTAATTATTTACTAACTGCTGGACCCATACATCACCCTCAATTCTCATTCTTAAAGGCATAAAAACTGCCTGCAAATTCTTTAGGCCATCTCTTCCGTAAAGGGTTACATGGGGAATAGCTCTTCAGGGGGATTATGGCATCCCCAGACAAAAACTCCCAGAGGCTTTGAGCTTGATGTGGTCAAGAGCATCACAGCTGTTTTACCATAAAAAGAGAAAATACTAATTTACCCATCTTGTACTTGGGAAAGAAAGGCAGTATTTTAATGGGGTTTTTTGATCTTATTGTTTGTTCCTTCCCTGTATGAGGACCTGATAACACCCTGGGCTCTAAGCTACACCAAATTTCTGGACACAATGCTATGGGGTAAAATTCCCATTTAGTTTAGTGGAGTTGAGATTTCACATTTGGACATTAACTATTGTTCCTGTCATCATCCCTCTTTTTTTTTCCAGTGCACACTGAGACTGGAGTATCTAATGGCATCGAACATTAAAAGACTGTTTTCCACCTAATGGAACAAAAATCAGTTATGGTAGTGGAGTCACCCCAGGCAGCCAAGTGCTAGTCTCAGCAGCACAGACTACAACCATGCTGAATTCCTGTTGATCTAGGACTGTGCATTTGTCAATGGGAATAAACAATTGATGAGCTGGCTCTTCCATAGGTTAAGCTGTACATACATAATAAAAGTGTTGCTAGACAGTTCCAGTTTGGAAGTGCTCTTCAGTATTCTGTGATGTTGGTTCTATTTCTTTTGACTAATTTATTTTATTGAAATAGTCAATGTACTTGTTGGTCACTGGCCCACAAGTTACTGCTCCAGTTGCAATCGTCGAGCTACTGTGCAAACCTAGACTTTCTGAGGTATGTGGAGTCTTGTCTAACAGCTTAATATCAGACACATGTCACAGTGGTTTTGTGACACCAAATATCCTCACTATATACATCAGTGGATCATTTACATTACAGACTTTTCACTCCAGGCTTGATTGTGCCAGAAAGTTGCAGACAATTGATTTTATGTGTTTTGCTTTCCACTGGTTTTTTTTGGTTTTTTTTTTCTTTTTCCTTTTAGAGTCTTATCTCAGGAAGACCTGAACAGAAATAAAAGTCAAGGCACTGCAGGAGCAGACTGAGTAACTATTAGCTTGATGAGTTAGATTGCTTGGAGGAGGTTGTTATTACTAGGGCTCAAATTGACATCTGCCAGGTCTCTCCTCCTCCCCCTCCTTGGATCAGCTTCAAACAACAGTTCTTCCTGTGTCTAAGAAATCAAGCATTTTTAAGATTAAAAAGCTTAAAACTTGCCTCCAGCACAGGCTTAGCCTGCTAAATCAGCACAGGTTTAAATGGACAGACTAACTATTGAACTTTATATAGGACTTCCCATCTTACAGAGAACTGCTGAGCATCTTTGGCCATTGGTTAGCACCTTGCAGGATTGGATCAAAAAGGATTAGTGATTAAGGAAAGACATGTTTGATCAGCTTATAGTAAAATAACTCTTTTAGGTGGAAGTAGCCTGAGTAAGTAAAATGAAATACCATTACCACCACACACTGAAAATCAGACATTCTTTTCTCGGTTTTTCCCAATAACACCTTATTTTTATGGTCTTTGAGGGTTTTGCAGATGCCCTCAGCTTGCTGCAGTCATAAGAACAGCAGCTGGGTATGTACTGGCCAGGGTGGGGATTTCCAGTTTGGATGACAGTGGAAGGTGCTGCTTTTGATCCTCTTCAGCCTTTCACAGGGTCTCATTTCCCTTTCCAGGAACAGTTGGAGAACCTTTTCCGCTTTCTTTCTGCAGAGTAGCAAATGCTCAGTTATCTCTGCCTCATTTTTGCAATCCAGCAGAGGTGCAAGGGGGTTTGAGTAAGGTCCTCCTCATTTGCCCTAGGACAATAAAGGTACTGCAACCAGGAGTGAATAATTGAGGGGAAGAAGGAAAGACTGGTAAAAGACAAGATTCTTGATGCTGATTTTGTGATCACAGATATCATCAGAGACTGATCACAGGAAAAGTGGATCCCTCTAAGTTCTGGGATCTGAGGGAGGTAATGTTTGGGTGTTCTGTTATTCTCACATCGCATATTCTCAAAGGGGGAGGTGCTTACCACAGTACGGCGTATAAACTTCATTCTCCATTTTATTCCTTTGGTTTTCTGTTGGAGTGAATACATTTACTAAGGTACATTTTTTTGGGGGTATGTGCATGAAGGACGTTATCCTAACTTCTTATTGGTGTGGCTAATTGCAAAATGTATCTGAATATGTAGCAGACTTTCAAGCATATTGCTGTCTGCACTTGTAAAAATCATTATGCAGAAATCCTACAATTGCTCATCTACCTGATCTCTGTTGTGCAGCCTGATATAGACAATAAGCTTGCTTTGATCTTCCAGATTTAGAGTGTTTCTAGCCACTTGATTCCTTTGTTTAAAACATGTTCTCTACCAGAATTGTTCTCCTGTGCTACTGGTAAAAACAAAGAATTGTGCAAACCTGAAAGTAAGAGTGTGTGGTAAAACTCACAAGTCAACATAAATTCTGAATTAAAAAGGTGAATAAAAAGTTTTTATTCTCACACTATAATTCACTTGGCCTTGATTCAGCCTCATGCATTTTTTATCTGAGTTTCTTACATAATTGATCTCTTAACGCTTTTTAAATTATGATTAGTAGCTAACTGAAATCTGTGGAAATGATAATGAAGGTCTATAATGTAGTGCAGTGAGTAAAGATATTGTGCTCTCATACTTGAAATACATATTTAACTTCAATTTTGACTAATAAATGTGGGCATGTTAACATTGCTTTTGAAATCTTCATGTTGTGCTTAAATATTTCTTACATTCAATTTCCTAGTAGTTGTTAAGTACAAAGCCCTCAAAATCTGTTTCTTATTAGACTTGCAAAGTTTATATATTCTCCTTAACTAGATTCAAGTTTCAACTGTGTTGTACTGCAATTTGGGGCTGGGGGGGGGAGGCGGTACAAGTGTGCTTTGAGTTTCACTTTTTTTTGTTTTTTTCAGTGACCTTTTATTAATTTTAATGGGTAGATGAAAAAGAAAGAAAAAGAGAGAAAGAGCAAGAGAGAGGAGGAGAAAGAGGAGAGAGAAAAGGAGACACAGAAAGAGACGGAGAGAAGAAAAGGAAGGGAATGGAAAGGAAGGGAAGGGAAAGGAAGGGAAAAGAGAAAGAATGAGAAAGAGAAAGAAAAAGAGAAATAAAAATAAATATAAAAATAAAAATAACAAGAAGAAGAGAAAGAAAAGTAAAAACAAAAATAAAAATAAAAATAACAAGAATGAGAAAAAGAACAAGATAAATAAAAATAAAAAAATTAAAATAACAAGAACAAGAAAAAAGAAAAAGAAAAAGAAAACCAAAACAAAAACAAAAACAAAAAAACAAAACAAAACAAAAAAACAAAAAAAGAAGGTGGAATGAAGGAAGAGAGAGAGAAAGAGAGAGAAAAAGCATGCATTTTCACTGTCATGGTATGGAACCATCAGGAAAGAACGGTCAGGCCTAAATACATGCACATACTATACCATACAAATAGCAGAACTAGAAAGAAGACAACTCTCTTTATGCCCCGGAACCCTGCTTTCTTTGCAGACCACAATATCTTCCCAGAGGGAAAAAAGAATAGTTCAGAAATAATCTCTCTTCGAGTAAGAGATACAAAAGATATGTCTGTAAAGATGTTGCACTTAAGCTGGTTTTCAGGGTGAATGGTTGAAGCAAATTTTAGAAACAGGATGCTGCCTGAAGAGCTATGATTAGAGAGAAATCTGTGTCAATAAGCCATAACAGAAGGAAGTGAAACACCCTGAGGCATTAAAAAATCTGTATTAAAAAATCTGTCTGAGTTGTTATCTCAGTCTCACTTTCTAGCATTGTGGCAGTTTTAGATACCATGTACCGTCATTCACTTCCTTTTGGGTGAGACTGCATTTGTATTTTTAAAAAATCAAACAATCAGGAAAATAAAACAATCTCTCTGAAATTCGGTGTTGTTCCTAAGAGGGAGCAACATGACATTAACGTGTATTCATTTAACAAACCCATCTGCAGTTCCAAAATGGCAAGAAGAATGTACTTGAAAGAGATAGGTGTTTGGTAAAAGTGGAATTTGAAGTCAGCATTGGTAACAACAATTCTGTAATTCTGCAAGAAAGAGTCAGTCTCCCAAGCCTCCTAAACTGTGAAATTTCCTTGAGATAATTTTTCTGCCAAACATGCTTGTTCTGCTTCAAATATGGTTGTCACATTACTAGATCTTGTGCCTCTGTTTCAGTATCACGAGGATAGCCCTTCTTTAATGCATAGATTAGGAAGGAAATGGTGGCACATCCTGAGAAAAGCAAGAGCACTTGGGACATCTCTCTGTATCTTCTTTAGGAAATCCAAGCCAAGGAGAAGTGTCTTCCAAATGGCAATATAAAAAGCAAGATGAACAATTAAACGTCTTTAACCCCAGATCTGAAGCTACCTGACCAAATGGCCTGTACATTGTCAAACATAACCACAGAGCCAAATCTCACTTTACAACCTCAAGCCTCCCGCATCACACAGTATATTTGACTTAGGCCACAGTTATAAGTGCTTCACCCTACTTCCACGAATATTTAAATCAGCAAGAGCATATAACTGGACAAAAAGTAAACAAATAGTATGGGAAATCCACTGAAATGGATTGTCTGTCATTTTACTTTTGTTCTATTTATTTTGTCTGTAGTTCAAACCTCATTTTTCTATGGCTTGCCTAAACAAGTTTTGGGTTGTAGCTATGATTTCCTCAGCACAAGAGAAAAATTTCAACTCATTATTCTTAGGAAAAAAAATAGTGTATTGCTTCCGCAGAGGACTGGAGCCATCTGTAAGGATAGAAAGTGTCACTGCATGTTAAAGAGCTCAAGGATCAGGCCCTGAAACTTTACAGAGTCATTTGATTGCTTTAGTGAGTTATTAAATTATGACATTGCTGACTGTGATACATGATATTTCAGTTGCATAGAACTTCAGATATATGATAATTCAAAAAATCTTACTCAAAAAGTTAATGGAATGAACTGTGGTAGGACCATGGTCATATCTGTCATACTCTTGAAACAGAGCTGTTCCTTTTGTTTTCAGTGAAGAGATAATACCCGTATGCCTTTCCCTGCTTCCCTCACTCAGTGAATACACCATAGTGAGACAACCTACAAAAAGCAAACAAAAAACAACTGGAAACCATCCTTTAGCGTGGGTAAATAAGACAAGGCAATGTATATAACAGTCAATTATTTCCATGACCAAAGAGAGGAACTGCAAGCCCAGATTTCCCAACACAGACAACCTTGCAGAGTGCACTTGTAGGAGATAAGCTAAAGTTAGCAGGAGTTTTCTGGGGAGCCAGCATCAAAGAAAAGCCCTGGCTTGCCTAAATGTGGACACACAGAAACACTGCAATGTTCCAAGTTCTAATTTGCTTTATGTGCCTTTGTTTGCCTGGCTGCATTCCAGGACAACTTCACCCAAACCGGAATTTAGGGCCCCGGGGGTTTTCAGTTGAAGGTCTTTGGTTGCAGGACTGTTGGGGTGCTGTGATGGTGTGTGCCACACACACAGCTCCAAAACTGTGACAGCATCATTGAATCAGGCAGGGAGTAATCACATTTAGGCAGCCGCAAGAGCAGTTCCTGAGGCCTCCTGCCCTATGATTTTCAAGGTCATATGCTTGAAGTAGAGGATATGTAATTTTCCTGATGGTTTAAAATGGAAAGTTATTTGATACCTCCCTCTTCTAAAAGGGAGAAGAAAACTGGGAGTGGCGAAGTTGTTGAGCACAGCCTCTTCCAGTCCACAATTGGGAACAGATTCCCAGGCTCCTTTGATGGTACGAAAACTCATTGAAGAAACAGCTGTCATTTTTCCTGCGTTCACCAAGATCACAAGTGAGATAGCAGCAGCAACAGCAGCAAGCTGTAACCACAACTTCCAGAAGAGATTAATAGCAAGGGAGAGAAGAGGAAATCGTCTTCTCCTCCACCAACAGTGCCTGCCATCTGGTGGCAAGACATGAGGGACAGGAGGTGCCTTCTCCAGGCTCCTGGCTCCATCTGCAAGTAAGAATCCTGGATAAGAATTGCAGAGATAAAATGCGGTGTCTGCCTTGCTACCTGTTGAATTTTTGTGTTTTGGAACATGCTAAACTGTTCTGGGAATGGCATGGAACTGTGATTGCACGCTAGCTCCCCTTCGTGGGTGAGATGAGGATGGTGTACGTGGCATGGTCCTTTGCTGTCTTGCTCCTGTCTGGTCCTAAACATGTGGGGATATCTTACATCGGCAGAGATAGGGTATAAAAGATATGAGGTGCAGTGGGAAGAATAGAAAGAAAAGCAGAAAAGTTAAAAAAACCCCTGATATTGGGAAACTCAAGAGTTTTCTAAGTTAGACCGGAGTTAGAAAGGGAAAGAAGGAGGCAGAGGGAAGGAAAAGCAGTGTTATGAGAATAATAGATGAAGCAAGGTGAAGAGATACCTTAAGAATCTTTCAACTCTTTCTTGGGAGGAGCTTTCTGTAGAAACTGAACAATGGTACATAATAATGTTTATCGCTCACTGAAAGGGTGATGGGGGCAGGCGTCTGTGAAGCAAGACTGTGGTAGGTCCAATTGCTTCAAGGGTAAGTAGTGGTTCAGATAACTGGAAAAGTTACAGTTCAGTTTGCTGCCTATATAAGAGCTCTGAAAGTGATGTCTTTCAGCTTCCATCTCCTTCACCCTTTCCACACAACCTGAGGTTGAATTGCTCCACAGTCCCAAGGGCTCCAACTACAATGTTACATTATGCTGTAGGAAAACACAGTCTGTCAGAAGTTATCACGTATTTTTACAATGTGTATTTTGCGGTCAAAATCCTTGTTTACAATTTAAATATTTGCCCCAGAGCACCTACTGGATTTAAATAGAGTCAGCATTCATAAGGGATTGGCTTTTTCCCCACTGCGAATGACCCCGAAAAATGATGTCTGAGGAAATCTTCAGCCTCCGATTGTTCCTCTTCCGAGTAGCTTTAGCAATTCACAAAAGGGGATTCAGCGGTAGTGACTTACTTCTTTATTATTCTCTCATACTTATGAAGCCTTGATGATTGCACAAGTTCTTTTGCTTGTCTTACCAGCCTACAGACCACCACACAGCTCTTCTCGGACCCGGAGTCTTGCAATCCCGGCAGGCAAAATGCAGAAGTTATGATCTGTAACAGCCTTTCTCGTGGTGAGATAAATCAACTGTCCCACAATATGATTATAATACCACCTTCCAAGAATCTGCTAATGAATTGTTCCTCATCAGCTAATGATTTACCTTGCACGGCTTTTACTTAAGTTTAAAATTGCTATTTTAAAGGGAGGGGGAGCAAGGGTCGAGAACCAAGCCATGCGCTAAAGACCCCAGAGATCAGAGTCAGACGGAGAACGCAGGAATTCCTGGCTCCGGTTGCTGCATTCAGTCCCTGTCTGTCTTTCTCAGCCATTCCTCCTTGTTTCTATAAAAAATAAAAATGTTCCTTTTATATTTAGAAAATCCAGTACAAGAAAGTGCTTAAAATGGCCCCCTTATTTCCTTGAGGACAGAACTAAATTTAAAGATGTTATTTTCCTTGTGTCACTGAAATAACCTCTTCAGAAACATGAAGACCATAATGAAGCTTTGAAAGCCTGAGAAGAGGAGCTCAGCATCAGCAGCGGCTGTGGGACACACTCAGCTCACGGGACTGCTTTTACCGAACCTTCCATTGACCAATGGAAGATTTTGGTTTATGAGGGTTATTTAAAGAAGAGTGATAAGAAAATAAAAGAAAAGATGGCGATGTAAGGATGTAGGGAGTGGGGAAAAGATTCTTCTTCTCTTTCTTTTTTTCAAGTGGACCTTTGGGCTCTGAGTTTTTGAAATGCCAGTGAAGTTTGGGAAAGGAAGGAGGAATCAAGCTGTTGCTGTACTATGTATATCCACCCGTATGATGCATCTGGTAGGTCTTTCTTTGTGTTCTTAATGAGCAATCATTTCCTCAAATTCATCTGGTGACTGATATGTTCCTTCTATCAGAATTTTCATCCTTTCTGTCAATTTACAACTATAAAGGATTCCTCTGAGATTATCATAGCTTTCATTTACTCAATATTGTGATAAACCATGTGCCCTCCAGCAGTTGCATAACCTTTACAGTAAAGACCACAAAACAGAGCATGGCTGAACATGGCAGTTTTACGAGATTTCTGCAGTGCATCAACATTACCAGGATAATGTTTTGCCTGTGTGCTGTAGACCTCTGGGTTCTTCAAAAGGCAACTTGTTTTATGCAATCGAGACAGAAAGAAATTGTTTTGTCTGTCTATATACATCATACTGTGTAGGGAATGGGGACCAGTCCGTCAGCAAGGTTTCAAGTGACAGAGAGCTACCCTGTCAGGAAGTATTTGCAGGCAATTGGGAAAGTTAATGCAAAATCCATATTTTATTAAAATGAGTTCTGAGTTCTTTGTGCTCTTCACACATGATTTTCCATGCTTCTCTTTCCACACGCTGTTAACTTACTGGAAGAGGAAATGAGGCCTCTTATTGTAATATCTCTGTGTGTATGCAAGAGCCTCCATTTTGTTCCCACAACTCTGGTGAATGTATGCACAAAAGTAGCATAGTAATTCATGCCAACTTCAATGACAACCTAGCTCTATACAAAGAAACGGTTAAATAATGAAGTCTGGGAGTAAACTCTGGCAGGAGACCAGACCTAATAATTCCACTTGGCAAGATTATCCATGCCAGCAAGGAAGGTTGACTTTCTAGTATAAACAATTAACTGTGGTGATAAAGGATCTACCACATGCTATATTACTGGCCAAGGCCGGGGGGGGATTGGGGAGCAAAAGTGGTCAACGTCTTTCAATTAATTTGTTCTCTACAAACTAATTAGCTTTGTTTCAGATTTGATGGATTTGTTTGCTTTATTAATAAATAGGAGAACAAATAGGAAATGGAAAAAATAGTGCATTCTGTGTCTCAGCAACCAATTTTTTGATCCTTACCTCTTCCGAGTTTCAAAGCAATATTTCATTTGTAATAAGTGAACTTTCTCTTCAAAGAAAGAAAAATCCATGCAAAGTGTTTAATAACTGTTGTTAAGAAACAATAGCAGGCACTTTTCCACTAACATCTTGGCAAGGTAATGCGTAAACATAGATAGACGGAGATTGCATACTGAATTATCCATTGACATCTTAAAGAAAGCCCCTTCATGGTGTTACAGTATTATCTTTCATAATTATTTAATGAAGTGAGAAAAAAATTCATCCATGTTTTGTTGTTACGATCTTTGCAATGACTTTTGACAAATATTTAGTATCTGAGCTTCGGGATAGCTTTCTGATTTATAAAAGCTCCTTATTTTTGCTCATTTTTCACTTGTGCCTTTTCTAGTACATATTAAGTACTAATACATACTAGTCTAAGCACTTCATACTTTAGTACTCCTTACTCTGTAGAATTAATTTCAAGTCACTTATATCTAATTTGAACAAAGTCTGTCTGGTTTTTTGTCTCTGGAAGTTTTGTCTAAAATATATAGTGAGTTGGAAACACTTTCCTTCAGAGGAGTGAGTTTATAGCAGAAATTTAGGATGGGAATATTGAAGTCCAAGGCTCCATATAATTCTGAGTTTATGCAAAGCATGATACTACACAACGCCTGTGATATCAGGGCATCGGCCTCAGTAACCAGGAGGCTTGTCACTCTTCAGTGCTTTTTAGCAGTTGTGTTCCACAGCTACGTATGCTCTGTGCTACAACAACACCTAATTTGGGACTCAGGCTGAGAAACTACCAAACACTTTCCAAAGGTCATTTAACTAAACGTGGACGAACCTGGATTCATCTACCGTTTTACTCACAAACTAAATCAACTTTTGCTGTAAAAGAAAGCCATGCAGATGTTACACTGCTTTTAAAGAACACACCAACAGAGATGATTCCAAGTCTGTTCTCCCTGGCACCCAGTATGCTTTTCAAGACTACAGCATATCTGGCCTTCTTGGCTGATCTTGTGTGTCTCTGTTGCCTCTACGGATGAGCTCAGCTTCACAGGAGCTCAAATCCAGCCTTCACCATTCCCAGTTTATTTCGTTTTTGGTGAAAATTTAAAGCATGTGAGTTAATAAACCAACGCTTAACTCATTAGGTCATCAATGGAGCTCTACTGAGAGCCAAAGATACCAAAACAGTATGTGCCTTGAAGCAGTCCAAATGTGTAATCAAATGGAAGTCTGCTGCAGATCGCCAAGCAATTAGCAGGCTTAAAATATTTCCTGTAAACGGTCCTTTCTTTACTTTTCCTATCCCAAATGGTCCATGATCATCTCATCTCTGTCTGTTTTTCCCAGCAGTGGTCTCAGGCATCCCAAACCATATGATTCCTATTATAAGACTGGCACCCAGCTTATGATCCATCAACGCCTCACCTTCACAAGGCGGTGACGGAGCAGTACAACATGCTAACACCTTTCAGACATTCCAGCAAGAAAACTAGCGGCATAAAAATAGACAATGAACCACGAGCAGTGCTAAAAAATTCTAATTATAATGGGGCCAGCTGTTGGAAGATACCGGCCAAAATACATTTCTATGAATTCAGCTAAGTCAGATGACAACGACATTTAATCCAGCTATGTCTGATGATTGTTCTCATGTGCTGGTACCCTGTCACTTCCCACAGCAGCCAACACATGAAGGATCAATAAAAGGAAATATCACACCTATTTAGATACAAGCGCAACACGTTTGTTCAAAACCTTTACAATTCCCATCATTTCTTTTCATTAGAAAGATGAATTATTCCACCTAACTCTGATGCATGGAGCGCACAGTGAAGACTCAAAGGCATGGTGCCTTTAGATGTGTAAGAGAGGATCGAGATATCTGTTTTGCTTTGAAGTAAATCCCGTAAGAACCACCATTATCTCATGGAAAGTTTTGAAAATGCCAGTTAAAAGCACTTGTGTCCAGATTATCCGTGTGCCAGAGCAAACGAGTGAAACTCCTTGAATCATTCCTGTCATTAGACTATCTCAAAACACATTTGCCAGGCTGTTGAAAGAAGGTAGCGTTTCCTCTAGACACCATATGTTGTGAAGTATTATAAATATATTGCAGTGCCTAGAATCAGGATCAGATTAGTTAGCTTGTGAAACAGTAGTGTTTTACTTTCTTGTCCCATTTATTTGAGAGGTACCAAAGCCAGTGTTGAAACTGGTTTTTCATGTATAAACATTCTAAAATAGCACATGGAGTTCATCTTCAAAGGTATGCGTTTCTCCAGCACATATGTATAGACAAGGTGCCAGAATGTGGCCATGTCTCTTTCTGCCAGTCCGGCTACAATTTCCTGTTCCTAGTCTCTGCTTCTGAACTCAGGAGTGCTTGCAATTAAAGCGATCCCAGAAAAACAAGATGATGAGAGTCTGCCCTCCATCTCATGCTTTTCCCACAGAAAAGAGCCAAATGAGAGCACCCTCAAACAGTGAACAGCTGCCTCCCCAGAAGGTTTGTATAAACCTGTGACTAATAAGTGCAATCCAGCCTATGTCTATGCCTAATTAGGTGCTTCTCTCCAGTGCATGACAAAAATGGGATGTGATAGCTCAAGAGATTGCAGTGGTGAGGAACACACCTCGGAGAGAATCTTAGGTGTTCTCTGTCTCTCCTCCTGCATTTTTATGGAAATTTGAGGTGATCTTTGTTAAGATTTCATCACCTCCAGCTGCTCAGCTGTCCCCATGAGGGACTCATCGTTATGCAGTGTTTGCAAGAGTGCCGCCGGTTGCTGCAGGGATGAGGAGATGCTGAGAGCCAAGAGCCCTGACGTGCAGGTGTGGACCGTGGCACGTGCATGCGTGGGAGCCTTGTCCTGGGGCTGGAGAGTCTCCTTTGTATCAAAACATACATCATCAATAAGCTCCAACTGCCCTGAGTTCAAGCCTTAAATAAGTGTACTTACAAATAAGATTAAATTATGGAAGTGACTTTCTGCAGTGAGGAGAGAGAAACTCTCGGTGCTCTGCAGCTGCTTCATTGCTCTGAAAGTGCAAAATAAGAAGCCGAGGTGTTAGGCTACAAGGCGAGGTTGGTGAAGTACAAGCTCAGCCTGGTCTGCCATCAGGGGATGGATCCTGCAGACCTCCATTGATCCTTCCTGGCCCTGCGGGGAAAGGAGCTGGGGTTGGCAGGCTCATGCTTCCCGTTGCACGCGCTATGAGGGTTTACGGGATCAACGTCCTCGTGGAGCAATAAGTGGGCAGTGTGGATTAGCTCTTAATGGCAAAAGACTTGTTTGCAAACAAATGCTGTGCTATGCACAGGTGGAATTATCACTAAACATACTTGTTTAAACTGTTTCCAAAAGGAGGCAGTAGGTTATTAGTAGAAGAATTATTACTCAGGACTACCTGTTTCTTAGCTTATGTGCAAACCTAAAATTGCATTCTGGTGGCTTGCAAAGCTATTGCCCTTTGCTGGAACAGAGAATTTACACTTTCATTGTTTTCCTTTTAGCCAATGACTTGAAAGTATATGTCTCAGAGGACAATGCTGAATAAATCAATGTATCCAATCTGTGCCTTATTAAGCACCAGCAAATGCCAAAACTTTTGCAACAAGCAAAGGAAGAACACATTGCAAGGAAAAGTCTGTCTTGAAAACAGCCCCTTTTTGTTTCTGAAAATATAAATTATTTTGGACACTAATCAGATATTAATGCATGACTGATAACAGAAATATTTTGATAAGAGTTTTATTTTCTGGAGGTATTTTAAACAGTAAGGGATTTTTTAATTTGTTTTGGTTTGGTTTTAGAGAGGAAGATTTACCAGATATTTAGCCTGGATGGAATATGTATTTCAAATGTAAACAGCTTTCTACTGCTAAAGGATTTAGCAAACAAGTGAAGCTAGGTGCAAAAGTAGGGGAAATGCAGGTAACTTTGATGAGATATTAACTGTTTTATTTGGTTTAGATTTTTAGATTCTCCACCATAAGGACAGGAAAATTTTAACAATAACCCATTTTATAATCTACAAATGAGAATATTCAGTAGGAGGCTGCTAATTAGTCACTTAATCATTTAAACTCAATGATTAACCACTTCAAATTTTATGGATACTGCTTTCTTCTGAAAATGTTTTCTTTGGGAGCCTAGTGTGTATGCATGTGTGCCTGTGTTGCTATTTCCAGGTCCAACATTCCAATGATAAAAATATAGTCAGGAATCTGAGTGGTAATTATTAATAGTTACAGTAAGTTATAACTTCCAAACAAAGAAATGGTATGAGTTAAATTTCTGACATCCACAAGAAATTTATTCCTAAAATCAGGAGGCATGGTTCTCTAAAATCTGCTGAATACAGAAATAAGTGGAAGTTTTGCATCCTCAGAAAAATCCAAATCTCCTTAAATAACATGGCAAGTGAGGGGGTTGTCTGCATCTTGCCTTCTTTTGCCTCAGGCAGACTCTGAAATGAGGTTGTTAGGACGGTCTTTGGGATAGGTGTAGTGATTTTTCAGTCACAAAGATCAAATCAGAAAGAACTTCTGTTCTAAGTTACACAAAGTTGGTTAAAAAAGAAGTAACAGTGTCCACACAACTCTGAGGAAAAAGGATTTAAGCTGTTAAAAGTTCTTAAGCATGCATAAGAGAGGCTAAAAAAAGTAGCCAGAAAAGTAGTTACCAATGCATTTAAAGAAAAATAACAACGTGTAATATTTTAAAATATTTAAATACAACAATGTGTAACTTCTTTATGTGCTACATATGACACTTTGCCTCTCACATGAAGGCAGAGTAATTTACTGTACAATGCTCTCTCGGTATACTGAAGACAAGAAGTCAACTTTTCCCATGCTGTTCCAAGTAACTGTTTTAGGTAAGCAAAGCCAGGTTTTCATCATTCTTTTGTAGTTACCCTTTCCATTGGCATGTATTGGACGTTTAAGGCTGAGTAACTGCATAAATACTGACATTCAAGAATCTGAAACAGAGCTGCCTTGCACCAGTGCCCCACAACTGAAACCCAAATCTATCTGCCATAGAGTGAAAATAAGTTGAGGCCAGTGAGGCAAAGAGTACAAAAACAAACAGACCTTGAGAGGTCCTTGCTAGAAGCTTACAATAAAGTGGAGTGTTAAAGAGATGGTCAAAGTAGCCTCCTGGAGTTTAGAAAGTCCAGATTTATCAGTGATCCAAACCTCTGGAGGTTTTGACTGTTGTCCATCACTAACAATAATGTGAATGACCCCATTTATTACGCTTCTTCTATAGTAGTGATAAGAAGCACTGTCCAAGAAACTGGGATGTAGCCCACAGAAAACAAACAAAACTTCTTACTGGAGAACATCTGAGAAATTTTTCCTGGAAAGCAAACTAGAAGAACAGTGGTATCTTGTTATGTTAAAGTGCAGTTTAAATACTATTCATTCATTTCACAAACCATAAAAACACAGCGAGATACTGTAAACTAATAAAACTCATCAGTACTACTGAGCAGCAGTGTGCTGGGTCTTGGCAATGTTCAGGCTGCTGTGCTATGCCTTTCCCTGGTGGATGGGAAGCTCTTTCTTCTTAACAATCTTCAGCTAATTAGTGTCATTTTGCATAACTGCAGTTCCCTGTGCACAACTATGTGGACAAAAGAGTGTAACAACCTCAATTTTTCCAGCCTGTATAACGCAAAATGTTGAAAAATCTGAACAGTGCCTTATGATTTCTTTGTTAAACAATGATGATCTTGCTCACCTAAATCTTACCTCTTATTCTGCCTTACCCATTTCTATGTCTGTTTCTATAACCTACAATTGGCTGCTTTGGAGTCCGGTCTCTCAGAGTAGGGACAACAGTATTAAAATAAACTAGATAATCATCAAATGTTGTAGTACTAAAAAATGCTTATTATTAATAACAAGTATAACTGAGAAAAATGCATGAGATTGTCTTGATTGCATCAGAAAAATGCATTAAATTTTCTCAGTTGCTAAGTCTATGATGCTACCCAACAGTGTTGGGCAAAGTGAAGGCCAGACTGTGAAATCCTTGCACATAGGGAGGAGAATATAACCTTACCAGCAGTTCTAATGAAGTCGAGGTGGTGGCTGAGAATAAGGTTATTTGAAACTGAGGGAAAAAGGCATCACTTGAGGAAAGACCTGTAGTTCTTAGGATCGTGAATGCTTCCTTGGTTCTTTCCCTGTTTTGTGGAGGGGATATACTTTCACTGCTTACTGTAAGTAGTCATACTGGCAATAATAACAAAGGGAAACATTCACTTTCCTACTTTCAAAAACAGCAGGAATTCTGGAGAATGAGAGAATTAATTATTCCCTTTTCCCCATCCCTTTTCCTCACCAGCTACAGACCTAGATAATAAAAGCTGATTTTAGAAGCTGTGGAGAGGAAGCCTCTTGCAGCATATGCCAGGTTTATTAATCCTTCACAATTAAACTGTACGTATTCAAGGGTCACCTGCAGCCAACCTCTCAGGCAACAATTCACAAACGTACGGAATTAGACCAGTCCTTCAATAACACACTCATGCAATTTAGTGATGTTGCCCTACAAATGAAATACAATGCCATGAAAGAGTCATTGAGGCCTTTTTATTTTCTTGTTTTGTCACCATATCAAATGCAATTTCCTCTGTAAGCTACAGTCTCTTTATATTCTTGGAAAGAGGATTTCAAGAACCATTTTGAAGAACAATGTGTCAGTTATCACATACACTGGTATATGCGTATATTTATCAAAATGACTGATTCACAAAAAGCCACAGTCAGTTGTAAAACCCTATGAAAATATCATTTTCTAACTGCCAACCCTGGTATACCTTAAAATAGTAGATAACATTTTGATAAAGCATCCCTCCTGTGAACAATGCGTAAGAATGTACATAACATTTATGTGTTATACACATTTTTCAGGAAAACATTCTCAAAGATTGCTGATATTTGTTATACAGAATTTAAACTTTTCCATTCATGGTTCTCCTTTTGATAAATATTAATTATTTATAAAGCATAAGATTAAATTATTAATGTTCATTAATACTTAGACATTACACAAAATAGATGGAACTCTTTAATGTATTTATTACCAATATTCATAACTAATGTGGAGAAAGAGAAAGTATTGAATAAAGCAGTTGTCAGCTGATACCAAAGTAGTCAAGCTGATTAAAACTTAGCCTCAAAGGAGTCACAAGTGATTCTTAACATACTGAGAAACCAGGTGATAAAAAAGCAGAGAAATTCCATTTGAACAACTATGAAATAATGTACTTTACTAACTGGAGCAAAATAATTGGTCGTGGGATCTCTGAGGATGCTTTTTACAGGACATCAATTCAATGTCTAGTAGGAGTCAGAAGGCAAATGGAGTGGCAGGAGTTGCTAGAGAAGGAACAGAGAATCAAGGAGAACCCATCATTAGGTCACTGAGTACTTGCTTTTTTTAAAACCTCTCTTCACTTACTGGCTAAACTTAGAGACAGGGTGATGGATGGATGGACTTTTCATCTGACCTAGTACAGCCATTTTTCACTTACTGTTCAAAACTGCATTCCTAATTTGCAGTGGAAAAGACCACTAATTCCAAAATTTTCCCTATTTGATGAGTAGAACTTGCTACAGCGTGCTGAAAATGCTTGTAGTTTTTCTAACAGACCGATCTCCGCATCCATAATAATAATAACCTGTAACACGAATTTTAGGTGCGAGTGCTGTTGCATATGGGTTTCTGTTCAGTTTTCCATATATACTGAAAAGAAACTGTAGAACGTAGAAATGGATTCTAGGATCAGTAAATTGATCAGGGTTGATAAATGGGCTATGTGTCCCTAAGCAAATACCGACACTCACTAGGATGCATCTGTCTGCAGTTCACATTTTTCATTTGTTTGACCTACTCCTAAATTTTTATAAACTGATCATGATTTATGATTTATTGAAATAAAAAAAAATACGTAAAGACCATAATAACCATAGCAGGAAGATTTTATCTGGATTTATTTCTTATGATGCATGGTAAGTTCTGAGGGGTTTCTTGCTTTCCCTCAAAGTCATTTGTTTTTCATGAATCCATTTCAAACAGTCTTTCATTCATTGCTTCTGCATGTGCACTGCATTTAAAATAGATGTAATATGGAACGCTAAGAGAAGTGTCATGACCATCTGAAATTCAATGCCAGATTAAAAGACCTTTCCCACCAACTCATGACTTTGATTCTTACCTTTATTATTGATATGTTTCTTAAGGATTTCAGCAGAAAAAATAAAAAAGTATGATTCTAGTAGATTTCAATAGTCTAGAATTCATCCTCAAAAAGAAAAAGGAAACAAAAGGTATAAATGCATAGAAGAGACAAAAGAACTCAGAATAAAATCAAATACAGGATATTCCTAGGTAATGTTACAATCTATATTAACTATCTGTTTAGGCAAATTCAGAAACCTACTACAATGAATCTTAGTTTAGTATAGGTTTCAGTGAATTGATTGATGAAGATTGTTCTCATCTGCATTTGGTGTTTAAATAAGATGTTTCTTCTTCTAATGTTGGGCAGTTTGAACAGGTGTACTTGTGGTTTCTGTCCTAGTCTGTTCCAAATACATTGCCTTCCTGCTCTCATTGCTAGGGCACCTGGAGCAAGCTTGGTTATGCTTTAAACAACAGAAGCAGCATCCCTCCTGTTTTAATTTTCCTCATTCTGTCCCAGAAAATAGTGTGTGAGGTGTTGCGTTTCTGTTAGTAAAGGGAAAGTCAATGTTATGGCTCTGACAGTTAGAAGAGAAAGTGTTGGGTCTTATTAAGGCCCTTGATTCATTCCACATTCGCGGGCCAGTCCCTGAGAAAGCACTGTGTCTTGCATTTTGCCCTTGCCAGCTGTCAATCTGGACACATAGTGTGAATAAATGAGAATGCAAATAGAGGAGTGCAGTCCTACAAGCATTTTTTTATGCAAGAGCCATAGGCCTTCTCTCCTTAAAAAAAAAAAAAAAAAAAAAAAAAAAGAAAAGAAAAAAGAAAAAGGACCTTTACAAACCATTTCAGGACATTCAAAGCTGGGGAAATGTTAATGTTCCCTGTAGGTTATATCCAGGATAGAAAAATACATTGTTATGTGCCAATTTAACAGGGCATACAATAGCTTAATGTATTAGCAAGACTGGTTTTTAAATCTGGTTTTAAAAATAGCTCAGTCAATTCAGCTTTGCAGTAATGTAGAGAGCAATTTTTTTCTTTTTCAAACTAGGGAGTGCAGAAAGGATTATTTTTCTACCAGCATAACAATAAAGTCATACGGTCCAGAAACAGTAGAGATGGCTACATTCCTTGTAGACATTAGAGATGTCACAGTCCTTGTTCCGTTGCTGTCCTAGGAGTGAATCTGGGGTGGCATAGAGCAAGGTATTAGGGTAGCTGCACCATTTCACATTTGCAGCTGAGATCACCGTTAGGTAATTGCAACACAGATGTTAGCACTACAGTAAACACAGCTTTAGCTATAAGCATTTAATGACGTTTCTTGTCTCTTTTGCATTTTATATACAAACCAGAGTGTGGGTTTATAATGTTTAATACTGAAAGGCAGACCATCAGAAGATAAAGCAAGAGTTGAAAAGAAAGAAGCAGCTGGTATTTTCTAGCATTTCAATACAGCCTTTATCAGGGGGTAGTACAAAGCAACAGACAACACATAGATTCAAGCAGTATTGAACAGAAACTTGAGAGGGATTATGGACTTCCTCCATACCATGACATATTTCAATTTAAGACATATGGAATAAATCAGAGTCAACAGCGTGGAGCTGGAACACACAGGAAAATCAGTAATAAACCTGGAGGGTAGTCGGAGGTGCTTGAAAACAAGCAGATAGTTAGCAGTCAGCTCAACTGCTCTTCAGCTGAGTTAGGATCAAGTAGGTACTGGGCAGACTTAAGGACAACTAGCAAAATACAAGCAGTTTTATTCTGCGTGCCACATAGTCATTTAGGTTATGGTCACCATCCTTTTACATCCATCTGCCTCCTCCTTGGAGTAACACATGCTGTAGTATAAGGGTATTGGCATGAGTAACAAGTACATAAAGAAGCCAGTCTTTGCATTTGATCCCTACTTTGGATATTTGTGGAACCCTTGTAGCCTAACCTTGACACCAGCTGGCTATGGCTGCGTAATAGTCAGCACTGAAAGCCTTTAACATCTTACAATGAGGTTGTAACTTAACAATACCATATCCAGGTGGTTGTACACTATTGTTGTAAACAGGTTAGTATAATTTTATAAATGGAAATAAAGGAATTGGAAAAACTAATACCTAAATAAAATACATCTGTCACCTCTCTCTTCTGACGGATTCAGGATGCCATCAGGTCTGTGTCTGAGCTCAGACTTTTAGCACACAACTGTTTGCTTTTGACACAACAGCCTTGCTGAGGCCAGAGCAGAGCAGGCAGAACCAGGCTCTTCTGTGGAGCCATCACTGGTCTCCAAGCTCTTTCTGCGCAAACTGGAGATGTGGAGTTTGTTTTTGTGACAGCATCTGAAGACGTGGTGTTGAGGAAATATTTTTAGTTCTTTCACAGGGTAATATTCCTCTGCATTGCATGAAAAAAAAAAATGGCTGGGGTTAGGGTAGCTATTTTCATGCATGTTTTTTTCTCTGGTTAGAAGTAGAACTTTATAAAACTACTACTTTCCATTGCTGAGGAATTTTGTCAGTGGCATTTGTTACAGAACAATGCATATATCTTTAGTTTTAATTAATTACTTGGAAAGACTTATTCAGACATGCCTATCCTCTTGCAGAAGTCTGACTGTGGCCCAGGAAAGGTGTGCTATATCGTCTATTGGGAAACCAGGGCTGGTCCACAAGCAGGAAGCACAGCATGTCCCAGAGCACTCTGCAGCTTTGTTCTGCCCTGTATTTCTGCGCGTCAGAGGAAGCCTCCCAAATTCAGGTGTGGCAGCTCATGCTGCCTTGAGCCAAAGAAGCTCTTATTTTCTGGTTATTTGAGATTTTGCGCTATTGCTTTTCACTGATTTTTAATATATCAAACTTGGTATTGTAGCTTAGTTGCAAAAGTTAGGATTTCAGGCAGGCACATCTCTGGAGGGACATGACTAGCCTCTTTCATGGAAGTGTCCGTGTCCTTCATCCAGGCAACGTTTGCAGTCTTCTTTTTCTCTTGTCAAGAGGGCCACTTCAAAGCAACATACCTTGTTATTACAGTAGAAGGGCTGAGGCTGGAAGGTCCCTAGTCTTTGACCAATCCCATGGGCTAGTAGCCCAGAAAGGGCTCCTGAAGGCAGCATACTCCTGAGTTGCCTGGGGACAAGTGGAACAGCAATCTCTGATTTTCTGTTTTTTCATTCAGTGGAAAAGGAGTGAGGTTATTCCCTAATTTCCAGCCCTCTCCAACCCTCCTATTCCTGTGCAAGGGCAGCCTGCACACAGGTGAGCTTTCTGCTTCCAGGAGAGTTTCACTAGGCCAAAAATACTAAGTTCTTTGTCATAGTCCTCATCCTGGAGCTTCTGTGTGCATTCGGGGAAAATACACCTCTGTGCTTTATCTGTGAAGAAGAGAGAGTGAGAAATGCAAAATTCAAGCCTGAAAAGAACTAACCCCCACAGATATAACAAGGATTTTTTTTCTCTGAGTACATAACAGCATGGATCTCACCATCAGTGTTCACATATCTGGGGTCATGAATCCGTCATACTCCATTCTTTCAACCATCGGCAGCAGGCTGCAAACTGGGTGGCAAACATCATGTTACTTTCTAACCCAAATTAAAGCTTTAAATAAATTCTGATAAACTTTGGAATCGCATCCATCCTCCTGTTTTCAGTGCATGGATTGATCTGGTTGAGACAAAAGATCTTCAGCCTCTGCTGGAGCACATTCATGTCTTACCCAGCCTGGGATGAACTCATTCTGATTTCTGCCTGGCAGAGTCCTTCATTTTGAGCAATCACTCTACTTGGGTGAATACTCAATAAACACAGATTATATCAGCCCCCAGAGAAAGCATCTGAATTTCTTCTGGTGGACAGGAAAGTATTTCTAGCTATCTATCGAACAAATAAATTACTACAAAGATCGCTAAAAAACAACACTGGCACTGGATTCAGCACTAACACTGAAGCCGGCATGGGGTGGTAGCTGCATCGCACCTCTCTGGGTCTTTATCATCTCTGTTGGAAGTATGAAGAGATAGTGGTTTCTCCGACAGACACCAAGAGAAACACAGCATCCATACATGAATGATGCACTGCCCTCAGCTTAATAGAGATTCATAGTTATCACAAGCACTGCTTTTAAGAGGAAAGGGCAGATCGATAAATTTTCTAAGTATATTCTCCTTTTTTTCCCAGCATAGCTCGTTTCCAAGGGAATAACATGTGTACCCATCGGTGTGTACACCAGCTGAACATCTTTTTTATGCAATCATCTCACCAAGTAGCAACACAAGCTTATATTCCCCCAGTGTATTCCTGTTCTTCCCTATCACTGTTAGTATGAACTATAACTTTCAGAAATGTTTTTCTACTACAAATGTTCAAAGACTTTCCTTAACTCATCTCCTCTTGTTTTTTTCCTTTCTCAGCTGTATTTTGTGGCATCAAGCCTCCCAAACCAAATTCAATCAGAGCAGGCTGCACATAAAAACAGCTGATATTTTATTTTATTTGCAACATAACCGGTAATTTAATTTTCCTTTGAATTACTGCCATATTATTATAATATGATTGAAACAGAAAGGGAATATTTAACCATTAATAAAATAAATATTATAAGATGAATCAGCAAGAGGTTTGGTTGTTTTCTTTTTCCAGTATGAAGTTACAAACTCTGGAACAAAAATTAATGAACAGTGTACAGAATTTGCAGACATGTGACAGCGAAACCATAATATTTTTCCTGGTATTCAAGTCAAATGGCAATTAAAATATTTCTTATTCTGAGCAGTAATACTTTTTAGGATATGAATTACTAAGCTTTATATGAGATTTACCTGTCTTATATTGTCAAATATTCTTTTTTTCCTGGTTAAGGAACAACAAGATTTTAATAACAATTTATTCCAACTTGTGATGTTTTAGCAGGTCATTAGACTATCTGGGAGTCAATCAATGTTTCAAAGAGAGGATTCCAATTAGCTGGTTTAGTTCTGGTTAGAGACTGTGGTTGCCTGGAGAAGAAGCATCACTAAGAAATCCCCCTTCAGCCTTCATTGTCTTTATTTTCAACCTTTTGGTAGAGAAACTGTCACTCAATCTTATCCACACTGTGCCCTGGCTGAAACCCTAATTTTTGTAACTAAGATACAACATCAAAAAAAATCTTATGTTGCTCTTTGAAAAAGAGCAATTGGGAAAACAATAGGCCAAATTGTCAGATGAAACAGAAAATGAGAGTTACCTCAGTTTTCACCATGGCCCAAATTCTGCTGCTCAGAGCATGAAATATACCCTATGTGAAAGTTGGTATAAGATATCAATATCAGATACCTCACTTAAGTCAGGGCTGCACATACCAAGAGAAGCTGTACAGACCTCATTGTCACTTTCAATTTTCAAAATCATATAAAACCCAAAATTTTAAAACATTTTTCAAAATTTCTGCTGCAGTATGCAGGTTATAATGAGCTAAGACATCCAAATGGCAAAAAAAGTGTGCCCAATTGACAAATTATTTATACTATGCATTTTTTTCCTGATGACTTCCATCATTTTAATCCCACCACAAATTAGTGGTGGGATCTTTTGAGTAAAATTATTTTTTCTCTTTTTCTTGGTAATACACTTGAGCTAAATTTGTAGAGATGTCACTGGAAGTCTACAGAAGTCACAGAGTACAGTCCTAAGGTCTGTTGAAATAATGATCTAGCAGCCTCTAAATTATTTCTATGCTAAAAATTGTGGCTATTACTAAGGTTATAAAAGCACAATCTTTATAAATCCATCTCTTTACCGTCTACGTATATATCAGCCAATAGAAAAGTGCATTTTCACTATCATCAAACCAGTTCATTTTGAGTTCTAGGTATATAGATCATTGTCACTCAGCACAAAGGGTTCTGCTTAAAGCAAGGAGAAGGCATTAGGAATAGCCTTTTAGCAGCAGCCACAGTCTCTTCAAAAAGACTCCAAAATCTCCATGATAAACTGACTTGGTTGTGGCCCTTCAAGTAAGTCCTTAAGGTAAATTTAATAAATCCTGAGATTCACCTTCGTTTAAAATACCATTTTTATAAGATGCCATAATTGTTATTTCATTTTTTCCCGTGTTATCATGTTTTGCTTGTTTTTTATCAAGCAAAAAATGTATACAAATATACACACATACATATACTGCAACAGTCCCTCCTACTTCATTCTAGCACCTGAGGAACCACAGCTGAAATGCCAGGCTCCCACTTCAGCATAGTCCAGGGGTCCCTGCTGTGACACGTAAGTCTAGGGACCCGTGGGTACAAATGTTTCTAGTCTGATAATGAGATTAAAAGAAACTGCTGATAGTATCACAAAAATATTTTCTCTAAAAATGTCATAAGAACACAAAAAATGATGGTATTTAAGATTATTCTCATTTCCTTGAGTGCCCATGACAGACGGGAGAACTTGCTTGTATTTTAAACTGCAGTTATCTTTGGGAACATCTGTCCACTGTACTGGCATGCATGGTTATGGTATATTACTTCATAACCCTCCTTCCTTCATCACATGTGTTAACACTTACTAGTCCAGAAAAGAAGAATGCAAGTACGACAGGGAACAAAGACCATTGTTTCTAAGAGATTTTGTCTGCAAACAACAGTTGTGTTGAAACAGGCCCAGCAAAGGCACACAGGAGTTATATTCAATTTAGTCCTAGAATACATACAACTGGCCCTACCGCTCAGGTCATACTGAACACAAAAATGTTATTAAAGCTAGATCACTCCTACAACTACAGTGTCTGTGAGATTTCCAGTGTGCAGGATGCAACAGATAGAGTTGAGCATCTAGCCTGTTTACTCACCATCAGGATTATAAAAGAGCTATAAGGGAAAGTGTAGGATCAATTGAAAGATTTTATTAAAACACTACTATTTGTATTAATAATGTCAAGCCTGCAGATACCGTTCTTAGATAATAGTCACATCATGAAAGCGGAATAAATTACACACAAAACCAACAAAAAAAAAGAAATTCCTAATGAGAAAGGCCAAGATCCCTAAGACCTTAATCAAGAGCTACTCAGCCAAAAGAAGTGTCTAAAGACTTAGTATTTGGAGCAAAGTTTCTAGAACAGTTGATATGCCATCACACGAAGATGAAGGATATGGAGATATGGAGAAAAAATTACTTCATTGCACCCTTAGCTTATAAACTCACTTTTTCATATGACAGCCTGTGCCACATTGGGATTTATCATCCTTTTTCCAGCAAAACTTCTAACTTGTTTCCCTGGACAAAAAGACACACTCTGTAAAAAGGGGACATTCCCAGAAATCACTGTCAGACATGCGAGTCTGCAAAGAACCATGACCTCACTTGTGAACAAAACCGAAACTTCTGACAGTTTTACTTAAGGAAACAGATGGGAGGGCAGCAACTAAAAAAAAAAAAAAAAAAAAGAAAAGAATAGATTCACTTGAAGAGATCATATAAAGCTTTCAGACAGATTTCCAGACAGTGATGCATATGCTCAACTATTTACAAAGAATGAGTTGATTTTTTAACAAAAATGACAGTAGCATAGGCTATACCAGGAAAGGGTTAGACTTTTTTTGATTTTTTTTCTTCCATTTGTAAGGAACTGGCAGAAATTACCTTACAGATAAATTCTTGGGCTATTCTGCAACCCCAGCTTCAAGAACCCCAAATAGATCTACATGGCACCGTGGTATTGCTTTCCCACTACCTGAAACACCATATGAAATCCAGATCTCCTGTGAAAAAGTGTTGGGACCAGGTTACCCTAGAAGGACATGTAAAAGAAGGTCTGGTCTTAGTTTTCCATTTGGTCAGAGGACTTCACAAGAAGCAGACATATCCACTCACAAGACTGCAAGAAGAAGTGGTGCTAGGGACAAAAATCAGCTGTGGAAGAGGGAAAAAGGGTGAGAAAGGATACATCCACTACATATTTATGTATAAACGTATGTATATGTGATATCCATGGACATATATGAATAGGAAATAGCAAGTGCCAATGTCTTAGATTTTGGCTAGACACTCTTGAGAGCAACGCCACCCCTCCTTGAGAGTCCTGTTCTATCCAGGAGCGCAGGCAGGAGCTGCTGCTGTCCTCGTTCCCGTTCCCCAGAGCCAAGGGTGCACCAGACCAAGCTCTCTGCACTTCTTGAGGACCCTGAGGCTATCTGTTCCCAGCAGACCAGGCAGCCCCTCAGACTTCATCATTGCTTCCACAGGTGCCTCAGTTTCTTGCAGCTCCATCTTCCTTTGACGACGGGATCTAGCGCGTCGTTTCCCACAAGCATGGGACTGCCTCTGCTGTCCTCCCTGAGCTGATACTGATGTTAAAAAAGAGAGCGACAATAAAGGGACCGAGCTGCCAGGTGCCAGTGGGAAGAACAAGGGGAATTATCTAGAAGGAGAAACAGATTATTTTGTACAAAAACCCCAATATTGACTGTGCCAGAAAATAAGAGCAAAATAATCAAAGGGGCATTTTCTTTTTGGCGTGGCAGTCCATTACAATGGCCTTGGCCTAAACACAGGGGCCACATGAGCTAGCAGGACCAGGCAGGCAGAGGGAAGGAGCACGGTCACGTTATGCCACATGCAGGCAGCATTCAGCTGGTGGGTTTCACCAGCTCACAGAGAGACCACCCTGGACGTGCACAGCACAGAAGACTGCCAGGGTGATGCAGCCGGCTCTTGGCTGGGGTCTGTCCCACCCAGGTACCCCTCTCCACTCATGAACGATGCTTTCGTTCGGTTTGTTTGCAGAAGACAGTGAGTCACGCCGGGAGCACACCGCCTGCTTCCACTAGCAACGCCAGCAACAGTGCTTGCTGTTGCCATGGCTTTCACTATTTCCCTGCAACATTTGCTCATGAAAGATGTACGTAATCTGAATTGGGGTGAAAAAGGCCTTGCATTGTTTCCTGAGACTTACCTTTCTCTTTTACAAAATGCATGGCTATTATTTTTGGATTACAGCAGGAAACTCCTGTCTAATTCAAAACAGCGTCACGTATTGGCATACATCTCCCCTCACCTCTACCCCTGCCAAAATGTCAGCTTTGCTTAGGATATGTGTCCCCTTGTCACTACAATGAAAACTGTGTCCCCCCGGTACAATTCATCATACAGGGTTCAGTGATGCAGTATGCCAAGCAAGGAAGAAGAACATGAAACCTTATCACTATGGTGTTTATTGACCAGTCATCCTGCTTTGTACTCATTTCCTCCCCTTAATTCCCTGCAAGTATACATTGGCTCAAAATCAAAAGAAATGCAATAGTTAAAAAAAATTGTATGCTCTGGGATGAATGTATTATTCCATAGATGGTGATGGTGCAATTATTCCTCTCCTGTGATAACTGAAAACGTTTGCTAATAAAATTTATTCCAGAAAAGCAGAGCATTATTCTATTATGCTGTTTGAATCCTAACAAATTAGCCTTTTTTTTCCCTTGGAAAAATCAAGTTTTGCATCTGAGACATCGTCCTGAGAACCACTATTTGCACACATTAAAGGAGGGGGGAAGTACACAAACAAAATAATAAAAATATTTGGTTTTGCCAGTCCTACTTGGCCAAGAAAGAAGCAGAAAAGGATCACAGACAGAACATGCTGTACCCAGCTCTTGCTGGCTGATGATTCCCTAATATAAAATTAACCCATCTGACCTAAAGCTCTACCTCAGCCCTACAACATCAGCCTGTAAACGGAGGAGATCCCTGTATAAAGCCAATTAACTCCATCACTCAGCAGCACAGCAAGACACGCAGAAGAAAGCGGCCACTTCTTTGTGCATTACAGTGTGCAACACCCTCAGAAGAAGCACTGGAGGGGAAAACAGTAACACCCTACTTGGCCGTGCTTTACCTTTTCCCCTTTTCTTTAACCCCTAGTCCACCCAGCACTGCACATTCTCCTGCCCAGTGCTCGGCAGGGCAGCTAGTCCCTGTGGTAAATCCTGTGCACAGGGTCAGAGTCCGTCCCGTAGTCGTGGTGGAGAGCAGGAAGGCAGCAGCTTCTCGCCGCTGATCCTCTTTTGTCCCTCAGGGGCTTGGATGTGGCAGGGGAGACGATGTAGGGCACTACCACGAGCACATTTGGACGAGTTGACCTTGTCTCAGTGTTGCCCTCCAAGAGACAAAACCGCAAGCCAGTCTTGCGTAAAGACAGACAGAAGGAAACAAGGGGGAAAAAAAATGTAAGTAAAGGTAAACCAAAGCCTTTTCTTAAGCTTTCGTGAAACTCACTTATCTAGGGCACAGTCTGGCCCCGCAGTTGTGTCAACCTTTCACCAGAGGAATCCTGACAAGTTTTCTATTATTCTCAATTTACGTCTTTTTTTGGCTTCAGTGCAGCCCTGAGGTAAAAGGGTAGAGTGCTCCTTTTGTTATGTACCTCTTCCCAAGATAGAGCGCAGAACCTTCGATAAGTGCAATAACATCAGGAAATACACATTTTGCTGATTTGCCTTTGCTTGAAAATATTCTCACAGCTACACTGCACAGAGGAAGAAGGAGGTGGTGATGATTCAGAGAGAGGCCAAAGAGTAAGAGAAGAAAATCTCTCGGGGAAGAAAGGAACTAATGAACAAAAGTCAGGAACAGAAAGAAGACTGTTACGCCACAAATATAAAATGTATAGTCACATAAGCTCATAGGAAAGAAAATGAGAGCTGACATCCTACAATGCTAGATTGATTAGGGAGGACTTGGAAGACGACCAAGGTCTGGGAATGGCATGGGAAATCATTTCAAAGGAGAAAGAACCTCTCACTCTGCTACGGGGGACGGCAGCAGTACAATAACACACGAAGAGGATGTTGGAGAGCTGCCATGGAGCCTGGGCTGAGGGGAAGCAAAAACATATGACAATGTGTGTGGTTATAATGGATACCTGCACAGCTTGCAATGGTGATGTCAAGGATTTGGACCTTCAACCACCTGAAAAGTGCCAGATTTGAGAGACCAAGTGTTGTCTTCCCTCTTGCCCATCTGCCCCCTCCATGTTCAGATACCTCCTAGAGGCTTCCTACAGCACCCACAATACAACAGCATATCAGTGAAATAGATATTACCACACTCCTGAATATATTCTTCCCTGATTTTTTTTACTTGTCCATTTTCTCCTTCTAGCCAAGGGCTGAGATCATCTTTACCATTTCTTTGATCTTACAGACAAAACAATGATAAATATCCTTTAATGGTAATTATAGCAGAACTTCATGCGTTTCTCTGCACACACACAGCATCCATGCAATCCAGGTACATTCATATCACACATTCACAGCATTGCTCTGCTGACAAGGTCAGGCTACCTTTGAAAGGAATTTTGTCCCATGAAAATCAAGGAGAGTTTTGTCTCCCAGCAAGAGTGGAGCGAGATTTGTACCTGAATCTTTAATAAATTCCGACTTCCATAATGCCCAACTTAAACATGATCTTAATACACTCCATTTCAAGCAAGGGAGAAGGAAGACTGAATTGTGAGTGGAAATATCCCCATTACTAGTAGTCATATTGAGAGTTCAGAGTATGTTATACCTCTACAGATTGGAAAACACTTGGGGAGGAGCTTGTGCCAGCCTGTCTGTACAACACCAGCCATATGTTGGCATACTTCAGCAAAGAAATAGCAAACTACGTGATGTCAAAACTTCCCCCCAAGTGCCTCAACAACGTGCACATGGAGCAGATGTGTTGGCCTCCACTCAGACGGCAAATGTAGGTTATCTGAACATACCTTCCAAACATGACTCAGTTTTTTGCTCCTTCAGAAGTCAAGAATAATTGCCAAACAATGGGAATAAAGGTAAAATGTCTGTTGTTACTACAGGAAAAGCCATCTTTACATCTAGATTATTGTTTTATTCTAAAAAAGGAAAGCATTCAATGAGATGCGCAGAAGCTAACATGAGTAGCCTCAAGGTTTAGTTCAGAAAGAGTAAGAATTTGAACAGAAAGAAGATGCAAATACCAGTTGCCATTCTAGTCTGGATGGAAGAAGGCATTAATTGCAGAAAGACTCACTGTGATACCCTTACTCTTAAAAAACCCCCAAACCCAGACCCTTATGAACGCTAAACACTAATTGTGTTTATGATGACTGAATAGTGTTCAAATAGGCAAATAATCTGGAAGAGAGATGGATAGGTAGCCAAATAGACTTGAAAGTCAACACCCAGCAAATTTCTTTTAAGACATTTGGAACCATAAAAATTTTGGAAACACTGGTCATGTGAAAAAAAACTGCGCTAGTTAAAACGCTAGTTCTGTTAGCGCTTTTAGAACATGGTAATTTATTCAGGTCATTTTCCTGGGGGAAAATGTATCTGGGGAAACACTGATAAATCTCTTCTCTAACTATTAATTACAAATTCAAAATGAATCTCGTTTGGCCTTTCAGAAACCTTTTTGTATTTGCTTTCCATTCTGCGTCTGGTTTTTATTTATCTTAATTTGATTAAAATGTAGCCATTCAAAACTCAGAGTTTCTGTAAAGACTGTCACCATTAATCAGTCTGGGGATATATTCACTGAAGAAATAATATTTGTCATGTATATTTTCTCTTTCCGTCAAATCCTGTTTGGCACTGGCAGAAGAAATATCATATATTTGAAAGACTGCACTAAAATCTTCGTTCTCTGAACAGTTGTGAGGTGGCAGACACGAGGCTGGCCAGGGGGACATGGGGCAGTCCTATACAGATTTCAGAAAGGAGAGAGAATATGAAGCTCATAAATATGCCAAAGCCCCTCGTGTTAAAATTAATTGATGGGTTCTGTACAAATATCTGAGTTAAACTAGTTTTCATCTTTGGTTAACAGCTTATTTTGCCGCAGGCTCCTTCTGCTGGTCACAGACTGGTCTGCTGGGATGCTTCTCTGCAGAGGTCTCAGCACCGTACCTGTACAGTCCAACACGTGGGGGTGAGTGCGGATGAGGCCACGGGGGGATGTTGGGTAAGGCTGGATTATGACCTTTTATTCCTTGTATTTCTGTTTTTCGCAGAACCAGCCTCCCGAGCGCAACACAGTGTCTGGAGTCTTTATGGTACTGTTGCACTTTGGAAAACAGAGTTCATGAACCATTTAAGAAAGAAACTCTGTTCCTATATTTTTCACTAGGGGAAGGGAAATGACCCGTGTGTTATGAGCTCCGTGCGAGCACAGTTAACCACACAGGACAATGAGCAAATCGCATCGCCTTTATGGCTTCCAGGAATCAGCTGGGCTATCTCCTGCCAGCATCCCAAGGGCTTCCCTAACCTGGAGAAACCCGTGATGAACAGAGGCAGACAGTCAGGAGCAAATCACAGACCTAGTCAGTCTTTGGCCTCCTTTCTCATTCAGACAAATTTTAAATGTTAAATAAATACTGAAGGAATCACTTGTCACCACAAATTATTCCTTTGAATGTTTACTGTTCATGCCAGCTTCCCTGGGGTCCTTCCCATTTAGAAACAACTTTAACAAGCAATCCCATAAAACATTGACCATTATTCCCCAAGAAGTTGTGCCTAGTGACTTGTTACACAGAAATATGTTTCCAATTTCACTTTAAAATGTATTAGAAAGGAGTCCTCAGTATTTTTTACATTAGCATTTAGTACCATGTGGAAATGGCAATTATAAATTGCCACAAGCTGTACTTACAGCCTTTATTTTTGTTTAACTGTTTAGATGGTGCTTTTCAGAACCCTTCCCTGTGCAAGCCTGGGAGAGTGATTTGTTTGCTGCTTGCCTCAGCAGTCCTTGCCGGCGACAGGGACAGCAATTACTTGAATGCACAGTCATATCGTTGTTCTGTCCCTTCTCTTCTGTAATAGATGCAGACCGAGCGCGCATAGCGGCGGGGGCATGTGCTGTACCAAGAGCTGAAGGATGGGTGGCTCAGCAAAGCTTCTGCCTCCAGGTATGCAGAGGACTTCAGAAGGGGCATGAAGCCTGTCGTGGGGACCATCAGATGGTGTCACTGCAGATGGCAGTCACAATTTTCTTTTTTTCCTCCTCAAAGCCTACATTGTGAAAAAACCCAGCATTTCTGGTTCATGAGGACCAGTTCCAAATTTGCGTTTGCAGCTGAAACATGCCAGCTTAAATTTTATCTGACCATCCTTCTTCTGTACATAAGGCTGTAATGCATTTATGTTATGAAACAGCACAGTCTTTCTCTGGTGGTTTCTCCCTGTACCCTGGTTTCCCTTTAGACAATACGCAGCTGTAGGTGCCTGTCCTTTCTAGAAAAAGCAAGCTATCAGGCTCTAAAGGCTGAGCTGTTTGTCTTATTTTGGCCCGGGTCCCAGTGGGTCTCAGCCCATTTTAGCACGTAATTTGGTGAAAGATACTGCGAGAGACGAGGGCCAACTGTGATGGAGAAGCAGCTGGTGATGGCAGGCTCAACCGAATATCAACAGAAAGGCATGAGCACCAGGTCCAAAAGGATCTACCCTAAGCATTGTGTTTCCATTCTGTAAAATTAGAGGGTAACAATCAGTATAATACTGTTTTGTACAGAGGAACAATGTCAGCTACTCTCACTTTCCACAGTAATAGGTACTCTATGCAAGAACCTATACTAACAAAAGGAAATGATTGTACCATATCATAATAAAAATTTCAGGTAAAAGGATTAACTTCAGGAAACAACAAAGGCCCTGAAGTAAAATTTTAGGAAAATATTTTAATTAAAAATTAATGATGGGGCAAGGTGGGACCAAGAACAGTGGAAGATAATGACTGAGGGGAGAACTGAAGTGAGTTTGAGAAAAATACATCCAACTGCAACAGCACCTCTGAGAATGAGGCAAGCCATGAGATCTCAGGCAGGTAATGCCATTCCTAAGTGCTGTGATATATTGACTTCTGTGAAAGGGTTTATGTGCCAAAATTATCCCCACTAGCGGGATGCTGGAGTCTGTGGCTATGCTCACATCAGCAAGTTGTGAGGAGCAATGGAAGTGCATCTGCAGGGTGAAACAGGTGATACTCAGGAACCAATATCTCCGCTTTACACATTTCTGGGGTTTTAGATTACCGTTATTTCAGACAAGCTCCAGTGTGGTCTTGTGAACTGGTTGCCAACTGCTTGTTTGTGACCAAAGTACAGTAAAAGTGCTCCTGGAATGCATCCGTCCATTTAGTTTCATCCAAAAGTAATCCTATTCACGCACACCTTGATGTGTCTGCATCCTTCCTTGAAGCAAACCAAAGCAGGGAGACGGTTGGGAATTTCTCCTCAATAGAACACTTCCCATCTGAGCTGGCACACTGATGTATGATGCAGCTACTGGTTCAAGAAGTCCCTCTCAGACCTAAGCTGCTGAGTGTTTACCTTTCACTAAAAAGAGGATGCAGTAGCTCTTCAGTCGATTTAGTAAATCTCTGCTCACTCAGATGATAGACTCTTCAGCTTCAGTGAAGGTACTTGTGTGAAGTAAATATTCATCTGTGAACATCGCGGTTGCTGCTTTCACCCTAGCAAGTTACGCTGTCTGGTTGTTTATGCAGAAAGGGACACAAGACGGCTATAGAGGATTTGTTTAGACTGCTTTTGGGATCAGAACTGGGTTTAGTTTTAGGAGTTATAGACCTGTCCCTTCGAAGTCTTACTACTGAACTTGGGAGCTTAATTCTCCAAGACGCTGGTCGCTCTGGCCTTTCTCCAGCAAAGCACTCAGGCTGCTGGTTAACTTTTAAGCCTGGGAATGATACTTCTGTGCTCAGCAGACTCCTTGGGCTCTCACTGAGCACACACTCCAGGGTTGCGGTGGGTGACCGGTAAGTGTTTGCAGGTTTGGTCCCAATTTTTCTGAGGGCAAAGTTATCTGAGAATTTAGTAAGCACTGAAAAAGGTTTTGCTGTGACATTTTTCAAGTATTGTAAAAATCCTGTTAACCACTCGCTAGTGTGCTATATTTGTGTTATCTCAGAGCGGATACATTTCTCACTTACTGGAACTTTAACAGCTAATAAAAATAGAACTTCTGAACTTTCAAGGACCCTTTGAATAGTGTAGTCATACAACATGTCTGCACCACAGCAGAGGTGAACGGGTTCATAAAGGTCTGTGTGACACGTAGCGTTGCTTGGTGCAAGCCATAACCAAGATCAGCAATTGCATCCTCCAAATAAAATGAAATAGGCAATTACTGGAAATGCAGGCAGCGAAAAATCCATTCGAACTCACTTGACACATGCTGACTTCAGATAAAGCCAATGCTAAACAATAGGGATACAGCCTTTCCCCCAGGAAGTCAATGGCAAATCTCCCCCTGACTTCGTCAGAGTCAAGATTTCATGCAAGGACTGAACCTCCCAGCTGCTTTTTGTGGGGAGCCCCTACTGACTTCTGCGGGACCGTTTACAGCAGTGGTGCTTGTAAGAGACTCAGAAGTCATTCTGAACCAAGATAATGAACTATTGTTTAGGATGCTCTTCCTGAAATAAAATACATAGCTTCAGAAAGGCAGAGACGTGCAGAGATTCTCTTCTCCTGATCCAAGAGACTTGCCTCAAGCTTCAAAGAGCCCCGTGTTCCAGAGGGATATCTCACTGGGATAAGGAATAACTGTGAACAAATCGGAGTTAAGATAAGAAGTAGTATTTCACTGCGATGGAAGCAATAATAGGATATCTCTGTGCTGAGGACCGGTTTGCTAGAGCTTTGGAAGCTGTTGTTTCCTCCGAGCTGCAAATGTCCGTGTTGTGCTGGCTTGCAGTCTCGGCAGTGTTTCTCAGAGGACAAGAGCAGAGCAGAGCTGAGTCCTTTCTCACAGTGTTTATAAATGGCTGGCAAGGCCGCGTTGCCAGAATGAGTTATAGCTATCTCCCGATACAGTCTGAGCTGGATTAACTATGTTTGTAATTATCACTCCAGGAGAAGAAAAAAAATAAAAAATTAAAAACTGCGACTGTGTAGAAGAAAACCTTTTTGATTTAAGTTGCTGGCATGCACAGTCCAAACAATTTCAAAAGGTTTCAGCTGTTTCAGCCCAAGTAAAATGATGCTGTAGGGCCTGACTGTACAAATGCTGCTCCAATGAGCAATCCATACTCACACAGGCAATTTCTTCTCTATCAGGAGTATATCCGTGTTCACAAGGGCTCCCTCCTCAGAGGAACTTAACCTGGAAGGATGGGGCTCTTATTTTGCTATGGTTGTGTTAGCTCTGCTTTCAGGGAGGGAAAAAAAGAAAAAAAAAGTCTTTTTATGCTTAGGAAATCTGAACCTGAGTGTGGAAACTGAGTTCTTGCCTGCTAATGGCATTTGAATTTTTCTGAGGTTATTATTGAAGTTCAAAGCAGATAAGGGCTCTATCTGGGGCTGCAAGCCACTGTAATGCAACATTTATCCAATTTGCAAGGATGTTAGTAGCTTCAAAGTTCCCTCTAAAGGCAAACTAAGCTTCACAAGCTTGCCCAGCCAGGAGTAAATTATTCTGTAATGAAGGTGAAACAGAGAGAAATGCTGGTAAGAAGCTTGACATCCTTTCTTGGCTGCTGTTATATCTTTCCTCCAAATTGCAATAAAATGAGCTGCACTGTAGTTGTAGGGTTAGGGAGCCAAAACCTAAAAATAATTATAAAAAAGAAGCTTAATAAATAGGTGAAATCCATATCATAGAGGTTTGGGGTTTTTTTAATTTAATTTCTGAAACATTTGTTCTATGTCTATGTGTTGATTCTGCCTTCCTGTATAACCAGACTTTTCTTTGTACTACATCTGACTGCAGAGATCAGGAAGAACAATCTAACAAAGAGATTAAAACACTCCTTTATCACTTGACCTCTGAGAAACACTGCCTAGATACAGATACACTTTGCAGATTATTTATGTGGGTGAAAGTATCAGGGAACTTCGCAAGCGTTACTGATAAAAAAATTAATTTCTCACAAAATACATTTTTTTAAAAAAGCATGATGGCGGAAAAAGCAAAAGTTTCTGAGCTAGCTTTCAAATGATACAATACAGCGGGTAGGTGTGTGTAACTGTTCGAAAGGAAAAAAATAGGAGTGGAAGATCGGACAGTTCATAGGACCCCTTTTAAGTGGGCCACCGGATTACAGAAGTATCATAAGTCCATGGTATATTACATGGTCTCCTGATTACTTTATGTACAAGGTTATTTGTGTTATTTGTACATGGTTGGAATTGATGATCTTAAAGGTCTTTTCCAACCTAAATGATTCTGTGATTCTGTGAAGGGTATGCCTAAGTGATACAGCACAATGCTGCATGGAGGTATCCATCGCAGTTCATTTAAAGTTAGCTTTAATACCTGAAGCAAAATAGCCTCATAATCTGCCTGGATGCTCTTCTTGGATGATGACACCTTGTTTCTTAATTCTGCTAACTGAATTTAACATACGGACTAATACAAAGAGAAAAAATCAGTCAATGACTAACAATACATGAAATGTCATTTATACTTCTTTTCCTTATGATGTAAATTATTAATGTACATTCCAGCCACCTGAAAAAATAGCATGCTTGCCAGTCATGGAACATTTTTTCTTTTTTTGAATCATATCAGAATAAAATGGGAAATTCTCAGAAATCTGTGTAGCTAATAATGTCTAATATTTTTATTCTTTTTTCCACTGAGCAATATAAACCAGCATCCCTGGTAGTTATTAACTAAGGAAGTGATCTCATTCCTACGCAACTAAAAGAGTATTTAAATTTAAATTTAAGTTTGAAAGATCCACTTTAGCCTCCCTACTTAGAAATGGGCAGTCAGCCAGCCTGGCTGCAGACGAAGAAATCAGCGTTTCTTTGCCCAGACAACTCCAGAGAGGAACATTTCAGATTTCAGCAATCAAAGTTTTCAGAAATCAAGCAGTGAAATAGAACACATTAAGAAGATAACATGCTTCTAATATGATGTACGTATCAAGATTGCTCCATGAGATAGCGCTCTTCTGTGTGGAAGAGTACAGGCTCAGACAAAATCTAAACAGACTGCAAAAACAAAGTACCTTTCAAGTGCTTGAGATGTCTGCAGTGCTGCCCGGATGAGGAACTGTGGTGAAGTAGAAGGTCCCTGCAATTTTGCACCATGTCTTGATTTCACATATAAATAATAAATTGCTTTTGAGAAGTGTTACAGTTTCCAGGGGATTTTAGTAGTCCCTTAGCAGAGTTTGTGTTTTCTCAGAGTTGCATTGAAGAATCATACGCTGGGTTTGCTGCAGCTTGGAACCTCCTTAGCAGACTTTCATACCTTACCTACTCCAAATCCTTTGGAGTTTCCCTGTACTCCTTTTACACTCCATGGGAGACAGAGTCAGGACCTCCTCTCCAGCAGCTCTGCATTAACAAGTCAATTGGCACAATAAATCAAAGCAGTGGGTGCTGGGGCCACCTTTACATCTACATCATATGCGTTCAGGTGTTTAACTTCAACTGAAGTTTAGCTTGTCTGCCTAAGTTAAACATCACAGAATCACAGAATCACTAAGGTTGGAAAAGACCTGTAAGATCATCAAGTCCAACCATTACAAAAAAAAAAAAAGCAAACCAAAAAAACACCAAAATAAAAAAACCCCACACACCACACAGCACCATGCCCATCAAGCCACGTCCCACAATGCCACATCCACATGCTCCTTGAATACCTCCAGTGATGGTGACTCCACCACCTCCCTGGGCAGCCTCTGCCAGCGCTTCACCACTCTCTCAGTAAAGGAGTTTTTCCTCATATCCAGCCTGAACCTCCTCTGGCACAACTTGAGGCCATTTCCTCTAGTCCTGTCGCTAGTGACATGGGAGAAGAGACCAACACCCACCTCCCCACAACCCCCTTTCAGGCAGTTGTAGAGAGCGATGAGATCTCCCCTCAGCCTCCTCTTCTCCAGACTGAACAACCCCAGCTCCCTCAGCCGCTCCTCATAAGACTTGTGCTCCAGACCCCTCACCAGCTCCGTCGCCCTTCTCTGGACACGCTCCAGCACCTCAATGTCCTTCTTGGAGTGAGGGGCCCAAAACTGAACACAGCATTCGAGGTGCGGCCTCACCAGCACCGAGTACAGGGGCACAATCACCTCTCTAGTTCTGCTGGCCACACTCTTTCTGATACAGGCCAGGATGCCGTTGGCCTTCTTGGCCACCTGGGCACACTGCTGGCTCATATTCAGCCGGCTGTCGACCAACACCCCCAGGTCCTTTTCTGCGGGGGAGCTTTCCAGCCACTCGTCCCCACGCCTGTAGCGTTGCATGGGGTTGTTGCGACCGAAGTGCAGGACCCGGCACTTGGCCTTGTTGAACCTCATACAATTGGCCTCGGCCCATCGATCCAGCCTGTCCAGATCCCTCTGCAGAGCCTTCCGACCCTCCAGCAGATCAACACTCCCGCCCAACTTGGTGTTGTCTGCAAACTTGCTGAGGGTGCACTCGATCCCCTCATTTATCCAAGTTGCAAGGTTGTTAGTAGCTTCAAAGTTCCCTCTAAAGGCAAACTAAGCTTCACAAGCTTGCCCAGCATGCAAGTCCCCACCATGCAAGTGCCTGAAAACTGCCTGAAGGACCAGTGGTTTCGTGGCTGTTGGCTCCTTGTGGCAAACCTGTGCTCAGTGTTTCAAGCACCATTGTCAGGATGAAGGTGGTTTGGCACTGTAGAAGTCTGGAGTACAAAGGATCAGCTTGGTCACATAGCCCATTTTTGGACAAAGTACTACTTAATGGGTTCTAAATGTGCTGTGAAAAACAGAGCCAGCTGGTGATATTTAGATTTGATTGATATGACGAGGAATAACTTGGCTTATACCTTCTTAAGCCGAGTTTGCATTAAGCTTATAATTTCTGTGTTGTTCTCCGTAATAAGACAATAAGTATCTGTACATACTAATTGCATTATTTTACAGTTAGATGGTATGTAAACTATTTTGATGACATTGTGTGGACTACCACCTCCAGCTGTCAGGAAATAGGAACAATAAAAATCCACATCCCCCCCCCCCCCCCAAAAAAAAATATACACATTTATATATATATTTGTTTATCTATGTGTATTACTTGAGTGTAAGCTGAAAACTCTCATTTTCTTCCTCAACACGTTCACCTCCAAGACTAACTAGTGCTTAGTCAAATATTGCCTTATTTGCACAGTGCCGTCAGCATGGACAGCTGAGAATCCTGCCCAGCTGTAGCATCAGGTTCAGATGAAGGTTTCAGGCTTTGAATTGCGGAAGCTGGTCTCACTCAAACAAAGTGAGCAGCTACTTCTAGAGGAAGAACCTGATAAGAAGATAATAAGCCCATTCTTTTCCTTTGGGTTTTTTTTTTAAGCCTAGCAGCAAGAAGCCAAGACTCTCGTTGGCTCATGTCACAGGCACAGCTGTAAAAAAGGTTGTAGCTTTGCTACTTTCACAACAGGATTAGATGAATAATATCATACTTTGAAATAGTCAAGGGCTATTCATGGCTGAAGGCAAAGTTAATAGTTAATTCATCCCCTAGGTCATGCACAGAATTTAAAAAAACCAAGAGGCTTAAACCAAAAGACTTAAACCAAGATTGCAAAAGACGTTTAGAAGTCCAAGAGACCAGGCTGTGCTGTCCAGCAGCTCTGTTCTGCTCGTGGCTCTGTGCTCCCCTGGGATCACCACAAATTGGATGCCCTAAAGGTCCGTCCTGGGCTCTGCCCCTGATGCTGCCTCGCAAAGACAGCCAGGAGGTACTGAAGCAGGAATAATCACCATTAAGCATGACCATACTGTGGTCTGGTGGTATTTCCATAAAGTCACTGAGGTCCCTTCCAACCCGAACCATTCCATGACTCTATGACTCTATGTTACCACTTTCCTTAGTGTCAAGTTTGGATTCTGTGCTTGGTCTGAATCTGATATACCAGGACAGACAGTAATGCAGTTGATCTGAAGTTAATTTTTATACTGTTGCTGCTTGAACTAATAGTTAACAGAGGTTGTTGCTTCACATGCATCTGCAGGATTGGAAGGGGATTTATGCGTGTATGGGTTTGGTGAGGGTCAAACAATAAATTTGTTATGAAGTATTCGCAGAGAAGATGAGAGAGCCATGCTGTAGTTGTGATAAGGAAGGCTGCTTTGAAAAAGCAGAGACCATATGAAGTCCATTAAGAACTAGTGAACTGCATAAAAACAACGGCAACATCCTTTCCTGTGACTCCTTGGAATATAAGAGCTTGCATAGTGCTTCAAAGGCACTTCAACAATAACATAATTAGGGCTCATAGTCAGGCACTTAAACCCATGTAGGGCAGTGGGAAGAGTGAAATGTGTTCTCTCTTTGTTCAACCTCCCATGTGCCTTATCTTATTTTCTCTCTTTCAGTGTTTACTCAGCGTTCATCCTCCGTGAGGCTGGTTTGTAGAACATGAATGAATGAAGACATCTTTGAAGTTGCTGTACTGAGCAAAATAGTTGAAGCTTTTCTTTGATAAGTTCACATGAATAGAGACATTTGCTATTAACACATCTTTTACTGATGCAGCTATTATGCCTAGAGAGAATTAAGAGTCCTTTTTGGATGCATGTTTGCAGCTCCCATTGAGGCTAGAAGTTCTGCAAACGCATATTTGGAGGAAGATGCGCATAATAGTAATTACAACACATTTGCATGCACATCTTGCTTTTAATTCAGAAAGCGCTTGACATGCTTTACAAACTTCACCAACACACTTACACATGTTGTAAATGTAGAATCACTTTGTCAACAGCTGCTGTACAGCCACCGAGAGGTGAAATGCAGCAGCTGCGTAACAACAAAAAGCAGCACCACAGAACGTGGCAGCAGCCTTATCTACCTGAAACCATCAGGAGAATTCTAGGTAAGTAGCATGTAAATCACTCAAATTAAAATTTGGCTTGAGCAGTGGAGGTAACACTCCTACTGTTGCAGGGAAAGTGCCGTGGCATTTTTAATGATGGCAATTTGCCTGACCCTCTGTTTTATGTCTCTGTGGAAAGACAGCACCTCCAACTGCAGTGTGATGGCTAACAGAGGCCAGCCCGTGGCCTCCGACTGAGTCGGATCAAAGAGTGCCACCTACAGCATGAGGACCTCCTTGGTCTGCAGAGCTTCGTGTTTCCTTTGGCTGGCTCTCAAGGTCTCAACCTGCCTTGATAGGTAGCGAGACCAGGTGGGACCACACAGCGGGACACAAGCACAAATTTCATAAACAGAAAAAAATGAACGAATTTTAAAAGGCGGGGGAAGAAACAAGTGGCTGACATCAACATGGTGTAGGAGATTGGAAGCCTGATGATTTCGCCATCACTAGGGATGAGCTACCTCGTACCAGTGTGAAATAAGAAACAGACAAGTGATAGCACCCTGTTGTTCATTGTCTCAGCTGTAGGAGCAGACCCATGGCACTTTTGGCTGTGGATGCTGCGTCCCTCCTTGGTTTGAAGTTACTGTGTGAAGCAAATGTGGGGAGTCTTCTGCAGCTGGAGAAGCCACTGTGATTGAAACAGACCGAAAATACTTGCTTTCTGAATCATGGAAATGTAATAACTCCTTACTCAGGCTTTGAGACTCTGGAAAATTTTGGCCTGTTTCCCATCAGTATGATCTCCTTGAGGAAGAAGGAGAGAAGAGTGGGTTTTCATGCCATCTGTTGTCTTTCCTGCGTGCCGTGTGCCTGATCCCACATGACTGACTGTGCCTCATCCCCAGACCATGGCTATTAACTAGACCTCACATTATCTTCACACACTGTCTTGGGTTTATCCCCCTTCCTGCTGCAGGACAACAGTTCTTCCTTTGGTAGCGGGGGCCCCCAGTAAATGGCAGCTGGTGTTTTGGTCATCCATCCCCATGTGGCATTTCTGGGCAGCTGTAAACGCCGTTCCCGGACATCCTGGCTGGGGAGACAGCCACAGGGGACAGTGAGCGGGACCCTGGGGAAGATGCTGTGAGCATCTCATTTCGCAGCCTGGTTTCCACTGCAGACCCCCTCACCCCACCCCAACGGAAATTACCTGCTGTGCAGAATCCAAAATAAAAGACAATTTTGCAAAGGAAAGGATCTTTCCCGCTGACAGATACCTCTCCTTTCAACTTTAGCAGGAAGCCTGAGAAAGGGGAAGACGCCTGAAGCGAGGATGGGCGCCTGTGTGGAGGGGCTCAGGGTGGGCTGCAGCAGCGACCCACCACAGGGCTGTGCTGGGGGTGGCCGGGGCAGCCCAGGGAGGGTTTGTGTCACCGCTTCGGGCCTGAGAGTCACATCAGCGAAAACAAAGTGGAAACGAGCTGGCGAGCATGTGTTGTCAAGCGCTTCTCTTCCGACGGCTCCAGATGGGGACCACATGGAGTCCAAAGTAAAAGTGCAGCAAATGAACCTAATCCTCTAATTCTCTGCCTGCAGTGAAATGGGCTCTCACTGTTGCTCTCCTAATGAAAAAGCAAGTAAGCAGTCATCTGTCTAGGTCGCTCTTATTGCTTCTTATTGGCATAACTAAATTCTACCATGACTGGGTAAAGCAGCAGAGAGAAACAAATTATAGTCTATTTTCTGAGCCTGTTTTGCAACAGAAATAAGAAACATATTTTTCATTTGGGAGGACAGCAACACACAGCTTTGCTTTTTTCCTTTTTTGTATGGGTTTTGTTTTATAAGAAGCAATTTCCCCAACTTTTCTAATTACCCACCATAGCCCTTTGATCTCTCTCTAACCTTGCTATTAATTACTTCGCTAAATACAACAGCAGCAGCAGCTTTTCATAAGACTTTTATTCTTCTTAGGACCCGATAGAACTGCCATTAAAGTGAGTAAAAGCTTTTCAATTCACTTTAGACAAAGGGCCTTCCATCAGGCTCTTTGTGAAAATGCATAATCCACTATTAAAAGTAAGGCAGGTCACTCCTCCATCCTTCTCCTTCTGTTGAGTTTAGTGGAAGTGAATCAGCACAAACACAGAAATCCTAATACTGACAGAAAATAAAAGTGTTCCCAATTACAAATAAAGGACTGCCTGTTTCTCATGCTAAACTTCATATACAGTGTTTCTTTACTCACCAGAGTGGCTAACTCTTTGGTTTTTTAATGGCATGTCCTGGAAAATAATGAAAGGCAGGATTTCCACATGCTATTGTTTACTGCTGCCTGGACTACACTGTGAAATGTACATGGCAGCTCTTTGGAGGTGAGACCTTTTTGTTTGCTGGCCATACAGCTGGAAATCATGAATGTCCTGGACATTCATGGGAAAGTATATAAGTAACTAATATAATGTATTTTTAAGCGTCTGATGAAATTGCAGCACACAGCATACGCTAGTCAAACTGTAACTGCCATTATAACTACATATTTGATGTAGGGAGGGTACAGGCTAGTCTTCCATCAATGTTCTTTAGTGAGCGTTTCAAGCTGTGTAGCTTAGTGTTTAATACAAATGACACTGTCACGGGAAAAATTTATTCCACGAGGTGTGGAGATAATGATCTCTTACTAGTTTATTGAAGTCTTAAAATCCCAGTTACTCACACTGCTGTGAAGGGCAGGGCCTCTCTCCATCTCCTTGATCACCTCCTTGCAGGCACTGCGGCTGCTGACATTACCCTCCACCCAGTCTGAATCAGCCCCAGTCCCATAGCCTCTCCTCACAGGGCTCCAGCCCCAGCCAGCCGGACCTCGCCTGAGCTCACTCTGGTTTATCCAGGTCTTTCCAAAGCTGGTGGACCCAAAGCTGAACGCTCATCCCCTTGCAGGGGCTCTCCTTGCCCAGGGCAGGGCTTTGCATTTGTCCCTGTTGACTTTGGTATGACTCCTGTTGGCCCATTCTCCCAGCCTGGACTCCTTTGGTGCCAGCCCTGACCTCAAGAGCATCCGTTGGTTAATCTGGCTTGGTGTCACCTGCACACTCAATGGGAGAGCACTCCATCATCTCCTCCAGGTCACTGACAATGATTCTTCCTCTGCAGCTTAAATATCATCATTCAGATCAATGTTTACTGTTCTGGGAAGGTAGTACCAGCTGGAAGACAGCCTTTCAGAGGAAATTTCATCTACCATCCTATGAGGGAATTAACACTTAGTTCTTAGAGGCCAACAACAATTTCTCCTCAGTTGATCTCAACCAAGGCAATTCCTCTATTGCTACTTTGCCTCAAGTCTCATCTTTATTACCTTCATTGGCTTCCCACCAAGGCTCATCAATTGACTCAATATCTTCAACAGGGGAAGCTTCGCTTGTCTTGTCCCATTATACATTGCTCCCATGAAGCATTTCCATCATTTCTGCTTCTCTCCTTTTTCTTACCCCTGAGACCTTTGATTTTTTTCCCTTTCCCACTTCTGTTGTCATCCTTCTTTTCTACACATCTCACCTTTTTTGTCTTATCTTTTCCTGCCATTTTCTACCTCCCTATAGCTCTCCTCTTTCCCATAGTTCCTATCCCTCTTACTGGTACTTTTTGTCCTCCTTATGAACAGTTTTCCTTTTGCTGCTACACCATAGTTGTAGTCTTGGAAGATACGTTGATTATATCAAGTCAGAGCATTCCCAAATGTTATGACCTCCTCTTATCAGTGCAGCCATCAAATGTGGGCAAGCAGCCAAGCCAAGACTGTATTTCGTGAGAATACACACTCCCAAAGGCACTGTCAGGAGAAGGTATTCCCTCAGGTTGCTCATTTGTCTTTGTTTCAAAGCACTTCGATTTCAAGTTCAAAACCTAGTTACAGGCAAGAAGAAGCTGAACCTTTCTCCTTGCAATGGGACTTGCTCTCCTAAATTATTCAGTTCTTTCTGAAAGGCAAACCCTTGAATAACCCTACCCTCCCTGCAAAAGAGAGAGATATTATCAAAATTTCAGAGATATCACAACTTTAGACTGTGGTTCTGTAAGGTTTAGTCCATAATATGACTGTTTTTAACCTATTAATAACATTTGTGGACATTTTCATGACTTGAGAACTGAGCTGAAAAATAAAATATTTTCAGTATCTTTTTTGTAAAACACAAACCTTTTTCTTATTTTAATTTAAAGGCAAGTGAAAACCATAATTTAATCAAAATCCTGAAAAATTCTGAGTAAGAAGAGTAGTATTTGTGTTGCAGAAGACCAGCTAAGCTTAACAGAACTCAAATGGCAAATTGGAGCTAGTCTTATAAGAATAATACATTTAAAAATGACACCTCAAAGAGAAGTATTTTTCAAAGAACAAGTACATAAGAAACTTGTGTAAGACAGTCTCATAATGGCTGCCAAACAAATTCTACATGTAGAAAAAAACAGTCAAATTGTAAACTACAAAAGACAGGGGAAAACAGTATTACATAAGGATTTTTTAAAAAACCTTTTCAGGTGATATAAAAGTTCTGCCATTCTTATTTCTCACCTTGGAGTCATGTTAGAGGTCAGATTTCTTTTGACATAGCTGGTATCTTTGCCCTGTGGAAAACTCACCATCTATCAAGAAAGCTTGTGTGCTTTGATAAGCATGACCTGGAGTCTGAACATACCCACCTTTCTTAATGTGCTCGGTTTCTCTGGAAAAAATGAGAAAATAGATGCATGGACAAATCCAAGTAACACACCAGTTTGTTGACTTTAAACTATATAGGCAATACAGAAGATACTTTTCTTTTGTCCATTTTAGATCAGATTTGTGGGGATAGTTTTGGGTGAGATTTGTTTGGGCTTTTTTTTGTGTTGGTGAGGATATATTATATACATGTGAGCTTTTAAGTTTGTATTGTACGTGCTGCATATTTAGTACACTATATTCATTTTGGCTCAAAATTTATTTCCAGGAGCAGATCCAAATAAGCTCAACTTCTTTTCATTATTTTGCTTTTTTGTGTTCCCTTCTGCAAAGCTAGTTGCTAAATCTCACCATTTTTGTGGTTATTCTGGACTGTGATGGCTTCTCCAATACCTTCTGGTTTTGGCACAAAGGAACATTCTCTATCCCCTAAAAAGAAAGGTGTTCACGACATCAAAGGTTTCCTTCAGGTTCTTCTGGTTTGTTCACCAGCTTTCCTAATGCAGTGGAGGACACAGTTTTTCCAAGAACTCTGTTCCCCATATCTTTCGTAGCAGTGGTCCTCCTCTCTAAGAGCTATCAAGGGTGTAAACCAAACCTCTGCTACAAGGCACTGGAGTGCAACATGTAAGTTGGACGCACCCCAAGTCTGCAACTTCTATCACAGGATCCAACCAGCTGTGATGAATTCCTACAAAACTGAAACTTGCTTGTTTACTTGTTACAACTTAGATAAGTCAAAATCTTTCAGTCAACCCATTATCTTTTTGCTTTGGCAATGCAGAAGGATTTAATCTTTTTTCCTAGTAATTCTAGGCGTGGATGTTGCAGGATCTAAATTCAGTTTCTTTCATTCCTCCTCTAAAGTAATATTTAAAAATGGCTTTGTTGTCCTGAACATTTACCATTAGTAGTTTCGCTTTAACAGCATAAATTATATCAACTACATATATCTAAATTCTGCACTCAGTGACAGACAGTGAGTAAATATATTCATTGGTTTTACTGATGAGAACAAGACATTGAACCAACGCAGAAACACCATGATGTATTCTGAGACATACAGCAAATTTGTAAAATTGCTGGATTTGTCATTTTATGGACAAAGCAGATAAGAAAGGCAGGTTTATGAGTGACTTCACAAACTTCCTTTCTGGCAGGGGAATGGTGGAGTTAATTTGGCTTAAATATAAGGCAGGGGAGCTTTATGGCTGCTTTAACCTATGCCAAATGGAGAGCCACACTAAAAGTCCTTCCCCTTATCCAGGTTTGTGGAGGGCTGCAAAGAGTGTGTGCCTTTTATTGGACAAAAGGATATAGCTGGAAAGAACAGAGGAGATTTTGGGCACCCAAGCCCATTGTCAGCTTTGAAAGACCTGCTTGGCGTAGTTTGCTGTGGCTGGCAGGCCCGTGATTAATTCCCAGCACCGTTTCTCAATCACCAAAGGGCAGGAGTGTGGGTGTACATTTGAATATCTGTCTTTATTCATAACTGGTGCAATTGGGTTTTAGTTGCAAGTTACGCTGGATAATAAATGCACGTTATTTTTAACAAATCCACTCATATGGAGCCATATGGTTTGTGCTAAAGGTAGGGAAGTCCTTTTACTAACAGAAAAGAGTAGGTCTTAACTGGATGTCACACCATTCCTAACCCAAACGACTGTTTCAAAAGAGCAGCCTGTCTTTCAGTGTTTATTGTGATAATAGCTTTTTACTTTCCTGCCGCTTCCTGAAAGCAATTCCTCACTGTTTATGCAAGCTGCGGGGGGAATAACAGCGTGACCCCCCAAGCAGCAGTTTGCACTGGTCTCCATTTAGCCGACCAGCGGCAATGACGGAGGAAGCCTCTCACAAGAGCACCATTTACAAACATGTGGTTTGGTGAGTGCACTGTGTCAAGCACATTGTGCTGATCTGCAGAGCAGCATCGTCCTGCGAGGGCTGGGTGAGCGCTCTGCAGCGCGGAGAGCACGGCGGGGAGCGCAACCAGGCAGCCAGGAGCGAGGGCAGAGGGGGGGAAAAACCGACCTGAGAGGGACAAAGTGTCCCCTTCTCAGAAGGCTTGAGCAAAACTCTGCAGTGTAAACCAGTGAAAACAGTGAAAACAATCCAAAAGGGGTTGGGAAGGGGCAGGCAGAGTTGCCCTCTTTCCCCCCTTGCATCTGATGCAGGGGAGGAGGAAGAGTGGAGGATGTCGGCGTAACCATCCCAAGAGGAGGATGTGATCATCCCCACTTTTCCTTGTGTTCTTTGGTGATGGATCTTGCTATAGCCTTGTCTTACATACAAACCACGTTTACTCTGCAAACTCACTTAATGCCAGTTGGAAACAGGCTGAGTTACTGTAGCTCTTGCACCCACCTCAAAGGAGGTTGTAAGCAACACTAACTTTCTAGTTCAACAAGGCTTTTGCCTTCTCGGTGTGCATGAGGACACCTACAAAATATCCCATCCCAATCCATTTGTCATGCATTAATGCGGGAAGGCAACAGTTCTCTTACAACACAGAGTAGCACTGACAGTATTCATCTTTTCCATCTATCCTTGATTCTATTTGAGGGTAAGGACACGTTTTCAGATTTGTTGATGGAAGTTTCCCCTCGACCAGAATCAACTTTCCACAGAAGTTTCCCTTAGCCCCAACCAGAATCACCTTCCCACCACCTTCTGATTTCTCCAGAGAAACCTCAAGGAGCACACTCTGGGTTGACTCCTTCAATAGATCTTTGCTAAAAGTCGTGATATTTTTACACCTGAGACAGCCAGATGGCATGCACGGTTTTTACAATTTCTTTTTTACTCTATTTAAGGAAGATTTGTGCCTTAGGGGAATGGGACCAGTTGGTTTTCATTACAGTTTCTTCTGGGAGAGCACTAGCAGGCACCAAGAGGTCCCACTGCAATTAGAGTCAGCTCTTGGGACAAATACTTCCTTAGCAAAGGAAAACCTGTCTGCAAGGAAGGCAGGGACATGCATGCATTTTGATCATTTCAGTTCCAGGATTGCTCTGTATATCGCTAAGAAAAGCTAGCAACATGAAGCCATTGGGCTGCATATGATCACTCCCCTTTGGCAGAGGATAAAATTAATTTTAAAACTATGAGGGCACTGAGTTCATATGCAAAATAATAATAGTGATTATTTCTTATTGAGCATTATGTATAACCCTCGGTGTTGTGGAAACATTAGCTAACTAAAATTCTTTGTGTCTAAAATACCTTGTTTACTGCTGAGATGACAGTAAAGAAGAAAGCTAGAAAAGTCTTATTAGAAAAGGTTCGTTAACAGTTCTGATGATCATGTTTGGAAATACTACAAATAATAAAATGTTCATCCTTGTGAACAAAGAAGAAAGGCTGTTCCTAGAAACCAGAAGATTTTTCTTAGAAAGCAGTGATTCAGAGAAGAATTTAGGGAACATCATAAATAATTGCCTCAAAACGTGCTCTAAGCGTCAATCTGTGGAAACAGAGGTAGTACAATCTTTGCACCACAAAAGGAATGGCAAACAAAACCAGTGGAAACAATAGTAATGCCACCTAGCTGCCATCCGGGGCTTTTCATAGCAGGTTTCAGAGCACAAAAGGAGTAAGAATTAGAATGGAGGAAATACTAAATATTTTTTGGTTCTGCTGAAATGAAACCATGAAACATAAATCAGGGGGAAAAAATAAGTTCAGAATAAATGGAACATGTTATTATGCCAAAATGAGGAGTCTAATAAAATGAAATATTTTATTTTAGGAGTATTATGATGCTTTTACTTTGCAGTCAGGTTTGAAGGAAAATGCCATTTTCCAATTCAGAGTTTCATTTTATATCTTTACAGGGCAATTTGTAAATTTTTTACATTTCCCTCCTGACATTTTCAAAAGAATTGGCTGAGAGTGCATTTCTCACGGTGCAGCAGGTCAGACCATGTTCGAGTCTGCTTTTCCTTGTTCCCACAACTATAACTGCATTTTCCTTCCCGGTGCCCTCAGGAGCCAGGAAAAATTTCTTTTCTCCGTGCACGGCTTAATTGCCATTTTCCTCCTCCCTCCTCCAGCAGCTGACGGGGTGAATGGCCCCTGGCAGAGGGCAGAGCTCCCGCATGCTGTGACCAGTGCTTTTGGTGTGTCCTGCTTCGCCTGCACGCACAGAGTTAAAGGAGATGCTCATTTGAGGGCTAAAAGGAAATTCTCTCAAAGCCAGAGTGCCAGGGGCTTTTGTAGGTTTTTATATCGCCCTGCAGCACAAGGCATGGACTCAACCCATCAATTCCTTCCTTTGGAGAGGCTTGTGGGATTTGGGGGTGTCTCAGTTGGCTCCCATTCCCTACTCGTGATAGGCAATAGTTTAGTACCTTGCATTAGTAATCAGGGTGAAAAACTCCAGCCCCAGTCAATGCGCTCCATTTAGGACATGCTGGATGAAATTTAAAACCTGCAAGGTCAGACTGTGTGATCTGATCTGCTGGTCCCTTCTGGACTCGAGACCCCACCATAGAGCCAGGATTTAGCAGGAATACTCCCCACCTACCAGCACGTAAAATACTGTTACCTGATACCCATTGTTTTAAACAGAACATGCTTTCCCAAGGACCCCATCTGACCCTAATTGGAAACAACAAGAGTCTGTGCTTTCAGATTAAAGTCCCTCATACATTAGTAATAAATCTAATAAAAGAAATTGATTAGTTCCTCAGCAGTGGCCAGACCTTAGGGCAGATAATTGTGCTCTCGGTGCTGGCAAGGAGATGGGCTGCACAATGCATGACTGTGCAGCAGCCACGGTTCATACGAAACCGCCCGCAAGTGCCACAGAGTCCCTGCTTAGCACTTTTTTGACCCTCATCTAGAATAGATAGTTAATGTACCTGTGCATCTTCAACATAATTCCAGGATTGTAATAAACCCTCTCATGTTTAGGAGGTGTCAAATGTCTCGCATGACAACGCCACAAAGAAGACATGCAATTGCAATACATTTTCATCTGATAAGAAGCCATTTTGTGCTAACAGAGAAAAAATTGTCCTGCATTTTCCCACTACCTGCAACAATACATCATACATAACAAAGGTGTTTCTGAGTTTGAGTGTGATAATGCATGCCTTGGCTCCTGGTACATTTTATATGTGTATAGTCATTCTGAATGCAAGTCTTGCAAGCATGCTAAGAGGTATTTCGACTACTAATAAACTTCACACTTCTAGGCAAGATTAATTCAGAATGTGCTTGATTTCTTGCAAGGAATTTATAAAGAAAACTTCATCCAAATCAAAATCTGTGAAATTAAGGTGATAAGTGTCTAGGGCTCTATCTCGCTAGTTTGCACTCTGCAGAGATTCTTGTTTAAACATGCAGTGACAGAACCCGGCCCTGTGCACTATTATATTGACATTCTGTTATGGGTATGATTGGGAGGCCAAAGCATTTTGTTAACCAGTCTCCCTGCCCTCTGGGAAATGTCTAAACTGTCTCACTTTTAGCCCTAGCCCTCTGATTGTCTGTGCTATACACGCATTATGCCAATCCTGACGTCCAGTCTGCAGCTGAACATTTCATTCCCAGTGCAAGAAAACTGCACTCCCCTATGCCATAGGGGAGGTTTACAGGTGGTTGGTCCAGGGACCAGGGTTTACCCTGGCTTGGATAACGGAGGCATTTTAGGCATTGGCCATCATTCAACCTAGAACCTTACAATGTGTTTTTTTTGTCAGAACGTTACAAAAATTTCAAGCTGGTAAAGAAAATTAAAAGACATTTTTAGATTGATGTGGGATTCAGAATAGAATTAAAACCTAACAGAAAATGCAAGCTTTGAAAAAAAATAGCACAGGGAAGTTCTTTTGCACACGTAGGAGCTAAGAACAAGACTTCCACCTGGGCCAGTCTTCAGTAATGGTCATTGCTGCATTTACAATTTTGCAAGAAATGTCAAAAATGTAACTTGCAAGGGTATTGTGAGGAGTAAGTCTTTTAAATTCCATTCTGATTACTGTGTTGCTACTCATTCAAATCCTTTTGTTCCCTAAAATTTGGTTACAATATTCCTGATCACAAGGAAGTAAGTGTGTTTTTAAAACCTGCAGAGCTGTCCAGAACTGGTAGCATGGATGAATGGCCTGTAAGTAGTATTTATTTTATACTAGGTTTGTTTATTGTTACAGTGATGTGATTCTGCAATAATGATACCATTGACATTACAAACTGAAAAGACAAATTTAAAAATGGGCAAATTCTGCAACTGGTATTTCTTTCCCATTTGAATTTCTCTTCCTTGTCTTTCATCCCTTCCACTGCCAGACCTCTGCAATCCTGTATCTGGAATCAGTAAGTCTCAAAATTTTGTATTCATACTGGTACACTAAATGAGGAAGTTCTCCCATTTTCACATCTATGAAACTAGAATACTTCCAGAGAACTTGCTTTATATCTTTGGTTATTGTATTCAGGTGGGTTTAACATAATAAACAAAGGGCATGATTTAGATCTGATTCACCAATTCAAATCAATAATAAATTCCTTGGCATAAATGGGGCCAACAAATGTGAGAAGAATTGTCGAAGATCACATCTGCATGCATTTCCAGCCGCTGTGTGCAATTATTGTGTTTGAAATGAAAAAAGAACAAGAACTTGTAATTGCATTCATCTCTGACTTCATTGTTTCAGTTCAAAGTACCACAATCAATGCACATTCCTTTCTGCTCATGATTTCTAATTTCTAGATCAGCTGATTGCATGGTGGACTTGAAATTCTGATATGCTCTGACTGGATAAAGATTCGTAAATTCTGTGGCCAGTAAACTCACACTGTGGACTTATGAAAATAGTGCACATATCTGGCTAAACTCTTGGTTGAAATTACTTGCTCACACACAATGCACATTTTTCACCTGGAACACCAAGAAGCTCAGTCCAGGACTGAAATACCAGGAGTACTGTAAACTAGGACTGAGCCACAGCTCGTGAAATGCACTGTTTATATTATTGATTTCGGTGGGATTTAAATCAGGAACTTAATTACTTGAGAAAGCTTATGCAGCACAGCATTATGAATTATTGCATTTAATATTCTCATGGCATTATCAGTATATATGGTGATGTACAACAAGTAAACTGCCCTAAGTGATTCATAAATCTGTTAATTTATAATTGATTAAGTTAAACAAATGCACAGTGGAAAAATAAAAAGATTACTAGTGTCTTAGGGAAAACATCATTCTTTCGATCCTTGCCCTGCGCAGTATTTTATTTGTGGTGTGTCTTTGCTGTATAAGACAGAGAGTGAAAGAGCACAATTGTCTTATAGTGTGATGGACCTGTCATGTGGAGAAGTTTTTTTGTAAAAGCCAAGAAATCACTTGTCAATGTCAAGTCACCAATCCCCAGTGTGACATTCGCATTGTGAGTCAAAGCACAGCTCGAGGGACGACAAAGCAGTATTGCACACTCGGATCCCATAACTGAATGTGAACAAATGTAATACTCAAGTATAGCTTTCATGATGAAATAAAAGATATCTCACCCATGAAAGGGGATTATTATCTCTGGTATAGAAGCGTGACCCCTCATTAAAATATCCATGGTCAAGTCCGTCTCTTCCAGTGAGAGCTTCTTTTTATTCTGTGGCATTGTTTTAGTTGTCAAAGCCCACATTTTAGTTTGAATCAGACTGTGGGAATTAGAAGTGAATCCGGTCAAATTCTCATGGAACTTTTACCAGCTCTGTTTTATCCTGTAATGCAGCATTTTACTGACCACTAATGTTACTTTGCAGAAGTTAGTATTCCTTAGGGTTTCTTATATTGTGAAATCGGCCAAACTTTTATTATATTGTGAACAATTTTTTCCAAATCTGCTAACTAAAGAGGAAACATTATTACTAAATCAGGTCAAAACACAGGGTAAAAACAGATTAAAAAAACCTTTTATTGTCTTATTATTTTATAAAACATCAAAATGTTGACGGCACATTTTTTGGTTTTAAATCTTCAATTATTTTATAATTATTGTTTAATAGTTATTTATATCTTGTGTCCCTTAATTGTTCTGTCTGGTTTAGCTCACTATTTACACTTAACTGAGCAATGTTCTCTCTACATTGGGAATTTATTAAATAGTACGAAGAAGTCAGCCATTAATGCATGGAGATACTAAGCCCTTTGCTATCTCTAGCATTTGGAGTGAAAAGATGCGCCGTATCTCAGTTAATTCCAATTAGTCAATGTCAACTATTTAGTGATGATACTTCAATACTGTGGGTGTTTCAATTAAACAAGGGTGGCCTGCTTCCTATAGGCAGTCATGCTGGACGCTTGCTCAAGCAACCGTTTGTCCTATTTTCAGAGGCTTCTTTTTTCCAGTTGCACTGGAAATCAGGGAATACTTGAAATGAGGGCAGGTAAATCTTTTAACTGTCTACAAGCACCAATGTGCAACAAACCCTGCTTGAAAAAGAAAATTAACTGGGGCCAGAGAGCAGTCAGTACATGTGCTTACACTTAACAGTCAGCTAGCTCCAGTACAAAAGGAGGTCCCATTGAAAGGGTCATTGTGGCTGATTATTAAAAGAAGCACATGGAGAGGCACTGGCGTAGGAGTCTTTTTTTAGGAATAGAAATCTGAGGGGATGAGAGAAGACACATGGGAGAATTTTGGGATGGATTTAAATCCCGTATTTGCTTTGCAAACAAGCAGAAGCTCTATTTCCATGGGCAAACACCCATCAGATGTTTCCAAGAGCTGGGAAGAATGCAAAGGCAGAAAATAGTTCAAGAAGACAGTAAGATGTTTGGTGGAGCAAACAACATATCCATGTCTTGGTGTCCTTGGGCAGGATGCTAGCGTAGGAGGTGGTGCTGACCAAGTTCAGGTGTTGCAAAAAGGAAAGGCATATCTGCATTCCAAAAATTCATCTTCTACTCACAAAAGAAGCAGTATAAATTACAGCATCTAAAACTTCTACCCATTTTTCAGTTTTCTTCAGGTTCGTATATTCCCTTGTGTATATCTTGTTACATATCTTCCAAGATAGGTACTCTTCCACATGATTAATGATTTTACACTGATGAGTGTGTTCAATGTGTATGGGTAGATGCTTTATGTATTTGTGAATAAGTTATACTGACTTTCAAAAGCATAGTAACCGAAAAAATACATGTTTCTTGTAATGCTCCACAAAGCACCCTTTGGCAAAAGAACGCATTAATTCAACAACCTCCAAGGTATTATTTGTAAAAATACATCATTTCCCATATTGGATATCACCCCCAGTTAGCTTCTCCTTGGCCAGCAATGTAAAAACACTTCACATTTCTACATTTGTAATTTTCTTTTGTATACATTTTTCCTCTACTTCAGCTGAGGGGAATTTAACATTTATGTTCAAAGTTCTTCCATGAAGCCTTACCTCTTGATTCATATACGTTCTGACAACATACTTCAAGTGCTTTATTTTAATAAGGACTGTTTTCATTACACTGTTTGGGATTTGGTGGGAGAAACACACTTGGAGAGTTGTCTGCCTCTTAAAAATGTAGCTAAAGGCCTTTAAGGTCCTGTTTCTTGGACCATAAAACTTGTCTGCGATGATTGAAATGAGAATTCTGTTTGACCTTCTGTGACTTAATTTCACGCTTGATTTCCACTGCTGCCACTACTTTACCTCAAAGACCGTAGCTGTGTCCCTCTGATGGAGGGGGTCTGCTCGGCAGTGCTGGTTAGAGAGGTGAGTGTCTGTTCTGCATCCGACCTCTCCTTCTGCCTAAACCAATTACTCAGTTTTGATGCAGAACTGACCTTTTAATCTCAAAATAAAATGCACATTAGTTTTCAACCTCCTTCTATTGAAGTCCCTGTCTAATGTAGCCATATATGGTACAGTAACTGTGTACTCTTCATTTATTCTTAAAATATCTTTCCCTCCAGTTTTTAATGATGGAACAATTGTAGCCTATAAATGTATATTTAGCATGCTTTAAATTCACTGATTGAGCTACTGGATTTGTCTGTAAATGTTGCTCTTGGTACTTCGGTTTCACTCATGTAAACAGAGCAATGACTCACGTCCTGGTCTATCCAACACATACCTGTAATCAGTACCATCTGCGACCACATGCTCTATTAAACCACTGCTCCTTGTCCTTTTGAACCATTTCTTCATTGCTTCTTGTCCTTTTAAACCATTGCTTCTGGTCCTTGTCCTTTATCTAATTCAGTCATAGTGGAAACAATAACAAACAGTTAAAACACAGGCACATGACGAGCTTGCAGATTACTAGCGCAATGCCAATGCCTTTTCTAAATCTAGGGCAAGAAATCTAGTTTCTCCAGAGCTGCAGAAGGAGAAAGTTTTCTAATTTTGAGCTGAGAGCTCTGATGCAGAGGGCAGTGCTACAACTTCACCATCAGCAGTGTGGAAATCATTAGCAAGGATCACCAAAAGTCCAATGGCATTTCAGTCTTCTGCACCTTCAGTTTTTGACATTTATGCAGGGAAATGGCCACAACTGATTCTTTGTCACGGGGTACATCATGTACTCAGTGGCTTCACCACACATGCTATCAAATAGCCTTCAACAGATAACAAGCATAGGGTGCTGCTAATCAGGGCTCAAATGCAATTTTCAATCAGTTTCTACAAGGAAACAAGCTTTTTCTGTGCACTTTCATGCTTTGCTTTTGGATAAGCAATTCCAGTTGGAATTAAACACTGTTTTATCCATAAATAAAATAATAAATAAGTTAAAAAGTCTAAGAACATTAAGTGTATGAATGTTCTTCTACAACAGCGAGCACAAGCAGAGGTAAATGCAAAGTGGACTGAAAGCCACTAGAAAGAGGTGGAAGAGTGACAAGACAATGAAACGTTGCCTACCTGTTTCAAAATGCATGGCTGTTTGAAAATAAAAATGTATTCCTCATTTTTAGAACTTGTGGTAAAGGTTCTGGAGATGAACCCCTCCAGATTCTCTATCAGCACAACTTTAGTGATGCCATGCAAATGCGTAGCAGCAGAAGGTCTAATGCAGGCAGCTGCCTTATTGCAACTGTCTTCTTATTAGACACAATGTCACCGTAACAGATCAGTCTGCTTAAAGCATGCATGCACACATCTGACATGCACATCAATGCATGAACTTCCATCCAGGAAGTCAAGTGGCATCCTAAGTTAAAGCCCCTCAAAAATGCCTGGCCAGAGCAATTTTGAACTCTACATTAGGTTAGTTTCTGTTTGGATGAGGAAAGTGTGAAGAAAGGGAAGGAGATCATGATTATAAATATGTCCCTTGCAAATTGGAAATTAGCAGAGATGTTTCAACAGCTCAGCAGTTTCCTGTTAGCTCAGCTGGTGAGAGCAGGCACCAGCTGGGACCTCCCATGTGTTCCACACCGTGGAAACCCATCTGACTTCTGCTTAGTCAAAATCTATGAGATCTTTTAAATCAGCTAAGCACAACTGATTCCTCGTACATCACATAGAAAAACAATTACTTAAGTCAGCAAGGCAATTTCTGGTGATCCATCACTTCCAAAATGCTTGAAAGCTCATTGGTATGGTGAATCATATTCACTTTGCAGATAGATTTTTAAAAAAAAGGAAAAAAAAGAGAAATAATATAGTTCAGGCTCAGCAGGGGAATACCAGGTCCACACAGATGCTGCGTGGCAGCTGTGCAGCGAGGAGCAGGATGAGCACCAAGAAGAAGGCGGCAGCAATCATCCGTTCAACTGCTTGGTCGTTCATTTGGAGCTGTCAGCTCAATCCAGACCTCTTCAAGGCAGACTTTGCCCTGCTCATCAGCAATGGTGATAATGATGCTTCAGGCAGATGAAAATCCAATTATAGAAATAAAAATCACAGGCCTAACAAACCGTGTTTAATCTTATGGGCTATTATTACCTCCATTTTCTCATCTCTCGTTTACGTGTAGTCTAATTAGAATATAAGGTCTTTCTGGGAGAGACCTTCATTAAGATCCTGTCCCCAATGAGGCAACATTAGCAAGGGATTCGTATTGAACAAAATACAATTATAATGCTTATTAATTAAGTCACCAGTGTGTTTCACTTTAGCATGATGAGTTATCTTGGAGAGCATCATTTCATTTAAAAATTGGCGTATATATGTAAATGCTACTTACAGTATCCTTTAAGTCTCCAGTAATGTGCTTGGGAAAAGGTACTGAGTAACAATACATTTCATTTGTCTGCAGAGAAATTAACAAGTCCTCTTATCTTTACAGGACTAATGAAGCTGAGTATATCTTCTTTCACTGTCGTTCTAATTGTGTATTACTGTCCTGCTTAGACTACTGTTTTATTACTAAAAAAACAAAAATAATATACCTGTAATTATAGAATAACTTCAAAGTAAATCATATTCTTTCTTTATATATCTCTCACTGCCATTGTACATTTATGAAACACTTTTAAGGAACTGACTGTTCGTTTTATAAGCAGACAGCATATCCTATCAGAAATGTCCCCGAGGGTTTGAGATGAGCAAAAAATCATCAAGGTAAAACCAAGGAACATTTCCTTTCTGCTATGTTCAGATTCAAAGTTGCCAATAAGAATATATTTCACTGAGAAAAATATGTCTTTACAATAAAAGAAGTTAGAAGGGGATGTTAGAGATCAAAGGATGTATTTTCAATTGCTGCCTTTTCCTCTCAATGCAGCTTTGGTGTTTGGATTTATTACTTTAAGCCTTGAAATTAATTCCAGGGTCACAGATACATGGGGAAAAAAAAAAAAAAGAAAGTGCTGAGGAGGTTTGGAGGTAGAAGTAATGGCAAACTCTGAAAATGAAGACGTCACTTGCAATATTTCCATTGTGCCAGGAGCTGACTTTTCACACCATTCAAGATATGAAAGGTGGTACTCAAAATCTTAATTAAAGCTGAACACGTAACAAGCATGAATCCAAGCCAAAAAAAATCCCCATCTTAGAAAAGTGTCTAGAACGTTCTGAGCAAGGACAAATCAGTACTTTTCATTCCTCCCCACTGGAAGACAGAAAGTGCATTCCTGCCATGGGTGTGGAACTCATCAGACTTCAGGACAACCTATCTAAACACCAAGTAAAAACCTTCACATGGGTGCGTATCCATCTTATCCTGATGCGACAGACCTCTTCACCCCCTCAGTGCTCAAGTGTGCACCATGCAACCTTGCCTGTTGGAGAGACACTTTTTTGTGACCCCAGCAGGGCACAGTCTGCCACTATTTGAATACTTTGGAGAACATGCTGGGGACCCTGGGTAATCATTAAGATATCCCGGTATCCCCATTGTGTATTTTAGTGATTCTTTGGATGAAGTTAACTTGTTGTTAACCAGTTATCTTGAAGCAATTATTAACTTCAGACAGGCTAATACAAAAGCCACATGAATATTTGCATTGTATGTTACATAATATAAATATGTTTATAATTATTTACAACATACAAAATAAGCAATGTGGTTACAAAAGTTCATAGAAATGCAGGCAAGAAACAGAAGAAAAAGCATTTTTCAGATGCTTACAGCAAATTGCATTTGAAAGGTTCTTGCTAATAAATGGAACCTGAGATGAAAGCACATGAAAACCAGCTTCACAGCTAAGGAGCCTGTCAAAAACACATCCCCAGCAAGGCAGATGGACAGAGGGAACATAGTCCCTAGAGAAACAGAAGAACAAAAGAGAATATCCCTATTGAAGCTGTGCTGGCTTGCATGAGAACTCCTTTCACACAGATCAGGAAAGGAAATGCTCTCTGAAATGTGCAGAGGTAGTGGGAAGTCCACCCAAACCCTGGGGGTCACGCTCAGATAATTAAATGTAAAAAAAACAGCATTACCACCACCACCACCACAACAAAACATTATGGCAAAGACACACCAGAGAGCCAACCCTTAATGAAGAATCATTTCAAACGGGTACAGAACCTTCAGGATATACCAGTTAGCCTCCTGTCCATTTATGGGAAACAGAGACACATACCAAAAGAAAAGGACCTTGCTGAACTTTTAGAAACAAGTCTCTGGCTTTAATCTAATTTTTTGGCTCTTGAGCACAAAAGCATTACCTCTTCAGTTCCCTAACAACAAACTTTGGAGAACAAAGAGGGGTCATTGACTAATGTGGTTATATGGTGGCTTTCTACAGTCTCTGCTCCGTCTGAAAAAATGAGAAAAATCACAAACTGGATCACACAGAACAACCTCATTCTCTACTTGGTATTTGTAAATCATGAGTCTATTGCCTGCCTGACAAGTGATCTTTCCTTGGTTTATTACATTCTCTCTTCAACTCTGCCTACAGGGCAGGTCAGTAATAGGGTATAAGATCCTGCTTCCAGTGGGACTTAGATGTCAAGACAGAGTTGGACTTTAATGTATTCTAACACTTCAAATAAAAAGAAGACGACCACAAAAACCACAAGTGCTACAGCAAAGAGAAGAGCCTGGTTACAAGGTCAAAGCAAAGAGCAGCTCGGTGAGTGGAACGGCCTCTCAGCTTGGATTACTCCAGGAACAGACTAAAAGCCCTGTTGTGAGCATTCAGGGTAGATATCAGGTGTCTTTTCAGCCCTCCATCTCAAGGTTACCTGACTGATCCTATTTGCTGGAGTCCTTATTAAATTGGTCACAGAGAACAGCCCTGGAGGAACTTCCTGGAGTCCTTCCACCCCGAGTTTCCTGTGGTTCTGCAATGCCCCCTCAAAAACCCCAAACACCCAGCACAGGATGAATAGAAACAGACAGGCACTTGTTGACAAAACAATGCCTTAGTTTACTCCTGATGTATGCTGGAAAAAGAGCAAAAAAAGGTACCTAGAAGTAATATTTCTGAACTGCTACTTCATTTTTCTCATGCTGTCAGCCAGACCCCATCCTGACATGGCCTGACAAACACTGATCATCTTGACCATCACAGACCTTTTAGCAAATTCTAACAGTGGTGTCTTCATGTAATTCCTGGTTTGGAAAGAATTTTAATATTTGCAAGTCGTTAGGTCAGACCCTTGGAGCTGAAAATAAATAACGTGAAGATCAGACAAGCACATTAATGTGCGAGTAAGCCTAAGAGAAAATTTCCACTGCAGTTGTGTATGAAACTGCAGTTAAGACAGTATCACCTCTGGAAAACCTTCCCATTAATTAAATAACCCTACACCATTGCTGTCTCCAACAAGTGCCTGATTCTGACAACTCTAAATCTTTGGTGTCAGATGGCTCATGGTCCTTGAATGCCTCTTGATGCTTCTGCAAGACACAGATGTTTGCAGCTTCAATACAATAACATGATCAAAAGAACATTAAGTGACAAGATAAGTAGTCCAGATAATAGCCCCAGGCAATCCTAGGTGTGTATGTGTCAGCCGAAGCCCTGGAAATACAAGATTTCTGCACATCGTCTATTTAACTCATGCATTACCACAGATAGTGGATGCTCAATGGTTTTTCCAAGTTTTCACGGTCACAGTGCCATCCTACATATTTTAAGCTTTTAATTTAAAAAACTCTTCAGCAGGAGGCACTTCACCAGCATTCTTCCTCTCTCATGCAACCAACAAGGCATACAAAAAAAGCCTTTGTGACTGAAGACTAACCCCAGAGATTTAGACACACAGTACATGACATGTGGTTAGACTAAACAAATACCTTTTGGAAAACATCCACCCTAAGCTTAACACCCCAAATGACAGACAATCTTTCAAAAGCCATGGCAAGCTCCTTCAATGGTGAAAATCAGTCATCACAAAAAGCTCTCTCTGCAAAAAGACTAGATAAGTATCCTTTTCATTTAATTTTCTTCTATCTTCCCCTTTTAAATGTGGGATATTGTTATGCACTTGAATGCTTACAAAAGACCCTAATTATAGGCCGCAGGCAAACTGCCTCCTAAATTTCTCTTTGATGAGATAAATGGGTAAATTCCTTAAATTTCTCAGTGTAAGATTTTTTTTACAGACCTCAAATCATTCTCATGATTATGCCCTTCTCTTGTCACTCCCTCTTTTGTGAATGTCCCTTTTTTAAAAAAATCCTTCTATTCTACTCATCTTGCACATGTTCTGCATATTCCACCTACTTTAGAGTATCCGTTCCTTGCTTCTGCTGAGTTAAACTTCTTTGTGGCATTGACAGTGGCTAGTTTCACAGACAAATCTGGATCAAAAAGTGCTGTTATCTGCCCGGACTGAAGAGATGAGACAAAGTTTGTATTACTTTACTTTTAGCTTGATTATAGGTAACAGCATAATGATGTAACCTTAGTCAACACAGGTTGCAAAATGTACCTGAGACACTAGGAAAATTCTTTGGCTATTAATCTGTGCTTGCTTAGCCACCCCCCAAGTAGTAAACAAATTAATTAAAGCTTGCTTGGGTATACCTCTGAGTGAAAAGCAGGCAAATTATTAATGACAAATGTTGTCCTACAAAATTACTTTTCTTTTCCTCAGAAGCGTCCCTCTTTCAGTGTACTTGTTATCATATGCTTTGTTTATAAACAGGCAAATTAAAAAAACTTATTCACGAAACTTTTCTTGGATGGACAAGGCAAACAGCAGAAAGATGCATGAATATCAAGTTGCAATAAAAAGAGGCCTTAATGTTGAAATATCATGGGTGTCTGTGGCCTACCCATGAGAAAAACCTGACCTTCCCTAGCATCTCTGGGAGCTATTGCTGTGTCAGTTGCTGTTACCTTCTTCAGGTTAAAAAGCATTGACTTGGGTGAAGAAATATGAAAAGATGGCTTTGTTTAAGAAGCATTTCTATTTACTCTGAGGGGAATTTTCATACAATAAGACAGTGAAACATGACTTTATGGATTATGTCATGTTCTATGAAGTCATCAGTGCTATTGAAGATATTGGAGGTGTACTAAAATAATACATGGAAGCATATCTTGAAAAATTTCTGTGGCTGAATAAACTCCAGATGTTAGTTTTTCATACCATCTCAGACCAGTATGTGCTGAAACATTTGGCAGATAGAAAGCAGAAGCTTGTTGCAGCTGGTGATATCCTTTGATGAGATCAAGCTTCAGAAACACAATGGTACCATTCAGTGTCGGAATTATGTCATTTACTGTTGGTGAGATATGGTGCTCTCTGTCCAGTGATCTTTCTTTGTTCCCTTTGCGGGAGTTTTTGGAGCCGTGCAAATTCATCCCCTCCCACAATGCAATCTCTCCGTTTCCTAAGACCCGTGTAAAAGAGATTCCAGCAGACTCCTGTCCCACACCTCCAGGTTCTGCTGTCCCATCCTGCTGCCACCACTGGCAAGGGATCTACCACTGTTAATATCCGTCACCAATTTCTTCATCTGCAGGTAAAAATGCCATATCATGGCAAAATGAGGCCCTATGTGTCTTGGCTTGTCTTCTTGTGTGATGGTTTTTATATGCTTACCGTCAAGATTGCCTTCCCAGTAGCTGGTCTAGCAATGGGAGCCTAAATCTTTAGGTTAAACTTTCCTCTTTTGAGTTCCCTCTTTAGTTAGCACTGTCTTGATCAAAGTAGTGTTTAATATTAACATAAGACATGAATGTCTTTTAAGCTGTTTTTATAACCTTCTTTCAAGAATGAAGCCGTGTGAAGGAACCAAGTTTTTCTCATCCAGACACAGTTATTCGTGCTACAGTATTTGCACTCCAATAAAAAGTGGATTCATTGCTAATGTTAAACCACTCTCACTTGCATGTAGTTTAAATACTTAAATAGGGACCAATCAGCATCATGACAGACCAATTAACACATATGACAACAAGGCAAGACATTACCTTAAGGTAAGAGGGTATACAGGTAATTTAATTATTTCAAGCAGGCTGGGTCTGATGACCTTTCTTCTAGGGGGCTGAGGGAATTATGTGAGGAATGCTCTGAATCTTTATTTCTCAGAAAATCCACAGTCTGTGGGCAAAGCACCAGCAGAGATGAAAAGGGCAAACTTAACTCTGTAAAAGGGAAGAGGGGGACAGGAAAAAAACGGTACCAGAATAAATAGTCATACTACTTGTACCACCTGGATGCCAGAAAAAAACATTAATAAACAGGCAACAGATTTGTCTAGAAGAAATCAAGGCAAATCAAATAAATTAGGTTTTTTCATGATTCCATGAGCCTTGTTACTCTTAGAAAATACCATTACTTAATTATAGCATTTGATGCCACTTCATACAACATTCTTATAAGCAAACTCTAGAAGACAATACTATGAACTGCTTGAAAACTGCCAGAGACATTGATCCTGGAGGTATTTATTGGTTTCTCCTGTTTAACTGAAAGAATGTCTCAAGTAAAATTTTACGTGTGTTTTTCAATATTTTGTTAATTTGATTGTAATTATTTTAATCTGGTTGCAAGTATTTTCCTTAACAAAATGGATGAAGAAATAGAGTATGCATATTAAATTTGCACACAATAATCTTCAAATACCTGTTAGTGAAAAGGAGTAGACTGAAAATGATCTTGATATTTTGAAAGAAAAAAATAGGGCTCAGAGCCATACTTTGGCAGGAATGATCAGCTGCACAAATACAGGTATGGAGCTTGTGAATGGAGAGAAAAATTCTGGGAATGGAAGGTGGCTCACAAGTTTAACTTGCCGCTACGAAAAAGAGTTAACACTATCCTGGGACACCTGAAAAAGACTTGCAGCCTGAAAAACAAGTTAAATAGTCCTGCTGCTTTACTGGTATGGAATTTTCCACCCAGTTTTTTGCACAGAACTTCAAAATTGGCTCAACTGAAGAGAAATTAGGAGAGAAAAAAGAACAATCAAAGTTCTAGAAAACATAACTTGCAAGGAACATCTAAAATTCTGAAGAATTTTTTTGAAATATTTCTTTGACATAATATCTTGGGATAGGCCAAGACTCAGGAAGGTCTGGAGATGAAATACTGTGAATTTGCTTTTGATCTCGTCACTGAAAAAGTGAAAGGTCAAGATCACAATCTCCACGTGGTGCTATATCTAAAGGAAAAGTTGTGTATTTTTTATTGTGGGTATGCACTGGTTACCTGTGTTTCAGGTAGTAACCAGCAGCTTTTCAGAGTTTTTCACGTCATCACATGCCTACCACTCTGACTTGCAATTACTGTACAGATTGTTATTTCACATTACAAAAATTTTTAATAATATTTAATCAATATTTATTAATAAATGTACATTACTATATTCTCACAATTCCATATCACAGAATGAATGGGAAAAAACATATATGGAATATATATATATACACACCTATATAACTACACTTTTTCCTTTCCTTTTTTTTCCTTTTTTGTCAGTTCCTCTTCTTAGCATTCTGCTGTGGAAGTTGCACTCTTTCTTTCTTGGCATGTTCTCCCCTTTGGTACATCATGCTCAGAGCAACTTGTTAGCCCAAACCCAAGCAGAGGTAGTCAGGTAGCACAATATGAGGCAATTAACCATTTAGAAGACCTGTCCCAACAAAGACTAGGAGTTTTGAACACTCATCCCCACATGCTTCTGCAATCTCTCATTTCATGGACCAACAGTTTGGTTTCATTTTCATGTTTCCAGCCTCTGTGATTGAGTGGGTAGATTCAGGTGCCTACACACAGGTGTCTAACACCTAAAGGTATTCAAAAGCATATGTACATCCACAAATATCCCAGCTGTCTTTCAGCTATGCTCCAAAGAGGATAGGTCTCTCATAGGTCCTTTTATATATTTATCAGCCTCAAACAAATGCCTTTTGACACTCAGAGGTGTGTAAAACTGTATTGGAGAGACAGGATTAGGCACATGAATCACTCCCAGTGTCTCATACCCCCTGTGCTTGCCACACATTTTTAGTAAAAGAATGGTTTTATTCGAGTCTCATAATTTTATTTACACCTCATAATAAAAACAAATCTGTGATCATTTAATGAAGTCTCAATCATACATATTGTTATTTGTAATAGAGGTATCATAATAGGACAGAGCAAACACACTTAACACCTTTCATGAAAGTCATTGTCATGCAAGAGGGACATTTCATCAGCTGCTCATATTCTTCCAGTCTGCAACATTTTGGTGGCACAGGACAAGGTCAGGTAGATGCATGAGCCGGCACTGGAGAATTAGCGCAGATGCAGAAAGCTGTGCACTGCTCTACCCCAGTTTATGCCCTGCTTCTCTCACACTACCATATTTGCTACTCCTGATGTTAAGCCAGCACACTTATGGCTGGTGCAAGCACCTCTATGGCACAGACCACCAAGCCACATAAGCATACAGAAAGTCTCTGAACTGCAGCCTCCCACTGTCTGCAAATCTCTGCCCTGCTCACATGCATGCTGGGCAACTATCAGCAAGTGGTTTTAATTTGAAGCAAGTATTGCTCAACAGATTAGAGGCTCTTGCTCTCTTAGTATTACATTTGGTACATCCATTGCATTTAATTGCACTTGTATTGGTACACTCTTCTACTGGGGCTCAGCAAATTTATTTGTGCTCCTACTTACTAAGTGGTTGCATCCCCTGTCACAGGCTACACACAAATTGCAAAGAGCATCATGAGGAGGAGAAGTCAACACAGGGCACCCTTTCTCCAATATGGGCAAGTTGGAGTGAGAGTTCATCATACTGAGCGTTTCACACCTCATCCCTTTGCTTTTCTGTAGCAGTGCAGCAGTGTCAGAAGCACGACAATAACAAGCTGGGCTACACCTGGCACAAGACACATACCTCTCAGAAGAGTGGTGAAATGCAAAGATGCCTCAGAACTTGCAGTGGGAATAGTGCAACCGTACCTTATCTGCTTCCTGGACCTCCCTGAAGAGAAAATTAAATGCCACCAGTCACTACAGAAAAAGAAGGAACTGCTCTAGGTTATCTACTGCTTGGTTCTGTTCAAGGCAAAGACAATGCTCTGTGGCACAGAGGACAGTACAATAAATAACTTTTTGGCTGAAGTCACCAAGAATGTTCTATCATTTCAGGATTTTAAAAAGGACATGCACATACCTAAGTCATGTCTGGATGGGGATACTAAACAGAGTGATCATTCAAGGTGATATTATCCAAGGGTCTGCAACAAGGACACCTTTGAAACAATTCACATCTTCCTCCTATGACAGGTAAGTGCTCTACCTCCTCTGCTCCTTGTAGGTGCTGTGATCCTGGATTAAAAGGGCCTCAATTTGCTGACTTTTCCTTTCTCCTGCAGTGTTTCAGGTTACATAGACGTCCAAACACTCATTTAACATCTATAATTTATCTTAATGTTATATTCCTTAATGTAATAAGGTTGGTAAGCCCTCACAAGCGTAAACACAAAGCTGAGACCCTGAGGCTCAGTGTTATGTTCTCAAGAACATGCAAGCATCCTCCAATTCTTTGTAGGATGGGTTGTAAATATCTGCTCTTCTGTTCTTAGTCTTTCCAGTTGACAACCACTGAATTAATTCCCATGGTTCATTATCTTGATTGAATAATAGCTGTTGATTTTAAGAGTGCAGAAGTTCTTCCACAATATCCTCTAAAATTGCAGGTCAGGTTACTCTGCTATTCAGGCTCTGCAGATCTGAACCCCGAGAGAGATCAGCAAAGAAACCTTTCACCCTCATACCACAAATCATTCTTCCAGGTCCTTCAGCAAATAACACGATTTGATTTATAGCAATGAAGCATATCAGGAGGGGAATCAGAGGTAAGAATTGTCAACAGTAGATGTTACCACAACCAGAAGCCACTAATTGCATAGCGGTAAATCTGCTTTCAGAAGTTCGTCGCAGCTCTCAGTAACTCCACAGGTTGCTGAGTAGCAATGGTAGTTGTACATAGCAACTACTTTTCCTGTTTAAATAAACCGCAAGTGCCCAGAGACTGTATCAATAAATCACAGAAAAGAATTGGAACTTCATTCAAGGTGCTATTTCACATTCACAGCCAGCTTTTACTTGGCCTTTCATTTTATTCTTTTGCTAATATTTATTTCTCCTTACTTTCAATTTGGTCAATTTCTTTATTTGGTTTCCCACACAGGCACCTCTCATACCTCTGCCAAAAAGCCTAGCAAAAATGTTCTTTTTCCATTTACGTTAAAACAACCCAAGCAAGGCCCACAGTTGTGTGTGTATTTGCTAGCTACCGTGAGCAAAAAGGGAATTTATGGGGTTTGATTTTTACTTTATTTTTCAGTGTCACATTTTCCACTAGTGCATTCACTACATTGTCAACATTTTTTGGTACATTACTATATTCTTACCCATTTAATGGGTATACCAATGAACAAGAATTGGATTTGCTCATGTTTGGCTGAGCCCTTCTTTTAGAAAAAATTACTCCATGCCTTGCCATTTACTTGTGTCATTTTTTTACCATAGTTTCTACATGGTTTCTCTGGTATGAAATGTGTCCATCTTTTCTAACCCTAGAGACCACCTGTGATCATAAGTATAGGCTCTGTGCATCTTCATTTACCACTGAAAATCTTCTTGTGTCTGAACCCATAGTCCCCACTTGTAATAAAAAACTCTGAATTCATCAGCTGATATTACTATGTTTACCTATTTTATTATATAATAAAAATATGCCAATAGCCATATTCATAGTTTAAAAAAGGTAAAAGAGAAAGAGAGAGAAAGAAGGAGCAAAACAAAGGAATGTTTTGTCCTAATACCACAGATAATTCTGTTGGATTTATCAGGTTGATAATAATAAAATAAATAAAAGGACAGTCAGAGACAATACTTTCCAACACATGTAAGTAGTGAGCAGTAATATACATGTACCAACACATGTTTTCTTTTTCACTCTATATGTGAAAATCATCTGCGTAATTGGCACTCTTCGATACTGTTCTAGGGACTTCACACCTGGTCCTTCTCCCTGGTTCTCCAAAGCAGAGAAAACGTGTTCCACCTTCTGCCGTTCTGTGGGGTCCTCTGGGCCACAGCAACGTGCATTGCTGGCAGTGACTTGCCTATATTCGTTCCTGCTGCCAGCTGAAAAGGTGGATGGAAAGCCTGTGGAGCCTATGTCTAGAAGAACATACCTGAACCACGAAGTCAAGAAGTTTGCTTACTCATTTGGTCAAAGAGATGTGGGGTGACAGAAGTCCGACAGGTAAATATCCTGCTGAACCTAGCCTTCAATCTCTCCCTGAAGCTGGGAAATGCTGTATGCTTTCAGAAGGAAAGAGAGAGGCACTGTCCATATGAGTGAAGTACCAAAAAGAAAGTGGTATCGTAGGAGATAAACAACGCAATCGTCTTTTCATCTCAGCAGTGCAGGCAAAATGCGGGAAAGCTGCCCCCAGCCCCAGGGGAATGGGAACTCGGACCCTCGCTGCTGGCAGGGATCGACAAGATGAAAGGGAAAGGGAGCAGCAGCTGAAACAACAGGAGCGATGGAAGTGGGAGAGAAGGGAGGGGAAATGAAAACGAGGAACAGCGGCTGCTAAAGCAGACAGAAACAATCAGGCTTTATTTCCTGAACTTGGGGATTTGAATTTTCCTCTCAGTAAATAGCATTTTGGGGAACAGGAATGAGCAATGTTCTGAGAAACTGCTTCAACATGATGTATGTCAGAAACTAAAAGTTATGAAGTACCATCCCGCATACAGCTCCTTCTTAGTTGTACGTCCCGTATACCTCTGGATTTGTTTTCACAACATTCACTGTCCAATAAATCAGGGAACATAGCACAGACAACATGCGCAGGATCTTTATCTTTTTGGACTCATGGTTTGACAACAGTTTGTCACTGAAGCTATCGGTGCTGTAACTGACCTTTTGAAAGTAAAATGTCAACTTTCTAGTACCAAGTTGGTTTAACCCATCATTGGTGTCCAAGCAAAGTGCTTGTGAAAGGTCCCCCTTGAAAATTGTCCATGATATTTTATAGGTTTGCTTTTTTCAGAAAACTGAAAGGAGAGCTGACTGTGAATTGCAAGCAGATCCAACGCACAGCACTGTCCCCCTTTGCAGATCATTTTCTGATAATATTTTGGAGGGAAATGGTGGGAAACTCTCATGGAAGAACAGGTATTAACTGACCTTGTTATTTTCTTTCTCCAGCTCTCTAAAATCTTTTTCCAGCACAAAACCTTTATTTCTTGTCGTGATTGTGGTTTCTTCCAGTTGGGATATTTTGTTACTATATAAGTTCCCACCTAAAGTAGTGCTAACAGACCATTCCCCTTGCCGGTTCCTTGAAGTGCGTGATTCTCCGGTGTTACATTTCAGACTTCAAACTTCTGGCATTTCTTTTGATGGTCTCTTGACATTTCTCCATATTCTTCCAAACTGTTCAGGTGAAATTTTTCAAGTCATACTGGTTTTCCTACAGAAAGCAGAAGCTTTGACTTAAGAGTATTAATCATACAAACAACAGACATCCATAAGCATTGGGTAGTTGATTGTTTGATTGATTGACTGACTGATTAGCAACAGGGCAAGAGGAAATGGCCTCAAGTTGCACCAGAGGAGGTTTAGGCTGGATATTAGGAAAAATGCTTTACTGAGAGAGTGGTGAAACACTGGAATAAGCTGCCCAGGGAGGTGGTGGAGTCCCCATCACTGGAGGTGTTCAAGGAACGTGTGGACGTGGCACTGCAGGACATGGTTTAGTGGGCATGGTGGGGTTGGGTTGATGGTTGGACTTGATCTTACAGGTCTTTTCCAACCTTAATGATTCTGTGATTCTGTGATTGTCATAAAATGGCATCTCTCCAGAAAATACTTTAGCTGGAAGCTGAGATATTTCTCTTGGGATCAGTGGCTCTGAGGTGAGGAAGGTGCAAAGAGAAACGTTGCCGTCCCCGTCCACTCAAACTAGATACATAGGAATTAGACTACCAACACAACATTGGACTTAAAATAAATTTTATCCTCATGTTTTTTACCTTCTCAGCTTTTAGATGTCCTATTTTGCATATATTTTGGTCACATTTCCTACATAAGAAAAAAGGAAAGGAAAAAAAACAAAAAATTATCTGGTCCTTGCTGTTGGCATCTGCTTTCAGTTTCAGGTCTTTTTTTTCCCATTTTGTGACTATTAGGGTTTTGACAAATGTTCTTTGGATGTTTGTGTCTGCTGAACTCCTATAACCCATTTTTTCATAGTTACAATCATATAAAGATTACAAGGCTCTCAGGTGAGCTTAATTTTTGGAAATCTATACTTCCTGGATGTAGCTACTCCTCTGAATAGAGGTGGATTTAAATACGAGCCTTTAGGCTTTCCTGAAATAGGATATGGTATAAGTAAACGCCCTAACTTAATTGAAGTCACAAGACTACACCGACTTATACCTCATAAATATTTGTCCCCATACCAATTCCCTGACATTACAAGCCACGCGCTTCTTCTCCCCACTCTTAATGAGCAGCCAGCAGCGTGAACAGTGGTAATAAGCGATAACTAGATGAGCGGTCATGGCACGTAGAGTTAGTAGCCAGATGGTCCTATGCTCCTGTGGCATATCAGCTAGTGTGTTAACCAAAACCTTGATCTTGCACTTATTAACCAACGTTTTCCACTTGTTAAGGCACATCTTCCGGGAGCAGCTATGGCTGCTTTGACCCATGTAGACTCTCTGTTTTGGAACATCCCTGTCCAGATCTGGAATACCTCTGCTGTGGGTGCCATAGGGATAATGTCCTTTCTCCATGTGAGTTTCATTAGGTGACCCAACTGGCACAGATATGAATATGGAGTTCCTTGAATAATAAATTATAGAAACTTGCATCGGTTCCAGCACCTTAGACTGCCGAACTGACTGTTTTCAATTCCTACTTCAAAGACAGTTTTTAATTTTAAAGGTTTCTTCCAAAAAATATGGTGGGATTACAACATAAACAAATTGTATGTTAGAAATCCATTTGCAGAGGAAATAATATGCTATAAATCTTGAAAGAATTTATAAGAATCCAAAGCAGTCCCCAGTCCGATTATAAATTCACCATCTCACAAAGGCAAAATAGCTCGTTCCACAACTTGCTCACAAACTACTCATTCTTGGAAAAATCTAAAGTAATGGCAGCTGGTAAAATAATTAGGATCATACAGACATAATTGTGCTGTGCATCTGCAACTGTTCTACCACCATCCGACTACATAGCTAAGTACCCAGAAAACAGCTGGATTAAGCCTGCTGTATGCTCGTTTTAGGATGTGAAACTGACAGCAAAAGGCCTCCAGCTTGATAAATTTTCCTGGGCATTTGGATGTGGTCACAGAGGTAGCAGGAAGAACAGAAAAGATTTAATACCTTCAGCCTGGTGTGGTAGTAGTTATCCCTTAAACAACACAAAACAAAGAAAACGATACCTTTTATTAGCTTAACGTTTCAAAGAAAAATATGATTAAATATCAGCTTTCTTTTTTTCAGAGTTGCACTCATTATACCAGACTCAGACTGGGGAATACTCGGCTATCGTGTCTGACATGATTTAGAGCTAGAGCGTGAAATGTAATTTCCTTTATTCTGGCCCGGTTTCTGCCTTTATTTTCAGGGGAATTTGAACTACAGTGGCTGCCCAAACAGACAAGGTGCTGCCCAAGCACTGACAGAGTCCCTTCATTGAAGACCTTATATTCAGAAAGGCAGAAGACAAAGCGTGTAATAAAGCAGCCTGCTGAACAAAGTCCCCAGAATCACGAAGGTCATATAACACATTAATACACTGTTTTGTATTACTCAGGAGTCCTTTTAATGTTTTCACTGGTCAAAGTCTTTCCTCTCCCCTACTCTCTGTGCACACCACTCTCCAGGACCCACATCCATGCAGTTGCTCATCGTCATTACCCAGGGCTTTTTGCACACAGCCATGCTCACCCCAAAATGGCAGTTCAGGAATATTGTCTTTCCTGAGATCAGGAAGGGAAAGGGACAATCCAGTTTCAAAATATATAGATCATTTAATGATTGCTCAAAACAGCAGCTCTCGGAAATGTCCAAGATATTGTAAATGCCACAGACCTAAATGAACTAGAACTGATCAGAAACAAAATATTGTCCATAACTAAAACCTACAAATCTTGCAAACGTACAGAAAGATGTTGGTAAGCAATAGGGGATTTCCCATTACTCTGTCCATCAAGAAGAGAACTGGCTCAGGGACCCACAGACACTGTCAGAAATATATCTTCAGCCATGGTCACAAGGGTAACAAGACAGAAAATACCAGAAATGGAAGGCTGCCTTCTAAGAGGATACGTGGAAAAAGAAGGTGATAGTATCGCATCACGACAAATTCTATATAGACCAAAAAATACCCGCAATCCTAAGGTCAGATACTCAACAATCTAAAGTCCTGAAAATGTATTGCTCAAGACCTTAGTATTACCTGAAAAAGAAAAAACGAAATCTTCAGGTTTTTGCTAAAGTATCAGTTACCTACAGCTTCTGTTCTCTCTTTCAGAAAAGCCCCAAATACCTGGAGGAACTCAAAGAGACACCTTACAGAATCACAGAATCACAGAATCACTACAGTTGGAAAAGACCTGTAAGATCATCAAGTCCAACCTGGGGGAAAAAAAAAAAAAAAAAAAAATCCCCACAAAACAAAACACACACAAACAACCCACGCAAGCCAACCACCACACAACAACAACAACAAGGCACAACACACCAAAAACCAACCCACCCAACAGCACACAGCACCATGACCATCAAGCTACATCCCACAATGCCACATCCACACGCTCCTTGAATACCTCCAGGGAGGGTGACTCTACCACCTCCCTGGGCAGCCTATTCCAATGTTTCACTACTCTCTCAGGAAAGAACTTTTTCCTAATATCTAGCCTGAACCTCCCCTGGCGCAACTTGAGGCCATTTCCTCTAGTCCTGTCACTAGTCACTTGGGAGAAGAGACCAACACCCACCTCTCTGCAACCCCCTTTCAGGTAGTTGTAGAGAGCGATGAGGTCTCCCCTCAGCCTCCTCTTCTCCAGGCTAAACAACCCCAGCTCCCTCAGCCGCTCCTCATCAGACTTGTGCTCCAGACCCCTCACCAGCTCCGTCGCCCTTCTCTGGACACGCTCCAGCACCTCAATGTCCATCTTGGAGTGAGGGGCCCAAAACTGAACACAGCATTCGAGGTGCGGCCTCACCAGCGCCGAGTACAGAGGCATGATTACCTCCCTGCTCCTGCTGGCCACACCATTTCTGATACAGGCCAGGATGCCGTTGGCCTTCTTGGCCACCTGGGCACACTGCTGGCTCATCTTCAGCCGGCTGTCGATCAACACCCCCAGGTCCTTTTCTGCGGGGGAGCTTTCCAGTCACTCATCCCTAAGCCTGTAGCGTTGCCTGGGGTTGTTGTGGCCAAAGTGTAGAACCCGGCACTTGGCCTTACTGAACTTCATCCGGTTGGCCTCAGCCCATCGATCCAGCCTGTCCAGATCCCTCTGCAGAGCCTTCCTACCCTCAAGCAGATCAACACTCCCTCCCAACTTGGTGTCGTCTGCAAACTTGCTGAGGGAGCACTCTATCCCCTCATCCAGATCATCAATGAAGACATTAAACAAGACCGGTCCCAAAACTGAGCCCTGGGGGACTCCGCTTGTGACCGGCCGCCAGCTGGATTTCACCCTATTCACTACAACTCTCTGGGCTCGGCCATCCAGACAGTTTTTTACCCAGTGAAGAGTGTACCTGTCTAAACCACGGGCTGCCAGCTTCTCTAGGAGAATACTGCGGGGAACAGTGTCAAAGGCTTTGCTGAAGTCCAGGTAGACAACATCCACAGCCTTCCCCTCATCCACTAGGCGGGTCACCTGGTCATAGAAGGAGATCAGGTTGGTCAAGCAGGACCTGCCTTTCATGAACCCGTGCTGGCTGGGCCTGATCCCTTGGGTATTCTGCACATGTCCCGTAAGCGCCCTCAAGATGAGCCTCTCCATAACCTTCCCCGGCACCGAGGTCAGGCTGACAGGCCTGTAGTTCCCCGGATCCTCCTTCCGACCCTTCTTGTAGATGGGTGTCACGTTGGCAAGCCTCCAGTCACCCGGGACCTCCCCCGTTGACCAGGACTGTTGATAAATGATGGAGAGCGGCTTGGCAAGCTCCTCTGCCAGCTCCCTCAGCACCCTTGGGTGGATGCCATCAGGCCCCATAGACTTATGAGTCTGCAGGTGGCATAGCAGGTCGTTAACTGCTTCCTCCTGGATCATGGGGAGCCTATTTTGCTCTCCATCCCTGTCATCCAGCTCAGGGAGACGGATACCCTGAGGATACATAGTTGAAGCTTAGGAAGGAAGTCTACACCACATGTCTTACAAAGAAAGCATTACATCCACTATCATTACATTGACTACATATGCAAAATCTCAATACTATTTATATTCAAATGATTAGACTAAAGTGTCAGATTGATAAGATGAAGAGCATTTGCCCTTTCTGCTTAACTCAGTAACAGAATCTCCTTTTATAAATGGCTCCTCTTCTTTTGCCTCTTTTCTTGAAGGGTTGAGATATTTTCTGCATCACCAAGCTGTCTCTGGCACTAGAATTTCACACTTACAAGAGGTAACTGGAAGGCTGTGACTCT